>NW_025335269.1:14305695-14313209 GCF_004798865.1 Varanus komodoensis | reverse complement strand
CTCCCATTTAAAATGAAGATTGCTCTGCATTTTTGAAGGAACATTTATGGTTCTGTCTGTACGAACAGGCAAGTGAGAATTTGAAAACCATGTGCAACTGTCTGAGAGATTACTGATCATGGCCACTCTTAAATGATTCCTCCAACACACAGTTGCTGCGGAGAGCACAGTAATTCATGCTTGGTCACATCCAGACACGATCAAGGTAATACTGTCTAGGTGGGGCTGCCCTTGGAAGGTGTTAGCTGGTTAAGAGTGTGGTCACCAGCTCGTTAACTGGAGGTGGTTACTGGGAACATATTGCACAAATTGTTCAACAGGTACAGTGGCTCTCAGTGGGTTTCCAGGCCTACTTAAATATGCTGCCTGAAGCAAAGAGATGGTACCCAGGGCTTGGCAACATGCTTTGGCACCAGAGGCAGAAAATATCACAAGCCCCTCTCCCTCTGAGTAAAAGTAGAAGAATAAAATACAGAATGATGTGCTGCCCTTTCGTGACACCCCACATTTTTCAGGACATTGAGATGTCACCTGAGGGGGAAGGAGGAGGGAACTGGCTTGCTCAGGGCCCTGTCCGTTTATAGCAGATATCCAGGGTGGGCTGGGAGCCAACTGGAGTATTTTTCAGTGAAGATGTAATCCTAGGACTAGGAATGATTCCTGGACTAATTCCTGGGCTACTGATGTCTGGAGAGGATCTGCTCTTATTGAACTGCTGCCAGACCTGGAAATTTCATCAACATGCTATAGACCATTAGGTCCTTTCATCTGCCTCTCCCCCCCACCCCCCAAGGCACAGTAATAATTGGCTAATAAGCTGTCTACAAGATGAGGGGTGATCATGCAATCAGCACAACCAAAAGCAACCAGGAATACTTCCTGGCTCATTCCCAGACTTCGGATTTATGTTCAGCATTCATATTAATTGACGAAATGTGAAGAGGACTGTCTAGTGGGAGCGCTGTACAATCACCCCAATATTTGTGCATATGTGTGTGGGAATTGCCTTGCAATTATGTATTGTGTTAATTAATTTAATTTCTATGCTGCCCAATCACCTAAGCTCTCTGAGCAGTTCAGGGCAACTGATTCTAAGCATATTCCTTGGCACATGCCTGCATTGCATTCTTTCTGCAAGCACAAATGGCCTTTGAAGAGATTAGCCGCACGGCTACCTTTTCTTTGCAAGTGAGGGCAGAAATGCCATTGATGAAAGTGGCGTCAGTGGAGAGGCTGCAGATGCACATTTGGCCCATGGGCTTCTCGGGGGCTAAAAATGCCCCGCCTGTGTCCCCGAAGACACATGAGCCCCGGAGGTGTGGTCTAGGGGAAGGCCTCCCTGCATCTCTTCCGTATAGCCTCCATCGCATTCATGGGGGATAAAGCTATCAGTGGCTACCGGTCCTGATGCCTACGTGCTGCCTGCAGTATCAGGGACTGCGTGCCTCTGGACAGTAGCTGCTGGAGAAGGGTGCTGTTTCACTGGTGTCACTGATGAAAGTTGGAGCTTCAGCAAATTTTAATTGGGAAAAATAGTTGTGAGCAGGCATATTAAGAAGACCTGGAGTGCAGAAAGTTATAGCAAACCAAAATAGAGCTTGACATCCTTTCTGTGGTAAGGTATATCAATGATGTGAAAAAATTGAGCAGGGCTGTCTGTGACCGGGAGGTGCAGGGAACCTTTATTTTGCAAAATTTATCTTTTCCCCCTTACTCCCTTCTTGTGTGAGAATGGGCTGACAAGGAAAAGCAGAACCCTACTGTGGCAAACAACTTGGTTCTGTGTTCAAAAGATTTCAACAAAATTTAAACTCTGCCCAGGATTTTAGGAAAGGTGTTATCTCTCCTGGGCCGACTAACTTAGAACATCAAACCCAGGAAGGAACCTTGCCATGATCTTTTGCTTTGACTTGTAGTGGTGTTCAAAAATGAGCATGCACAGGCCTGGCACAGTGATGTATGAAGCAAACCAGTTATAATCACAAACTAAGAGAGCAGGCAAAAGAAGCTCTGTGTGTGTCTGCGGGGAGTGCAAATGTCAAAAGACCTGAAGATGACACAGAGAGCACAAAGAAAGATCTGGAAAGTCTTGAAAACACAAGTCCTCAATTGACCAGAAAAGGATCTAAGGACAGGATGGCTTGAAGCTTCCATAAAGCATCTCCCAGAAGGAGGTTCCAAACTTCCCACCTAGGTGTGCAGGCATGATAGCATCTATTCCTCATGGACCAAAACAGTTTCAAATCAATATAAAACCAGATAGCACAATCAACAATTAAAATGGTAAGAAAATATAAATGTCTTGACCTGGTTCTGAAACATATGTATCATTGGTGCCAGGCTTATTTTCTGAGGAGCCAATTCCACAGATGGGGCACCACAGCCATGCAGGCCTTCCCCCTCATAGCCTTACCTCCTTCAGGGGTGGCTCATGGAGGACCTCCACAGATGCCCAGGTAGGGGTGCATGGGAGAAGACACTTCCATATGTGTGTTTCTGAGTGGCGCATGGAGTCAAGAATGGAAAGTTCAAATACAACCCTTAAAGATGTGGTCGGGTCATTTCCTAAGTGATCAACGCAAGCCACAATCCTGTGTAAGCTTAGATGGAAAAGGAGGCCTATGGCTAGGGTATGTTGGGAGCTGTACGCTGTTTTCGGCAGTCTAAATCTGCACAGGTTTGTGCCCTAAAAAGCTTATCTCCTGCAGTGAAACACCCAGCAACTCTTGGCAATATTGTAGAAGAGTATGAGGACATGTTATGCCACACCCTTGCAAAAACTAAGCATGTCCAAACCGGGTGAGCACTTACCAGGCTGGCAGGCTGCTTGCAGTCTTCTGACTTTGTGCATGCAGTCTTCCACTTGCAGCCCACCCTTGTCCCCCCACCATATATCCTTTTTCCTTTTTACTCCCCTAAAATGCTTATTGAGCAGGAAAATACAGAATAGCTGCACAATGACTTGTGATGAGACAGGCTAAAAGCACCTCACATTCTTCTGCATATGGAGCAGGATCACCTTTCTGAAAAGATATCATATGCATTCCACTGAGAAGCATATAATTTTAATTGGTTTTGAATCAGTTTGCCTAGTAGGATAGCTAAATGCAAAGGGAGAGAGAGACATTTCTGCACTTTTAATAAGACTTCTCAGCAGCTATAGTTATCAGCAGATCAACTGTAAAACGAGGGCTGAAAATTTGGCAAACCTACTAGTAGATGGCTTTGTTTGTTTGCTATGTCCCTCTTTTGGTGATGATCGGACTTGCTGAACTGCTCTGCTCATTCTTGGAAATATAAGGCAAGCGTCGAAGCATCCTCTAAAAGAACCCCTTCTCCCCTTTCCCCTCCCCATCCCACCCCAGAATATACAGTAGCCACTGTACTGGCAGCCCTGGCAGGACTTCAGGAGCATTTTAAGCCTCACACATGCAAGATCTTTTCCCCACACACACATCACAGGGGTATTTGAATGCAGTCAGTTTGCAAGAGAAGAAAAAGGCAATACACCTGCCCTCATACAAAGGCCAGCAACTTTGACGAATTCCAGTCGTGGGAACAATCACGTGCAAGACTGCAATCCGGTGTCACCTTCCTTCACCCAACGAACTCTGTTCGAGTAAACATGGTTACGCTGGATCTAGAATTTAAAGCCTGAAGCCCAAAGAAGCAGAGAGTTGCTAGATCATCTTTGGGGCTTGCTGCAGACAGAAATTGTGCCTCTGACCAGCAGAAGGAGAGAAGAGCAAGGCAGCCAAGAGGCAGCACTGGCAGTCATGGAGCTGCTGTGGGTTTCCAACTCTGATGACGGGTTAGAGAGAGAGAGAGTCAGAACATGAGATGCCGGAACAAGCTGTGGCAAAAAGGCAAGCATCAAGAGTGAGATGATGGTGGAGGTGGTCACACCACAACAGGAACTACCAGGAGCTGGCATCTTCTGCATCAGGGCAGCCGACTTCATTCTCCACCTGCCACTGCATTTTGTGGAACTAATTCTAACTGACCAAGGCTGGTCTTTGCAAAGAAAAAGACGTACGTAAAGGTGGTGTGATCAGAATGTTCTGATCGGGACAGCAAGTGCAAATTTTTGGCAATATTCACCTTCCTGTCCCATCCGTCTTGACTCAGGGGCAAGACCCACTAAGCACACCGGGCTTCCTCTGGAGCTCCTCAGGGCTGCGATGGTGTGTGTGCATTGCTGGCAGGGGAATGGCGCTAGCTGCGCTGGGGGGGGGGGGGTGTCCCGCTGCTGAGGGAGGCATGCCGGTGCGAGACAGTAACTGATGGGCTCTCCTCTCCTCAGCAGAAGTGGCATTTATTGTGGTAACGGAGTGGTGGCGATGGGGGCTGAGAGGCAAGGAAAGGAAAGGCGGACGCAGGGGCTGCAGTGTGCCTGGAGGTTGCCTGAGGGTTTGGGGGTGCCGTGAGCTCTTTGCAATGGTTCTATGCAGGTGACCCACCTCCCCCGTCCTTCACCCAACCAATGTTCTCGTTCGCACGAGAGGAAGTCAGGGGAGAGCCAGGGTGGCTCTTGTGGGCACCCCCAGCCGGCAAGCGAATTGGTGTTTCTCGCTGTGGGAGGAAGTGCCAGCCTCAGCAGCGGCAGCAGAATAGACAAAAAAAGGATGCATGGGGAGCTCCGAGTCAGTGCGAGGACACTGGGAAGTGCTGGTCTTCAACGTCCCAGGCTGACGGAGGGAAGCAGAGAGGAGGACATTGCTGCAGCTTGCCTTTCAGGAAGAGGAAAGGCCAGTCGTGGTTGCAGCTTGCCTGAGTGGCTGGGGCTCCCCTGCTGCTGCCCTCGCGTGGGAATGTGCAGTTCAAGGGGTGCTGGTGGGCGTGCGTGTTTCAGGTGTTGTGTATTGTGTGCATGGGGAAGAAGCAATGGAGGAAGATGCCGTGCACCTCTCCAGAATTTCGCACCTTCTCAAAGCTGCCTTGGCATTCAGCCGGAGCTGAGAGTGCGGCTCCATTTGGCCACGCACCCACTGGGAGAAGAAAGGACCATCGCTCCAGCCTGGCTGTGTCTCCTCTGGTTTCGCAAGCAACTCACAGGTTGCTCAAAAGGCGAGAGGTGCCGTGTTTACACCTAAGTACCATCACTTGTGAATGGTGTGACTTCTCTTCTTAGACATCTTCACTCCCCCAAAAAAGTCTGAGAAAGGCTTCAGAATCCTAGACTGACAGTGAGCAAAATTGCCACTATAAGAGCAATGAGACAAAGGAAAGGTACAGTGTTCGGAAGTTGTGGTATTAGGAAGCATCTGTTTCTTCTTCCACTTTCTCCCTCCCCTTCTAAAGGAGAAAGATTCTATAACATCAAAGATGCATATACAGACAGTCTTCAAAGTTTTTTTTGGAACTTAAGGCAGAAAATTTCAGTCTATCCAAAATATTTCCATATATTTGTACACATTTTGGAATAAAATTGAATAAAAGATCCATAGGTTACCACCCCCCTCCACATACACACATACATACAATATGGCATCTGAGGTGGGCAACCTCAGTGATGGTTGTATCTGTTGTGGCAGTTGTAATTCTGTACCCACTAATCTGGAAATAAGCCCCATTGAATTTGATGGGATTCTGAGTAGATGTGTATAGATTGCACTAAAAGAACTCGCATTGATTTTTGTGTACAATTGAAATGTTCCACTAGCTTTCAGCATCTGAAGGTCTCCTCACTCAGAAGATTCCACCCTTCCTCTTTTGCTGTCCTGTATGGACAGTTTGTATTGCTTTAGGATCCCTCCTCAAAACCCACTGTTTCCCTGCAGCCTTGGGAGGATCTCCTAATTCTCACCTAACTCCTTCCCTTTCTTTATTTCCCATCCATCAGATTTGGCAACAAAATGATGTACCTCAGCTAAGTCATGAGTCAAAGAACAATATGCTGTACCCTTCCATGAGTGAAAAAATCTATGTCATACCAAAGTAAGTTATACTTCTCTTTCAGTACACCATTTCAGGCCATGTAATTTAATTCTATTACAAATAGTTAAGCACTGAATAAATCAGGAGATTGTGCTGAAAGTGGGCATAAATAGACAGGTGTGGAGTACTGGCAGAACTTTAGACAGATATTCCTGAAACGTTCCCTCCCCCCAGGGAAAGCAACTTAAAAGGGAAACTATTTTTATTCTCGAGAATGAAGTCCAATCACAGTGAAATGGTAATTAACCCTGAGCACATGGCAGAGTCCACTTTATACCCTGGCTGACCAGGCAGCAATGACAGCTGCTTATCGGGTTGAAACTCTCACCGTGAATGCTAGCTGGCACATCTGAATTCAGGTGGATTCAGCACTTACTTGGGAGGCTGGGCTGCCTGAGGTTTGGTGGGGGGGCTCAGGAGAGGGATTCTTCATGCCTGACTGTGTGGAGGTTCATCAGTCCCTAACTGATAACACTTAGGGACTTGACCAGCCTGCCTAGGCTTAATATGGGCCAGCCAGGTATGTCCTACTTGGCTGACCCACATTACCAGGCTGGACTCTATGATTTATAGCAAACCTGTAAGTGATAGAGTCCTCCTGTGGAGAGACACAAAGGCATGATTTGGACATGGACCATGGTGCTTGCAAATGGCAGTTAAATTCTCCCCTGGTCCCTTTTCATCCCCAAATCCTGCTCTCACGTCCATCCATGAGGAGGTTAAGAAAAGTAAAGCAAACAGGTCTCTGATGGAGTCAATGGAGATTTTTGTAAAAGCCTCCTTCTTCTGCCCCTGCATGTGTTTTGGCTGGGTGCATGGAGTTTCAGGACAAAACTGGGTAGGAATCTTGAAGCTCCAAATTTTCCTAGAGTACCAGGGTCCCAATTCATATCGTATAAAAATTCCACACATAGCTTCCCCATACATGCTTCCAAGAATGTTTAGTTTGAATCTATGTATTATTCTGGAAGTCAGCATTGCAGCCTTTTATATTTATATGGATCCTGGGTTCAAAGATTAAGTAATATCTGTAAGGTTCATCATCTTCCCAAATGAGTGTGCAGTGCCTCTGGTCCACTAAGTTTCTGTCTCTTGGGGGGAACATATCATACTGTCTGTATTTAAAGGCATCCCATTGGAAATGTTGTGCAGTCCAAGGCTAGATTCAAGATCAGGCCATAGGAAGAAGAGTGGGCATTGGAGAAGCCCATCAAGAACAGGACTGATGGGGAGTTCTCTGCTATGGTGAGATATATTGCATTTCCATGTAAATTATATGGGCTACTTTTGTGCCTATATTGGCATTTGCATTGGTGGCAATGCACTTCTACCCTCTGGACAATATGTAAGTGGCCACCCTGTATGTGTAATGTGTATGTGTGCTGCATTGAAAAGACCAGTTAGGCCATAGCATGTAGTCCCAGAGTAGGTAGCTCAGAGCAGCTGCAAAACCAGAACCTCTCTGCCCTTCCCTTCATTTGAATTACAAGATACTAGAGCAGGTGGTGCACAACATTTTTGGCTCCATGCTCACATACACACACATGCACACACTGATTCCTAGGAGTGGGAAAAGA
>NW_025335269.1:14296503-14305595 GCF_004798865.1 Varanus komodoensis | reverse complement strand
CCCACAACCCCCCCACATATACTACTGTCCTATGGTTTTAAAGCTTACAAACATATGACTTCATTCATTCCAGGGCAGTTTTACATTTCCAGTTTTACATTTCCAACATTCCACATTTGTGTCAACGTTTTATTGAAAAATAATTATTACTTACCTCCTTGTAATTTTTAAAAGGAACAACAAATAGTTGTAAATAATAGGTTCAAAACTGTTATAAGTTATTTTGCTTTATCTCCAGATACTCAACTTTATCAAGAGTTGCATAATGTTGGATAATATTTTTTTGTCACAGCAGGTAGAATTTGCACTAGCTGATTAAAGGGAGACTTATTAGGAGAATGGTGAACTTCCTAGAAAAATATCAGCAAATCATCTTTGACAACAAAAACATTAAAACGTTATTTTAATGATAGTGGTAAGATACTCGTCCTAAAGACATAAATTTTCAATTTTTAAAATGTTTCTTAGAATTGTATAGCTGTGACTGTGAAATTTAAGAGATATCAGTATTTTCCCCAGCTTAATATTCCCTGTTTAGATATGTCACAAAGACAGTTTTTAATGGTGCCTTTGCAGATTGATGGAATAACAAAACCAATAACTAATATGAAAATGGGACCAGATGGTCCAGATGGATTTCCAATTGAGTGGTGTAAAACATTTTCCAGTTTTTTAGTTCCCAAACTTTCCAATTTGTGTAGCCCTATTTTTGAATCAGGTTCTTTTTCATCACCACTCCGTGATACTTGTATATTACAGGAATTCATAAACCAATAGAGTTCATCCCCAATCTGCTGATAATTGATCTATTTCCTTGGCAAATGTAGATGTCAAAATACTGACTACAGTTTTGGCTGATAGACTGCAACAGGTTATTGCAACATTAGTCTATCTGGGTCAGGCGGGTTTCATTTAAAACAGGCATGGGGTTTAGATTGGTCGATTGATATGACTGGCTTAAATAAGGATGGAAACATCACAGCTTCCATTATCTGTCTAGATGTGGAGCAAGCCTTCAATAAAATGTATTAGAAATTTATCTTTGTTACATTGAGAAGTTTTAGTTTTCCTTCAGAATTTCAAAAATGGAATAAAAATTCATGTGAAACTCCTAGATCCTAGAATGAACATAAATGTATTCTCTTTGCTGGTGATCTTCATTGTTTATTCATGTATGTATGTTCATACATGTATGCTCATGTGATATTTTGGACATGTATCTGGTTCATAATATATCTATTAACTGGTTAAAACAAGCACTTATCTCTACCGGAGTTAATATTTATTTATTTATTTAAAACATTTCTATCCCATCTCAGGACAACTTACAATGATTAAAATAATAGTTTAATAATACAATAATTAAAACAATAAATAATCGGCAAAACATAGAACAAACACTTTCATAAAACTAAAGAAAAAGAAGAAAAGAAGAAAAGAAGAAAGAAAGAAAACGTGACTGTAATACACCCCATAGAGTGTTGCCTAACTGACAATTTAGACTTTTGCTGAATCTGTTACTTGTCCTGGACAGGTCAGCAGGGTAAATGCACATAAAATGGATGCAAGACCTTGAATTATTTCTGTTGTGGTATTCCTTTATTTATATCTGGCAAGTGTTTCCATGAGTTTAGTATTCTCTTTTGTAAATGTTGAAGGCATTCCACTCCATCTGGAAGATCTTTGACAAGGGTCCTTCCATGAAAGAAGGTAGATTTGGACTTCTTGATCTTTCCATATACATACCATCAGGCCTATTGACTTGCACTCAGCTTTGGTCTTTTCCACTTAATTAGATTCTTCCACCTGGTCTGTTTTGGAATCTTCATTTTTCTGGATGCCAGGCATTTGGCCATTATACCAAAACAGAAAATGTTACCTGTCCAGTTGTGACAGTTAAAGAGCTGTGGTATATGTTTTCACATCAAGTGCAGTTTGACAGATTTTCACATGCAAAATTATCTTTTTATTGAATGCCAGATTTTAAAAACAACAGGGAAGCATTTGCTTAGCAGACTTGGATGGACAGGCAGATTTTTGTGTTGGATCAGCTTGTCAGTCCTAATAATAATTTTCTGCCACTTGTGCTTTGTGTACTAATTTTAAATTGCCAGCTATGGCTGCATGGCAATACATGCAACTGAAAATTTGTCAGAATCCAGGTTTGGTCCTGCTGCTTTTATGACTTCAGAGCTGCCCATGTTCTTGAAATATTGATTGGGGCCTACAAATCATGTCTATAAATACCTACTGTTGGTGAATAAATATGACACATAGGATCTTAACCAAGAATAGAATAATGAACTGGAACACCCCATCTTGCCCAATGAATGGAGTGCATCATTATTATCTATTTTACAAGGGGTTATGGATCTTAAGCTATGAGTAATTCAGCAAAAATACTTGTTTTGAGTATAATGGATGCCACAAGTCTTTTAGTAAATAAGAGCTTAATTTATACTGACAAATTGTTGGAGGGATGTTACTAATGCTTTTCTTCTTCATATGTGAAATGCTAATATCAGGCTTTCTTTTGGGAGGAGGCAATCATCTGGATAAATCTTGTCATGAAAATTTCTTTAATATTCAAGGATACATATATAATTTTGAAGATCTCTTGGAACTTAATGCAAAGGCAACCTAAATGGATTTTCTGCATGCCTTTGTGATAAAAGGCTGATATTACAACACTGGAAGGAAAATTACCCCTTCCAATTTATTTATATATTTATTAGATTAATATACCACCTTTTTCATTTTTAAAGAACTAAAAGTGTCTTACAACCTCCTCCTCCTCCTCCTCCTCCTCCTCACAATCTTATCCCCACAGCAACCCTGTGAGGTAGGCTGGGGTGAGAGTCATTCCCTTTCCTAATTGTGCCTAACATGAACTCTTCCTTTTTCACAGCAGCTGCATACCTGGTCAACATTTTCACTGAGCTGTCCACCACAATGGCAATATTTCTTTCTTGCTGGCCCAGATTCAATCTACTAACACTTGAAGTTCAGATTTTTCTGCCCCAGTATGCATCACTTTTCACTTACTTACACTGAACTGCATTTCACATTTTGATACTTATTGTCCTAGTTTGGATTGATCGTTTTGGCGCTCCTCGCAATCCCTTTTTATTTTATAGACGTATTTTGGCTCAGAGACTTCAAGAATTTCCATAGAAGCACCTATACATGGCATCTCTTCCCAGATGACCCTCACATGCGCATCTTCTGATATGCCATTCAGGACTCTTTGATGGACTATTATGTTTCGCAGTAGGCTCATGGCCTTTTCCCTCCCCTTCTACATTGGGCAATCAGAGATATTTATTGACAGACATGATCTCTCTACCAATTTTAAGTTCTTGCCTTTGAGGAAGAGATTCTTCTATGCTGTGCCACATTAACGCATTATTGAGAATTGCCAGTCCTCTGGTATTTTATCAAAGAGACATGTTTTGCCTGTGGAGGTTTTCATTGAATAAATCCATTATTTTGAACCTGGGGTTTATGTTTTTTCTCTATTGACCCTGCTCCCCTATCTGCCAGAGTGTTGGACCATTCCTACCTGCTTTCTGGTGTGTGCTCACTGATTTGGTTCTGCTGCAGTGCAGCCCCTGCAGTGTGGGCCTGAAGGTGACCTGGGGGAGTGGCACTGCAAGAGGACTTCTGCCTATCCTTGGAGTGTCAACAAAGCAACAGCAACTACAATCAGGAGACCTCAGGAGACTAAAACCAGGCTTGCCATTTCTCTGCAGTGTCCTACTGGATGTCAACAAAGCCGCAGCAACTGCAATCAGGAGACAGGCCTGATCAGCCTTTAGTTGCAGACTAGCAAAGGACTGCAGCCCACTGAGACCTCAAGAATGCTGCCCAAGCCTGGACTTTCAAGGACCCTGCCCAAGATGGAAGCTGACTGCAGTTCTGTGTCTGATCCTGCATAGCTAAGCAATAAGAGAAGCTGCCAGAGTCATTTCCAAAGTCGGATGACAGGAGAGCTGTCACCCGTTGCTGAGATATACAGTTCATTGGCTCAGGGTTAGCTAAATCCAGACAGCTCACTGGATAGAATCTGCCACAGCTCACTCGCTCACAGTTTGCTACAGGCGTGGTTAATTAGGTACATTTTCCATCCAGCTGATTTAACATGGACACAATGAGAATCGGGCCCTTTGCACAGGGATAAACTGACAGGCATGGACCACAGTAGTATCTTGATATGGATCAAGGACAGGCAGTGCCTGTAATTTTCTTTTGAAAGGAGGGATTCCTACAGTAGCTAATTGTGCAAATCAGTTCTCATCAAGGTTGGCTCTGAGACTGCAATACTGGAATTGCAAATAGACTTTATCTGCCAGATGAAGGCGTAGCATTTTATACTGCTCCAAACAATTATGTTTCTCTTCAGAGGCAAAGAGCTCTAGCAGTGTCCTCCTGACCCCTCATATGTTATTTTAACCCTCTGTTCAGTTCTTAGTGGGATGACAAATCAATTGGCTCTCCTCTTCAGGGAGCTCCTCCTGACTGACATGGTTCCAATGTGATGGACCTGTAAAGGGGTGGTGGTGGGGGGGGGGCAACCTGACCTGCCTAGGTTTTGTGAGTTCACTCAAGCAGACAATGCCAGCAGTGCGTGAAGAAGACGCTAGTTGTGTGAGCACTCCAAAGACACACGAGGACAAACATACAGAAGCGAGACATCTGTGAGAGAAAATGTCCTTGGGAGAAAGCAGTGGACCAGATGTTCCCTGCCTTCGAAACTCTAATTGACCTTTTGCTGTCAGAGAGGCATGCATGGATTCTGCATTTAACAAGCCACTACAAATATCTTCTTTGATCACTGTGCTAGGCCTGTGCATGCTGATTTTGCCACAAATTCCCAATTCTCAAGCAAACACTGAAGTTAGACACTGCCCCTGTATTCCAGCAAAGCCAGTTATGACAGAGATCGAGAAGGCAATCCAAGATACACATCCACCTAGGTGTAACATACTCCTCTGTAAGCAGTATAAAACCTCCTGTATGAATCAGATAGCACTCTGAGTCTCATACTCGTAAGTACCTGTGTAAGTAGGTTTGCTGTCTACAGTCTACGATCAGGCATGTACACAATCTCTCTTCTCTTTATTTTTCCTTAGTGCACAGGTCTTCATGCATTCTTTCCTTCGTATTTGTGCAAAATTCAAAGGAGTTTCAGTCAAGGGAGTACTTTTTGAACACCACTACAAGTCAAAGCAAAAGATCATGACAAGGTTCCTTCTTGGGTTTGATGTACTATTTCAGTCTGCCCAAGAGAGATGACACCTTTCCTGAAATCCTGGGCAGAGTTTAGAAATATAGAAACATAGAAACAGCGAGTCAGAAGGGGCCTCCTGGGCCATCTAGTCTGACTCCTGACTCCAGCTGCCTCTACTCATGACATGCCTACTATGTGAGCACAAAAGCAAGTTGTTTGCCACAATAGTATTCTGCCTTGGCATGCCAGGCCAATCACACATGAGAAGAAAGTTAAGGGGGGGGGGGGGAGAGATATATTTTGCAAAATAAAGGTCCCCTGCGCCTCCTGGTCACAGAGAGCCCTGTTCAAACTTTTCACATCATTGATATGCCTTCTCACACAAAGGATGTCGGAAGCTCTACTTTGGTTGGCTATAACTGCCATAGTTCAGGTTGTCTTAATATGCCTGCTTGCAACTATTTCTACCAATTAAACTTTGCTGAATCGTCTACCTTTATCTGTTAAAACTATGCTAGTTATTTGGAGTTTCTTCTTACCTCAGCCTCCCTTATCACTTTGTATGTGTCCTACATGCCTGAAGGTTATGACTGCCTAGGCCCATCAAGAAATCATTGGGTGTCTCCTTCAAAGTGAGCCAATCCAAATACACAAATGTATGAATTCCTTGCTGAGAAAGGAAGTAATTGCTGCTTTGAAATGCTAATTCCAACCTTTGTCCTAGTGCCACTCATTTGTCCTAGTGCCTTTGTTTTGCCTTATTTCCAAGATCAGCATCAATTCAAGAGGGACAACTACATCCTGAAATCATCATCAATGTCAAGGCCCTACTCCAGCTTCTTATAGTTCCATATTTTTAAGCTGGATTTACATAGGACTATATTTCAAATAGAGGATGCTTTCGGAAAAAGGATAATCTTTGGTAAAATAGGACACATGGTCACCCAGCACAGACTGTTCTGGGTTCTCCAGCTAAAAGGATCAGATAGCAGAAGAAATGGAAGACTCATGCCTTTGACCATGGAGAGCTGTTCCCAGTCAGACTATTCAAAATTGGAATGACTTGGCATAAACGATAATGTATTAAGTGACCCATATTTATGATTTTCACTGTTCTGTATGCCTAGCTCATCGCTAAACTTCTGGCTGCAGGCCTGAAAATGGTTGACGATATTTTGGAGTTATGACATTGGGAAGCAGGTCATGATATAAATCAGCTTATGCCTGAACAATGCATTGTGTTTATGGCATCTGCATCAGGTGAAGATTGGTGCATCAGGGAGAAAATAAAAGTAAAAATAGATCAGGCAGATTACTATTTCCTGGTACCGAATTATCATTACTCTCTTTATCTTGTGATGAGTCAGTCTAGTCCTGCATGGTATCCTTTTGGTACACTGTATTTATATGAATCTAGGCATAAAGGACAACTGTTGAGGCAAGTGATGGATCTCCTGCTCAAAGGAATTTTGCTGGGCAATGTTATTCTTTTCAAGTTCAGTCAGTTTCTGCACAACCCTTGAAAAGATCTGAGAGCTGAAGAACAAGCAGGCCTAAGTACAGAACATGCTGCCCAGTTGCAATTGGAAAGTAATGGTTGGTTTGTTTTTTAGAGACTCAGGCCAAGTTATTATTATTATTTATTTCATTTGTACACCACCGCATAGCCAAAGCTCTCTGGGTAGCTTACAACAAAACACAAACCCTTTTTTTTCTTTTTTTAAATTTTTATTTTCCCCCTTTTTAATTTTTTTTGACAGAAAAAAACCATAAATACAATACTTCAAAACAATGATAATATAGCACAACAAGAATACAATAATTAAGAAAATAATAAATGATAGAGTACCCCCACCACCCAAGAGACCAATACTACCACCATTCACATACTATAACAATTAATAATATATAATATACTTCAATTAAATCCATATCCCCTCCAAAAATTCATATAATCTTGACTGGGTTTACAGCCTTTGCCTTTTATGAGTACTACTTTTACAAAATCTTCCCAAATTTCATTATATTTATTTGCTTTCATTAACCCTTTTTCATTTTTCTTTCTGATCTCAGAAACCCTTTTGACAGAATGTTTCATGGTGGCCATCCCATTGCTGCTCCTCTGTGGAGGGGTTGAACGTCAACCCCCATCATCCCTAGCCAGCATAATCTGTGGACAATAGGGGCTGTAGTCAAACATTTCTGGCAGGCACCAGGTTGGAGAAGTTGTTCTGTGGGAGCAGAGTAGAATTTGCTGCATAAGAACATAAAAAGAGCCCTGTTGGATCAGAGCAAGGGTCCATCAGTCCAGCATTCTCTTCACCCGATGGCCTGTCAGCTGCTCATGAAGAACCCACAATTAGGACAACAGTGGGGCAGCACCCGTCCACCTACATTCTCCAGCAGCTACTGTCCAGAGGCACGCAGTCCCTGATACTGCAGGCAGCATGTAGGCATCAGGACCGGTAGCCACTGATAGCTTTATCCCCCATGAATGCGATGGAGGCTATACGGAAGAGATGCAGGGAGGCCTTCCCCTAGACCACACCTCCGGGGCTCATGTGTCTTCGGGGACACAGGCGGGGCATTTTTAGCCCCCGAGAAGCCCATGGGCCAAATGTGCATCTGCAGCCTCTCCACTGACGCCACTTTCATCAATGGCATTTCTGCCCTCACTTGCAAAGAAAAGGTAGCCGTGCGGCTAATCTCTTCAAAGGCCATTTGTGCTTGCAGAAAGAATGCAATGCAGGCATGTGCCAAGGAATATGCTTAGAATCAGTTGCCCTGAACTGCTCAGAGAGCTTAGGTTATTGGGCAGCATAGAAATTAAATTAATTAACATAATACATAATTGCAAGGCAATTCCCACACACATATGCACAAATATTGGGGTGATTGTACAGCGCTCCCACTAGACAGTCCTCTTCACATTTCGTCAATTAATATGAATGCTGAACATAAATCCGAAGCCTGGGAATGAGCCAGGAAGTATTCCTGGTTGCTCTTGGTTCTATTGATTGCATGATCACCCCTCATCCTGTGGACAGCTTATTAGCCAATTATTACTGTGCCTTGGGGGGTGGTGGGGAGAGGAAGATGAAAGGACCTAATGGTCTATAGCATGTTGATGAAATTTCCAGGTCTGGCAGCAGTTCAATAAGAGCAGATCCTCTCCAGACATCAGTAGCCCAGGAATTAGTCCAGGAATCATTCCTAGACCTAGGATTACATCTTCACTGAAAAATACTCCAGTTGGCTCCCAGCTCACCCTGGAAATCTGCCATAAATGGACAGGGCCCTGAGCAAGCCAGTTCCCCTCCTTCCCCCTCAGGTGACATCTCAATGTCCTGAAAAATGTGGGGTGTCACGAAAGGGCAGCACATCATTCTGTATTTTATTCTTCTACTTTTACTCAGAGGGAGAGGGGCTTGTGATATTTTCTGCCTCTGGTGCCAAAGCATGTTGCCAAGCCCTGGATACCATCTCTTTGCTTCAGGAAGCATATTTAAGTAGGCCTGGAAACCCACTGAGAGCCACTGCACCTGTTGAACAATTTGTGCCATATGTTCCCAGTAACCACCTCCAGTTAACGAGCTGATGACCACACTCTTAACCAGCTAACACCTTCCAAGGGCAGCCCCACCTAGACAGTATTACCTTGATTGTGTCTGGATGTGACCAAGCATGAATTACTGTGCTCTCCGCAGCAACTGTGTGTTGGAGGAATCATTTAAGAGTGGCCATGATCAGTAATCTCTCAGACAGTTGCACATGGTTTTCAAACTCTCACTTGCCTGTTCGCACAGACAGAACCCTAAATGTTCCTTCAAAAATGCAGAGCAATCTTCATTTTAAATGGGAG
>NW_025335269.1:14150282-14296403 GCF_004798865.1 Varanus komodoensis | reverse complement strand
GAGAGAGGGAGAGAGGGAGGGGCTTAGCAAAGCATCCTAATTGTGAAACTTTATTAGCTTGTCTGCCAGGTTTCTGCTGCCTCCTTTCACCTCTGGAGAGATGAAATGAACAACTCTCCTGAAACAAGTGGGCGTATGCTGTGTGCCAGCCACTCTGTGTTCCTTAGGACACAGCTGCCCTCTTTCAGGCTCAAAGGCAATCTGTAGATCCTAGGCTCCAAGCCACTTAGCAGGAAGGGTTCTTCCGACCTTCCTTGGAAGCCTTGTTTACTCCTGCACAGCTAGGGCCCCATCCATTTATTTTAAAGGAATGGGTTTAAATTAATCTGTATTAGGGGATACTGTGATTCCTTCCACACTAGATGCATG
This sequence comes from Varanus komodoensis, assembly GCF_004798865.1. Lineage (NCBI taxonomy): Eukaryota > Metazoa > Chordata > Lepidosauria > Squamata > Varanidae > Varanus > Varanus komodoensis. The sequence goes on along the minus strand of NW_025335269.1, from coordinate 14,296,034 downwards.
TAAGCCTCCAGGCTCAGTTTCTGTGGACCCCGTGCACAATGTGTGTGGCATGGTAGTGTTGAAGATCCCTAGTGCTGCAGCTTGTGCCCAGTCTTCCATTTAGATGGGCACTTTTGGCTGTCTGGATGAAATGCTGTGGAGCGAGGAGGGAAGTAGCCTGGGGCACCGTTTGGATATGATGTGATGCTTTGGCCCCAACTTCCTCCTTTCCCAGACTCCAGCATGCCCCCTTTCCTCCTTTCCAAGGCAAATTTCTGCCCCTGAAGAGGCTGTTGGCACAGTTCTTTCTGTCAGCTGTAAGGGGAATGGGGCAGGGACTCTGCATTTGAACTGGGCATAGGAACTTGAAACTGGGCCTCCAATAAAACTACCGTCCACCCAGTCAATGTTGGAAGGCCACAAATCCTGCCAGACTAATCTGATTTCAATTTTTGACTGGGTAGCCTCCCAAATAGAGTGTTAGAGTGCTGTGGAGACAATCTCGCTAAACTTTAGCAAAGCCTTTGACAAAGTGCCCCACAACATCCTGATTACCAAACTAACAAAAAGTGGGCTAGATAGTGCAACTATTAAGTGGATCCACAATCAGCTGCAAAACTGGACCCAAAGAGTGCTCATATATGGCTCATTCTCAAACTGAGGAGAAGTGACAAGTGGAGTGCCACAGGGTTTGGCCCTGGAAGCGGTACTCTTAAACTTTTTAATTAATGATTTAGATGAGGAAGTATAAAGAATGGTAATTAAATTTGCAGGTGACACAAAGCTAGGTGGAATAGCAAATACTTCAGTAGACAAAGATAAGATACAGGGTGACTTCAACAGGTTAGAATGCTGGGCAGAGAACAACAGAATGAAATTCAGTGGGGACAAATGCCAAGTTCTCCACCTAGGAAAAAGAAACCAGATGCATCACTACAAAATGGGGAATATTTATTTATTTGGGTAATTTTTACCCCAGTGGGTCTCAGGACAGCTTACAGTTCAAATCCCATAAATACACAGATATCCAAGTAATACAAATAATCCACAAACAGAGCATAAAAACATAGTTAAAAGTAAACATTCGAAGTATGGAAGAATAAAAGGTCTTGACCTGGTGCCGAAAAGCATATAATGTTGGCGCCAGGCAGACCTCTCTGGGGAGCGCATTCCATAGCCAGGGCTCCACTGCAGAGAAGGCCTTCCTCCGAGTATATTCTCTCCTAACCTCCTTCAAGGAGGGTTCCTGGAGCAGGGCTTTTGTAGCAGATCTTAAGGAGTGAGTGGGCATGTAGGGGGAAAAGACAATTCTTTAGGTATCCTAGTCCCAAGCTGTTTAGGGCTTTATAGGTCAATACCAGCACCTTAAATTGGGCCCAGGCTTCAATTGGAAGCCAGTGAAGCTGATAAAGGACCGGCGTTATATGAGAATAGCGAGTGGCTCCCAACAGCAATCTGGCAGCTCTTTTCCCGAACCAATTGAAGTATCTGGACCGTCTTTAAGGGCAGCCCTACGTAGAGCACATTACAGTGATCCAACCGTATTGGATTACTGAATCCAACTAAATACTTGGTTCAAGAATACTTCAAATGAGAAGAATCTTGGGGTTCTTGTAGATCACAATCTAAATATGAGCCAACAATGTGATGCAGCTGCAAAAAGGGCTAATGCTATTTTGGGCTGCATTGACAGAAATCTCACTTCTAAAACATGTGAAGTGCTACTCACCTGGAGTTCTGTGTCCAGTTCTAGGCACCTAAGTTTAAGGAAGATGCAGAAAAGCTAGAAAGGATACAGAGGTGGGCACCAAGGATGATTCAAGGACTGGAGGCAAAACCCTATGAGAAAAGATTGACCCTAACCCTAACCTATTACCTGGGGACATTGTGGGCTCTCCCTCACTACAGACTTTCAAAAATCATCTGGACAGTCCTCTGAATGGGATGGTGCAACTTAGGGTCCTGCAGTAGCAGGGGGTCGGATCTGATGGCTGCCTAGCCCCTTCTAACTCTACACCTCTATGATTCTGTGAGGATCGGACCTTTCCCGTATTTTTCGCTCTATAAGACGCACCTGACCATAAGACGCACCTAGTTTTTAGAGGAGGGATCCATGGAAAGCTTCCTGATAATCACAGGGACATTCCCCATCACTTCCCCATGGGCTTCATTAAAAGACAGGTTGCCATTTGAAAACACACACCGACCTGTGATTAACAGCCCTCACCTGCACTGGAGGAGGGGGGCGGAGCAGGGAGCGCGTGCCGGCCAGGTGGTGCCACATGGTGCAGCCGGGCCGGCAGCATGCCAGCAGTGGTCTTCCGGGTGGTGCGGTGGCGGCGGCAGGTTTTCCCAGGTTGTGGGGGTGAGCAGTCTGTCTCTCCGTGTGGCCGGTGGATTAAAGCCCACGGCTCCTCCTCCTCCACGGCAGGTCTTCCCGGGCGGTGGGGGTGAGCAGTCTGTCTCTCCTCCTCCTCCGCGGCAGGTCTTCCTGGGCGGTGGGGGTGAGCAGTCCGTCTCTCCGTGCGGCTGGTGGGTTAAAGCCCGCGGCTGCTCCTCCTCCGCAGCAGGTCTTCCTGGGCGGTGGGGGTGAGCACTCCGTCACTTCATTTAGCTGAGAATGGATGCTAGGAATTTGAATCCAAAATATATGAAAGGGTCAAGGTTGAAGAAAGCTAAATTAGTGGGTGATCACTGCTCCCCCACTCCCCACTGCAATTCCAATATTTCGTGTCAAATTCCTGGGATCTTTTAAGACCAAAAGCTACCATAGTGTACATTTTCAGCTTATTTTTCTTTTAAAACCTTACTTGCATTAAGCTTGCTAAGTGGCATCATTTTCTGCTTACTCATTTTCTGCTGCAAATGACCTTGTGCAAATTAGCCTAATGTGTGTTGATGATGCCTTTTTGGCTGCATACAGATAAGCAAATATGCTAGCTTTGGTGTAATATTTAGTTTTCGGGATGATGTGTACGTAGATACTTGTATAGAGGGCTTGCTTTCATCATCCCATCACTTTGCCTATCGGGACAGCAAGAGCATGGTCATTGGCTACCTGTTGAGTAGGTGGTGGATATGCAGCAATATTCACCCTCCCATCCCAAGACCCTCCGAGTTCAGAGGACTTCCTCCAAGCTTCTCTGGGCTGTGATATTGTGCCTGCCGTTCCTGGAAGGGGAATGATGCCATCTGTGCTGGCGGGGCTGTCGCCTCTAAGGAAGGTGTGCAAGTGTGAAGTGCTGGCAAATGGACTCCCTTCCCCTCAGTAGAAGTGGCCTTGATTGCACTAACGGAGTGGTGGTGAAGGAGACTGTGAGATGAGGAATGGACAGATAGATGCATGTTACAAGGCAAATGCAAGATACTGCAGAGTTTGCCTGACCTTTGCCGGAGCATTTAGGGGTGCCGTGTGCTCCTTGCAGTGGTTCTGTGCAGGTGACCTGCCTCCCCCATCCTTCCCCCAAGCAGTGTTCATGTTTGCACGTGAGGAAGTCGGAGGGGAGCGAGGGCGGCTCTTGTGGGCACTCCCAGCTGGTGAGTAAAGTGGTGTTCTCCCTGGCGGGGAGGCGCAAGGCTCAGCAGCGAGGGCAGCAAAAAAGGGGGAAAGTATGTGTGGGGGGCACTCATTGAGAGCTAGGAGATTGGGAAGTGCTGGTCTCAGATGCCCCAGGTTCTGGGAAGGGAAGTAGAGGAGGAAATTGCTGCAGCTTGCCTTTGAGGAAGAGGAAGGGCCAGTTGCTGTGGCTTGTGTCTGAGTGGCTGAGGTTCGCCCGCTGCTTCCCTTGTTTGGAGGGTGCGGTACAAACAGTGGTGGTGGGTGTGCATGTTTTGTGTGCTATGTGTTGTGTGTGTGGGGAGGAAGTGATGGGAGGAAGATGCTGCGAGCCTCTCCTGAATTTCCCGCCTTCTCCTCCATGCCCTACATAGCTGCCTTGGGGTTCAGCCGATGCCAAGAGTGCAGCTCCATTTGGCACCCACTGCCGGGAAAAGGAAGCACCTTAAACTGCCACAGGCTTCTGAGAAGGCCAGAGGTGCCACCTTTACACCTGATCCCCGGCACACGGGAACATGTGACTTCTCTTCTTAGCCATTTCCACTCCCCAAAAAATCTGAAAAGAGTTTCAGAATCCTAGGCTGACAGTTAGTAAAATTGGCACAGTAAGAGAAGCGGGACAAAGGAAGGGCGGTTGAGTGAAATTGAGTTAAGCTTGTTGAGTGAAGCTGGAATGTTGCAGTAATGGGAAGCACCCAATTATTCTTCCTCTTTCTCCCTTCTCTTCTAAAGGAGAAAGATTTTATAACATCAAAGATGCACACAAGGAGAGCCTTCATAGTATTTTTGGTGCTTGATGCAGAAAATCTCAGTCTATCTGAAAACTGTCCATATAATAGTACACATTTTTGAATAAAGTTGAATCACAGATTCATATGTCACTCCCCCTCTGCACATACCCACATATATACAAAATGACGACTGCATTGGGCAACCTCTACCTGCCTAATAGAAAGGCAAAACTTGTATAAATACACAGAAGTGGTGATTGTAAAGCTGTACCCACTTGTCTGGAAGTAAGTCCCATTGAACTTGATGGGACTTCTGAATAGTTGTGTACAGATTGTGCTGGAAGAATCAGCACAAGAATTGAAAGTTCCACTGGCTTCTTCTCACTCTGAAGATACCATCCTTCTTCCTTTTCTGTCCTACATGCTTGAAACAGCCACCAGGAACAGCTTTTGGTGCTTTCAGATTCTTCCTTAAAATCCACTGTTTCCATGAAGCCCTTGGCAGGATCACCTAGTTTTTACCCAATTTCTCCCCCTTCTTTATTTCCGCTATATCAGATCTGGCAACAAAATGATATAATTTAGTAAAGTCTTACTAAAAACAGTACGCTGTGCCATTCTATTAAAAAAAATCTATATCATACCAAAGTAAGTTATGTTTCTCTTTCAATGCATCGTTTAACACCATGCAATTTAATTCTATTACAAATAGAAACATAGAAGCAGAGCAAGTCAGAAGGGGTCTCCCAGGCCATCTAGTCTGACCGCCAGCTCCAGCTGGCTCCGCTCACGACATGCCCACCATGTGCATGTCTAGCCTATCTTGAACACCCTCACTGATGGGGCCTCAACCACCTCCCATGGAAGCCCATTCCATACCCTCGGGGTCCTAACTGTCAGGAAGTACTTCCTGGCATCCAAATTGAACCTTGGTTCCCTGAGCTTTGCTCCATTGCAGTGCGTCCTGCCCTCCTCTGCAGGGGAGAAAAGGTCTCTACCCACCTCTGTGTGACACCCCCTCACATACCTGTATGTCGCCAACATATCCCCTCCGAGTCTCCTCTTCTCCAGACTGAAGAGACCCAGTTCCCTCAGTCTTGCCTCATACGGCATCCCCTGCAATCTGGCCACCATCCTTGTGGCCCTACGCTGCACTGACTCTAACCTGGTTATATCCTTCCTGTAATGAGGGGCCCAAAACTGAACACAATACTCCAGTTGCAGATGCACCAGAGTCGTATAGAGTGGTAGTAATACCTCTCTCGATCTAGAAGCCATGCTTCTGGCTATGCAACCAAGCGTGGCGTTCGCCCTCTTGACCACTGCATCACACTGCTGACTCATGTTTAGCCAGCACTCAACCAGCACCCTGAGGCCCCTTTCACAAGTGCTGCTCTCCAGGCACTTATCTCCTAACCTGTACTTATGACACCCATTCCTATGCCCCAAGTGCAAGTTCTTGCACTTAACCACATTGAACGCCATCCTGTTGTCTCCTGCCCACTTCCATAGTCTGTCCAGATCCTTTTGGATCTGAAGTACCTGCTCCTTAGTTGTGGCCAGTGCCCCAGTTTCAGTATCATCTGCGAATCTGATCAGCAGACTGTTCACCCTTTCTTCCATGACATTGATGAAAAGAATAAACAGGATCGGCCCCAGGACAGAGCCCTGGGCAACCCCACTTGTCACTGGCCGCCATCCCAATGATTCCCCACTAATGGTTACCCTCTGCTTTTGGTCTGTCAACCATGCCCTAATCCAGCGGTTGGCAACCCATGGCTCCGGAGCCGCACATGGCTCTTGAACCCTTCTGCTGCAGCTCCGTTGCTCAAAACACGCACCGGCACAGCCGCTGATCTGCTCAAAGCTCCAACAGGAACGCAGCACTAGCTAGTTAAGTAAAGCGCTACATTCCTCTGCTAAACAAGCTTCCTGCAGGCTCTCATGTTACATGAAATGCTGCTGAAAAGATTCTCTTTGTCCCAATGTAATCTCCTTCATCTGAATGCTAAAAGCTGCGCTTGGGACCTGTCACAATTCAGAGCACTTGACTGTTTATCTGCTAATCAGTCACTAAGCACACCTATATCTCCGCAGATCTGCAGACCTGTGCCGATTTACTGAGCTCCCCAACCCCCCAGGCCAACCATGGATAAATTGAAGAAAAGTTTCTGAAGAAAACCAAACGTTTAATGATACGTGGGTAGATTCATTTGCTTTTACTGCTAACGAACTTATGGGGTTTGCTGTTTAATGCATGCAGCCCTTTAGCACTGACTTTGACTCTTCAGGATGCTGTTCTCCTATTCAAAATATATGAAAGGAGTCCTACTAGTTTATAATGTAAGATTAAAAATAATAGTTTTTAGTGACTGAACAAGAGCTGCAGCTAAATCATAATGAAGATATACATAGTATTAAGGTAAAAAATGATATATGCAGTGTTATCTTCATTTTAGATGTCAAAAGGGTTTTGCAGCTCCTGGTGTTTTCTTTTGTGTGGGAAACGGGTCTAAATGACTCTTTGAGTGTTAAAGGTTGCCGACCCCTGCCATAATCCATCGGACAGTGCTTTGGTCTATCCCAAAACTCGTCAGTTCTTCATCGTGGCCTCTGTGTATCACACATATGGGTGCTATCCTGGCGCAGTGCCTATGGCTCGAAAGATTGCAAAGCTTAACGGTTTTTGGTGGGAAAACTCCGCTCCCCTCCCCCTTAATGATATAAATAGAGTGGAGTGTCTGCCATTTTCCCAGTCTTCTTGCGACTGCTGTTCGCTTTGCCTCGAGCCTTTATCTCTTCATCTAACGCCTATTTGATCTCTACTTGTTACTAGTTGTATAATTCCAAGTTTTTCCCTTCCTGTTTAAAGTTTCCCCCCATTTACTCTTTACCTCTCCTATATATATATATATAAAAGTTATATTACCCCTCTTTTTCTACCTACCTATTTCTTTCTTTCTTCTTCTCGATGGCACAGTGTGCAGCTTTCCGCAAATGCTCGCAGTGTGGATCTAAGATGTCTCCAACCAACCCACACGATCTGTGTCTCCTCTGCCTCGGAGAGGGCTACAGGACCGACAAATGCAGTCATTGCCAGGCCTTTACAAAGCAGGCACGTAAGAACTGTGAAAATCACCTGCGAAAACTGCTGTGGGACCAGGCCCTCATGCAGTTGGATCAACTGGCCGGCAAACCTACTTCAGCCTCTGCTTCCACCGCCCCTCCACCGCACCCATCGGCTGATGGCGCCCTGGTGATGGAGGCTCAGCGACCTTCTTCTCCCCCTCACAAACAGAAGGAGAAGAGAAAGCATGGCGGATTTGAGAAGTCCTCAGACCATAAGAAGCCCAAAAAGGACAAATCGGACAAACTGGCCCATAAACCTAAGAAGCCCAATCACCCACGACACCGTGATTTGGGCTTGTCTGTACCATTGGTTCCGATGGCTGCCACAGTACCAACGCCGACGGGTCCGGCTCTGCAGATGGCTATGCAGGTGACTCCACCCAGGTCTCCCAGATGAGTTGTACACTTGGTTCACTCGTCTCCCGCGCAACCCGGTGCGCTGTTACGAGAGTCTATTTCCGATGGGGAGATTCGTGACTCCCCTCCAGCGGCTCGTTCTTCAACTCCTTTGCCATCACCTGAGCCTTTCTCAAGACCAGTTTCTCAGCAAGCGCGTTGCCAACATTGCACCTTGGGCCATCCTTTGGAGGGATGGGAACAACCCCATCATGGGCGGCATCATCATGAGCCCTGGGATGACTACCCATTTAACGGCTACTAACCATCTGTACTCTCGCCCCGGTACTGAGAGAAGCCGCGTCCACTTTGAGACCGATGAGGTCTAGGCACCCCAGCTCGCCGCTTGAGTCCTCTTCGAGTGGTCCACCGCATTATGATATGGACTCAGAGGACTTTGAGGTGGCGTCAACTTTGCCCAATGCCGTCATCTCCACACAAGGTCCCAGCTCACCAGAGGAACCTTAAGTGACCTTTGAGGAACTGATGGCACGACTTGCCAGATCACTAGAGATCGAGGCCCAACATCGCATCGATCCTAGCACTGACAAGTTCTATGATATCGTTAAAGGAGAACAATCTACTGCCATCATTCTACCCCGGATAACGACCCTCTGACAAGTGATGGTCGAACCATGGAACTTTCCAAACCAGCCTCAACCTACTTCATGTCGAGATGAGGCTATGTATCAAGTTCGGGAGCAGGATATCCCATTCCTCCTGCGCCATCTGAGGCCGAACTCGATAGTGGTGGAATCATCCCAGGGTTGCGAATCGAGGGGTCATACTACATCCCGTGACAAGGAGGGTCGTAAGATCGACATCTTACGCCGCTACAGGACTTGGCCTCCGCATTTCAAAACGAAGCCACGCTGGCCCAGTACCAGTATTTTTTAATGCAGAAGCTCAACAATATCACTGCTTCTCTTCTGGACCAGCAGAAGGACCTGGCACGTATCTTCATACAGGAGGTCATGCAGGTGTCGATTCAGCAGCTAACTATGGCAAGGCACCATGTCGATTCAGACTCCAGGGCTCTGGTTGGTGGCATCTCCCTTTGTCGCCATGCATGGCTTTGAAGCTGTAACTTCCCAGAAGAGACCAAACGCCATATCAAAGAGATGCCCTTTGGCTATGGTAATAGGCTGCATATAAATGAAAGTATAAATTCATAAATAAAACAGTATGCTTTTATTTTGGTGGTCTCTAAACAGAAAGCAAGCAAGTTAGGAAAGGCCATCCTTTTTCCTGAGCTCATCCACTAGCAACATCAGCTGATTTTTCCTGAGGACTTTACAGACACCACTGCTTCTCTATGGGAGATGTATGGGCCTTATTACCCATCTATATAGGCACTGGTTCACACATTAGGATGACCCAGAACTTGGACTGAAAATGGGCTGTCCAGAAATAGTGGGTCACTGCTTGAACCATGGATTGGCCTTACCTGCACACCCTGCACGATGGTTTGACTATGGGTTGTTAACTGCAAACAACCCGGGGAGAGACCACATGGTTCATTGTCGCATTGTGAACTCTTGTTTGTTCCTAATTAATAAGCCATAGGTCACCTTTTGGTGGAAGAGAAGAATTTAAGCGTTCACAAATTCTTGTAAATCCAGAAAGCATGAGAGTAATAGGTTAAGGCTGCCATCTTGTTGTTGTTGTTAGTTGCAAATTTGTGTCCGACCCCTCCAGGCCTTCCTGTCTTCCACTATCCCCCGGAGTCTGAGGGATTCTTGCCCGCAGTTGTATACCTGATAGTCATCTGAATTAAATTCACCCATTCCTGTCCATTTTAGTTCACTGATTCCTAAGATGTTGATGTTCAGTCTTGTCATCTCTTATTTGACCACATCCAGCTTGCCTAGATTCATGGATCTTACATTCCAGGTTCCTATGGAGTATAGATCTTTGCAGCATCGGACTCTCCTTTCACCACCAGATACATCTGCAACTGAGTGTCTTTCGACTTTGACCCAATCGCTTCATTCTTTCTGGCACTAGTAGTACTAGCCCTCCACTCTTCCCCAGTAGCATATTGGACACATTCCGACCTAAGGCGCTCATCTTCCAGCGTCATATCTTTCTGCCTTTTGGTACTGTCCATGGGGTTTTCATGGCAAAGATACTGGAGTGGGTTGCCATTTCCTTCTCCAGTGGATCACATTTTGTCAGAGCTCTCTGCTATGACCTGTCTGTCTTGGGTGGCCCTGCACGGCATAGCTCATAGCTTCATTGAGCTACGCAAGCCCCTTCGCCACGACAAGGCAGTGATCCATGAAGGAGGCTGCCATCTTAGTTGATGTGAATAGCATGCAAAGAGTAAAAGATTTGTGCCATTCTAGGTATGAGATTAAATGCAACATTATATAATGGGCATGTCCTTTACCCTCCTCCTCCTCCTGCATTCTGCTCCAAATGCGTCTCAGTGTCCCCAAACACTTTGAAAAAGATTTGTTGTGGGAAGGACTATGTTCGGACCTGCAGAGAACAAGGGGGATTAAATCTTCCAGTAACGTCAGCTGCACTGGTAGGACCCCAGCAGCTTACTACTTAGGCACCAGGTACCCCTGGATTTGTGTTGCTTTTCCCGCTCTATTCTTCTTCCTCTGCAGTTTGGAGGCAGCATTGAGGGTGAGAAGAGCACAAGGACTCAGGGTAATGAGCGAGCCTTAACTTAGACTTTCCATGTTCTTGGACACTCTGCTGAATGGGGTAAGCTGTGGGGTGTGCAGGTGAGATCCCCTAAAATTGGGCAGAGAGAACTTCATCCAATGGAGACCAGTCCTGGATCCAACTTTTATCTTTTTCCACCCACCAGTTTCGTTCTGTCATTCAGCATATTGTAATCATATTTTTGGCCAGTACTGGCTTCTTTAATCACTGGAAGCATTTGTGAAGCATTAGCAAACAGTATACTCTCAAGTTAGAAAATGGAAATACCAAAGAATCTACATACCTGCACCAGGAGATGATCATGTACCCTCTGGTGCTTAACATCTGCAACCAAGTGGGAAAAGGTAAGAAAGAAAGGAAAGCAGAAGTGAACTATTAGTTTTAGTCACATGTATACTCTTGAGAACTAAAATGATTATGGAGCCATAGATTGCTGCCACCCATAACATTATACTACATTATTTCAGCAAGCTAACAATGCAAACTTGGATGCTGCATTTGCTCTTGATATACACCTGCTACACTTGCCTATAGATTTGATGCTTCATCTTGCAGGCTTTTCATAGATGCTTCAAGCCATTCTGCACATTTAGATGGCAAGTTTCAGGTCCTTCCTCTTGAAGGTGAGGTGTAGATAATCCTAGCCATTCTATGACATCCTTTCTAGATACTTCAGGACATCCCTCTTCAAGGTTGTTTAAAGAATTTGTAAACCATTCCTTGAGGCTCTGCCTTGATAGCTGACCATTTTTGTCGCAGAGGCTTTTTGATGATACTTGAAGCCAATGCAGTACATTTCCCCTGCATGTTGCTGAAGCTTTCTTTTCAAGCTCTCCATTGAACCTTTGTGGGCAATTGAGCACTCGTCTTTTCAAGACTTTCAGGATCTTTTTCATCTTCAGGGGTTTTTATGTTGACACTTGTTGGTCACACATATACAACACAGCTTCTTTAGCCTGCTCTCTTTGTTCGTGATCCTAACTGGTTCACATCTGCTTCGTATATCCATGACCTTGGCTCTTCTACTTGCCTATAAGAATCAGATATTTAGATATAATTCCAGTGCATTGCCTTGATCAGTCTCTTTTAACCTTAAGAAGTGTCTTTCAGCAAACAAACAGATATTTTAGAGAGAGAGAGAGAGAGAGAGAGAGAGAGAGAGAGAGAGAGAGAGAGAATGAAGTTCATCTTCCTCTGCATTTACTTTCCAGGGTCCTGAGCAAGTTAGAGAAGGAGAATATGGTGAGGGGCAAGAGAGACGGGAAAGCAATGGAAGGAGTCCTTTCTTGGGATCACTGCTGTTTTGCCAAGACTGACAGGAGAGTTCTTCTTCCTCACCAGCTCTGCAGCCATTCCTCCTGGCTCCAGACCAGTACTGCAAGCTTGTTGTTGTTGTATAGCAAAGTCACGTCCGACCCATCGCTACCCCATGGACAACATTCCTCCAGGCTCTTCTGTCCTCCACCATTCCTCGGAGTACACGTAAGCTCATGCCGACAGCTTCAGTGACTCCATCTAGCCACCGCATCCTCTGCCGTCCCCTTCTTCATTTGCCATCAGTAGTTAGGGTCTTCTCCAGTGAGTCCTTCCTTTTCATTAGCTGGCCAAAGTAATTGAGTTTCATCTTCAGTATCTGGCCTTCCAAAGAGCAGTCAGGGTTTATCACCTCTAAGACTGACTGGTTTGATCTCCTTGCAGTCCAAGGGACTTGCAGGAGTCTTCTCCAGCACCACAATTCAAAGGCCTCAATTCTTCGGTGCACAGTTTTCCTTATGGTCCAACTTTCACAGCCATACATTGCAACTGGGAAAGCCATACCCTTGACTATATGCACTTCTGTTGGCAGTGTGATGTCTCTGCTCTTTAGTATGCTGTCTAGATTTCCCATAGCTTTCTGCACTGTCTGCAGTGATCTTGGAGCTCAGGAAAATAAATTCTGTCACTACCTCCATTTTTTCCCCATCTGTTTGTCAGGAAGTGAGAGGACCGGATGCCATGATCTTAGTTTTCTTGATGTTGAGTTTCAAGCCAACTTTTGCGCTCTCTCCTTCACCCACATCAAGAGGCTCTTTATGAGTAGTTCCTCTTCACTTTCTGCCATTAGAGTGGTATCATCTGTATATCTGAGGTTGTTGATATTTCTCCCAGCAATCTTAATTCCAACTGGTGATTCATCTACCCCCACCTTTCTCATGATCTGCTTTGCATATAAGTTAAATAGGCAGGGCAACAGTATACAGCCATGCCGTACTTCTTTCCCAATTTTGAACCAACCAGTGGTTCCATGTCCAGTTCTCACTGTTGCTTCTTGACCCGCATACAGGTTTCTCAAGAGACAAATAAGATGGTCTGGTACTCCCATCTCTTTAAGAACTTGCCACAATTTGTTGTGATCCACACAGTCAAAGGCTTTAGCATAGTCAATGAAGCAGAAGGAGTTAGGTCACTTATTTATTTATTTATTTATTTATTTATTTATTAATTAAAACATTTTTATGCCGCCCCATTCGCCGAAGCCTCGGGGCGGCTTACAACATAGATAAAACAATAAGTTAAAATATCCATATAAAATAATCTTAATTAAAACACACATTATAAAATAAGCTGCCCTGGCCAGATAAAATCTGAACTGAGAATCTTCTGTTTTCAGTAAATGAGTGCTGCAACTGAACAAGGAAATGGTGGAATGGGTGCTCAAAGTTGGGGAATTCTGAAGCAGAGGCTTGTTGGTGGAGCTTCCTTCCTTCCACGGCTCAGAGTGGTATCCATGGTCTGCACAGAGGCAGGGGAGGCTGGCGGCTTTAATATCAGTGTATCCACTGTGTGTTGAAGTCTGAACTTTTAAGTTGCTTTCCCTGGGGATAGGGCTCACTACCATGGGCAACTTCTTTACACTTCAGGCCAAAACCCAGAATGGATACGCTGCCGCACAGATGCTGGCTGTTAGGCTGTTGTTTAGCTGCAAAGATGGCAGTACATCATGCATCTTCAGATCATGAAGCCATGTTTGTGCAGTTTAAACCCATTGTTGGAACTCAGGTGGCAGGGGCGGGGGATGCCCTTCATAAGGTGACCCCAAATTTCATATTATGGGAGAGGGAGATAAATATCCCCATGTGCCCTTTCTGCACACTACACAATTTTGGACACCTCTCCGCTTACTTGCATTTTTTACAAGCTAAACAATCTGTTACTGATCCCTTTCCTCACAGGGAAGTTGTTCCTACTTTGTGATCATTTTAGTAGCCCTGCTCTGATTTTTTTCCAACTCAGTAATGCCACTGCAGGTGCCCAGAACTATGCACAATGTTCTAAGTGCAGTTGCACCAAAGATTTGCATAAGAGACTATGATCTTGCCAGGTTTACTTTTGTTTCCTAACTCTGCCAAATTGTAGATGTATGTAGAAGTTCCTCAGAACTAAATTTCCTCAGTACTATGGTTCTTCCAATTTTATACTGAGAGGAGAGAAGCTGTTTTTCTCTTTAGGCACAAGTTTAAGCCTGGGCAGATTTATGAGGACTGGTCAGTTTCAGTTGGAGAAGACGTCCAATTCACCAGTAGCAAAGAAGTCTCTCATTAAAACTTCTTTCACATGGAGGAAGAACAGGTTTTTTATTGGAGTAAATATGTTTGAACTAACTAGAAATGTGCAGGAAAAAAAGAAAAAATGCACAAAAAGTGTTTTTCATTTTTCTCATGGTTTTTGGAAAACAAAGGGGAGGGTGGATTCTCAGTTCCTTTTTTCCAAGTCTTCACATCTCTAAAGTTGGCTACGTAAACATTAACTAGGGTGAAAAAATTACCCTAAATATAGAATACAGATGCAACTCTGAACAAAAGCATTTCTTTCCAGCCCTTCACTCTAAGAATTCACTTGCTGCCTGCCTGTTTGTAGGCAGGAAAAGAAAACATTGGGCCTTGTCGGCTCAAACCCTGGACTCACCAGCTACCATTGATGAGACAACTCTGAAGCTGTTGTTTAGCTGCAAAGATACATCATGCATCTTCAGATCATGGGGCCATGTTTGCCTGGCTTAAACCCATTGTTGGAGCTCAGGTGGCGGGGGATGCCCTTCAAAAGATGACCCCAATTCTTCATATTATGGGAGAGGGAGATAAATATCCCCATGTGCACATTCTGCACACCACATAATTTTGGACACCTCTCCCCTTACTTGCATTTTGTACAAGCTAAACAATCTGTTGTTGAACCTGTTCCTCACAGGGAAGTTGTTCCTACTTTGTGATCATGTTATGGTTCTTCCAATGTTATACTGAGAGGAGAGAAGCTATTATCCTCTTTAGGCACAAGTTTAAGCCTGGGCAGATTTATGAGGACTGGTCGGTTTCAGTTGGAGAAGACGTCTAGTTCACCAGTAGCAACGAAGTCCCTCATTAAAATTACATCAGCTTAATAATTTGATCCTGAGAATGGACACCTTTTGATAGCTCCCAATGGAAATGGAAAGAAACTGCTAAGTGTTTTGGCTTGGGCCAAATGAATCACATGGAGGAAGAACAGGTTTTTTATTGCAATAAATATGCTTGAACTAACTAGAATGTGCAGGAAAAAGAAAAAATGCACAAAAAGTGTTTTTCATTTTTCCCATGGTTTTTTGGAAAACAAAAAAGCGGGGGTGGATTCTCAGTTCCTTTTTTCCAAGTCTTCACATCTCTAAAGTTGGCTACGTAAACATTAACTAGGGTGAAAAAATTACCCTAAATATAGAATATAGATGCAACTCTGAACATAAGCATTTCTTTCCAGCCCTTCACTCTAAGAATTCACTTGCTGCCTGCCTATTTGTAGGCAGGAAAAGAAAACATTGGGCCTTGTATATATTAATGTGGGCTCAAACCCTGGTCTTTCAGACACAGGTCTTCTTAGATGCATTCTTGCCAATCATCTGGTGCATGCTGCTTCGCTGTGCCTTGGAGACTGACCACTGACTTTTGCAGTCGTTCTTGTGTACTTCCCTACACAGCAGGGCCAGTACTGCCACAGGCCAGAGTGAAACAGGACCCTCAGGCAGTTACTGCTTTGGAGTGTCACCAAAGAGCAGACACTCTCTTATAGTTATATGGGCCATAATCCTACCGCCTCCCAGCATCATCTGGGAATATCTGGAGTCACAGCTCCAAGGTCCTGCAACCTCTGTGCTGGCACTCTGACGCCTGCCCCGGTGCCCCAGCACCTCACAGCCTCAGATAGGAGGAAAGTGGTGTGGCAGGCAGGCGAGAGGGCAGGGCCGATGGATTATGCCATGTCCGGATGGCACCACTCGGCGGACTTCATTGGACAGCCAGAAATAGGCAGCGGGATGAACCGCAGGAAGTGAGGCATGGCGGTAGTGGTGACAGCTGCCATAGCACCTCCTCTGTGCATTGTACGCACGGAGGACTCCACGTCTGGAGGCCGTGTTGCTCTTGCATTCCTACAGCCAGGGACAGACAGGCGCATTGAGAACAGAATAACATGGCTGGCCTGGGATCCCGTCTCCCATGATTGCTGCTGCTGCTCCTCAGGCAGCACAAGAAGTGTGGCTGGCCCTGCTGCGCAGCATGCTCAGAGGGCACGATTGAGCATTACTCACCAGAACAGAAAGCGGAAATGTTGCCCACGCTGCTTTGGACAACAATACGTTCCAGCTATCTCATGCACTGATGTGACACCCTGATGTGCGATCTAAGAGGCTGCCTTGCTTAAGGGGGGGGGGGGGTAGACACACAGAAAGCCCTCCACATGTTGTTGGCCTGCAACTTCCAACAGTCCTAATCAATATGGTCACATGTGAGGGATGATGGGATTTGCAGGTTAGCAGCCTCTGGGAGGTCGCATGTTCCCCACCTCCAGCATGAGGCAGTCCCCAGCTCGTTTCTTTTCTTTTTTTAAAAAAGATTTTATTAAGATTTTAAATTAATATTAAAGACATCAATCATCAAATACATCAGACTTACTGGGTCAGCCCCCTACCACATATCTTTTAACATTCTTTAGTCATATTCAAATCCATTTTTAATAACTTAAAAACATCTTTAAATCTGAGCCAAGTCCCGTTTCTCCAGCCAATAATAAAAAAAATCCCATGTTTGATAGAAGTCCCAGCTGGTTTCTGTGGTTTAGAGTACTTGGGTGAGTAAAGTGCATCCATGAGTCTCTCTCTCCATTTTGACCACTCTGGGACAGCAGCATCTCATGTGACCTTTAAACAATCAAGTGCTGTCTCCAACTTCCTGATGATGATCCTTCATAGCTCCTGCATTCATTCTACTGATTGCATCTTCCATCTCTCTAATTCTTTTGTTTGGCAGAGAGTCTTGCAGCCTATAAGATATAATAAAGGGGGAAACGTGGCAGATTAGGGGAAATTGATGGGGCAGAGCTCGTTGAAACACACATCCAAAGCATTAGCACCAATCTGGGGAGGGAAAGCTCCTCACTCTTGCAGTGTGCTCACGTGCCACCAGCTCTGTTCCTTTTTAAGTCTAATCATACCATGGACACTAACAGCAGCTGTCCACAGGGTGGGGATGGCACGTGGGTGAAGGAGCCAAACCGCTCCCCATGCCCACTCCATGACCTCTCTCACCCTCAGAAGCTATTAGCTCAGCTAACCCCTCCCTTAGTCCCAAAGCCCCCATTGAAATCCACGCCACCAGCAAAGTGCTTTTAGCCCAGAAAAAAAGTGTCAGCAGATCTCCCTGAGGTTCTCCCACATCTTGTGGTTTCTTCATGAGCTCTCTCCATCAGCTCTGCCTATCTTTGGGAGCTCAAAGATAGGCAAAGAAGGAGGGGCTCCATGGTGACAGAAGCAGAGACAGGACCTGGTGAACCACTGAGGGCACCTCTTCTGCCCACATGCTGCCAACCAGACAAAAGGCACCAGAAGG
The DNA here is from genome assembly GCF_004798865.1 of Varanus komodoensis. Classification (NCBI taxonomy): domain Eukaryota; kingdom Metazoa; phylum Chordata; class Lepidosauria; order Squamata; family Varanidae; genus Varanus; species Varanus komodoensis. The sequence goes on along the minus strand of NW_025335269.1, from coordinate 14,278,671 downwards.
GAATTGAAGGTGTCTTCTAATGTATCTCCAGGAGAGGAAGCTAAATAGTAATGAATGCTATGTACATCTAAAGGAGAATTGTTGCCTAAAAAGTTTACCTTGTGGACGCATATGTAAGATGCTTGTTCTTTCTTAAAAGTTCCTGGTTTTTCTGAATATGTTTGAGAATCGTTTCAGAAAGAAACTAATTCGTAACCTCCCAATAGATGGGCATGTGAGTGGGATTTGGAGATAAAAATGGGTCAGTGGAGAATATAATTGCCATTTGCAAGCACCATGGTCCCTATCCAAATCATGCCTGAGTGTCCCTCCACAGTAGGACTCTATCATTTATGGGCTTGCTATAAATGATTATGTTGGATATACCTGACTGGCCCACATTAAGCCGGGGCAGGGGGTTCATGTCCCTAAGTTTATCAGTGTAACCAGAGCCTCCACACAGTTAGGGATCAAGAGGAATCCCTCTCCTGAGCCTCCACCCCCACCCCACCAAACCTCAGGCAGCCCAGCCTCCCAAGTAAGTGCTGAATCCACCTGAATTCAAATGTGCCAGCTAGCATTCACGGTGAGAGTTTCAACCCGATAAGCAGCTGTCATTGCTGCCTGGTCGGCCAGGTTATAAAGTGGACTCTACCATGTGCTCAGGGTTAGTTACCATTTCATTGTGATTGGACTTCATTCTTGAGAATAAAAATAGTTTTCCTTTTCTCTCACTCCAGACATGTTTAATTGGGCAAATTGTGCCAAAGTCAGACACATTTTGTCCAACAATTATAAGAAGTTTGCTTGGCCCGCAATTGATGGTGTGATTTACTCAGCAAATCTTTTCCATTCTGTGATTGTACTGGAGGAAAATAGCGCACACAGTCTGAGGAATGCTCTTCATAAGGCCCATTGCCACAGGTATTTTAAGCACTCGGCTGTGTGCATTCTCAATAACATCTCCTTCAGTCCATTGTGCAGTCCAGGGCACACTTTGAATTTTTTTTATGTTCATTTCTGTATGCCAGGCTGAGAAACCATGACAACCGCTTGCCAGACTCTGAGCAGTACTTTTTAAAAATCCCCTTATGCCAGGCATTGGAATCTCTGTTATCGCAAGTGAAATATCTGAAGATAGGAATTATTTGCTCAGGGCTAAAACCTGCCAGACCTAGAAATTCACACCAAGCAGCTGGTCTTCCAATTCTGACAGGAAAACCAACTACACCCATCTATGAATGGCATTAAATAGACTGCATGTTCACCTTCCTCTTGAAAATCGAAACACGCACTCACCTAGGGCAGGCCCCCACATTTGCAGGGGTTGGGGCACAGGACCCTCATAAAAGTGGACAAACCCTTTGCTTCGTCCAAAGTCTGAAATGTCGGAGAGAATTTCCTCTCTGGATGGGCAGGCCAGAAAGGCCTGCTTTGGAGGCCTCCTTTTCTCCCCTTTCACTTCCTGTCTCTCTATGGTGATGATTTCCTATCATTCCTATCGAGCCTTTAACTCGAATTTTTAAATTAATTGGCTTTGTGGCAGTTTGTTATGGGTAAGTATAGGTTCTTCATAACCCAGATGTTCACAACCTGGGACTGCTTGTAATGATGATGCTCTCAAATAGCAGACCACAGGCTGCAGGGGTGTGAGTTCCTTTGTGGTTTTGCAGTGCCTATGGTATTTTAGGAACAATGAAAAGAGCACTCTTTCACACAGCCTTTGAATTTTCACTTAGTGGACTACTATTTTACGCTCCCTGAGACATCTGGATTTTTCAGAGTTGTGAGTGCAAGGTAAGCACTTTAAAATGTATTTAACTTTGGTAGTTTGTCTTGCCAAAGCAACCAGGCAGAATAAATAAAATGGCTGTTTCAGGATTAAATAAATGCCGAGGACCTGAAACTTGGAAAACAGGTAGATTACTAACATAGGAACTATTCCTTTCAGAAAGGAAAGGCACCTCCTGATCTTAAATGAATACTAGAAAACTGAGATAAGCCATAAGCAAGACTGAATTAATCATGTTGAATTTACTCAGCTATCTCTTCTGATGCTCATGGGGGAGTTGAATTGCCTGTACTTTATTAGAGGGAAAGTGAGTAACAGAATGGGAGCCAAAGGAAATGAGTTAGAGGAGAAAGAGATTCTGTTATGAACTGTCATTCATCTGTGAATTTATTTATTTATTTAAAACGTTTATGTTTCTGCCATTCATATTTTTTTTAAAAGCCTCTCCTTGGATTCCCTAATATCTGTGGATATTCACATTTAAGTAATGCTGAATGCTCATTGTTGATTTATCAGCGTTCTCAACTGAGCAAAGGCTTCCAAATGTGTTCAGCAATTCAAGCCTTCAGACTCAGTTTTAGCCCTTGTGCGTTCAACCAAGCACCTAAACAGAGCTTCTCTGTCTGTTTCAATTCGTGCAAGGGCTTGATGCACATTGTAAACTAACATGATTGTATTGCCCTGGCCAGGGTCAAGAAGTTCTTGTGATCCCAAGGAAATGATTATGCCAGTTTCCATGTTTATTTGCAAGGCGGCATTTTGTTGTTGCAATAAAATACAAGCAAGCTTGCTAGCATTTCTAAAGCATTTAGCAGCAAGTCACTTACACAACAACCCTTGTAAGGTAGGCTCTCATCAGCTTAAACAGACGGGGTCAGCAGAGCCTCCTCAAAACAGTCTGAACAAGAGCACAAAGGAAAAGGCTAGCTTATATAGATTACATGTTTACAGCAGCACGGTATACAGTAAGCAGACAGCAAAGAATGTTGGAGAGAGATGAGTACAATGAGAGATGAGGTAGAAGGGACACGGACTGTTTACAGAAGTGCCAGGGAACAATGAGGGACAGGGGCCAGAAGGGTCCCTGCCTAGCTGGTCAAGGTCCCATGGTGGAGGTCTCCCCTTCTCTGTGAGGTCAAGACAATGGGGTGTCTGGCAGCAGAGCATAAGCTCATCAACTGCAGATTATGTGAAGGCAGATGGGTACTGTCGGGGCCAATAAGGGGTGGTTTGAGGAAGCAAAACACTGAAGGGTGGTCATCCTTGGACCCATTTTATCAGACCCTGAGACAAGACTGCACAGAGGGAGAAGCTGCTAAGATGCATACGAAAATGTATGACATTTTTCCTATGCTTCCTCCACCCATCCCTTACATTTGATTATCACTCCTTCTGCTAACAAAATCAGGTGGTGAGTACCGACAAGATTGTAGCCCAAATGGGGCCACTGAGAAATTAGAGAGGAATCCATGTTTGGGAGATCCCTGATAGTTGTAGAAATACATTTTTTAAAAACTGAAGGTGCACAAAAACCACATCCAAAAAAACAGTCCAATAATGTCTGAGCATGCTAAGCAACCAAGACAGTGACTGCATATGCCAGTAGAATGAGTACAGTGTGAACATTTAAACCTTGGAAAATAAGTGTGATCACTTCATTAAACAGCTAATAAGCCTCTCGAAATTAAAAATGGCATTTACACTAATTATAGATTGATTTGGTCTAGCTTTCTGAACCATATAAGAAATAATAAATATGGATTTATCAGTAAGTTTCCACTTTCCCTGTATTTAATCCACTTCAGAGGCTACAGAGTCTTTGCTGGGGAATTGATCTATTTGCCCAAAATGCTTTCTTGCCTAGATTTCTCATGTGCTCAAGTCGGCCTTGAATTGTTTGTGAACGCTTGTTTGTCTAATTGTAAGTGATGTTGGGAGTTTGTGGAAGAAAAGGAACTTCACTTTACATTTTGGTTCATCCAAATAACTAGGTTTAGTAAAACTTGTACAACAGCAATTTCAGGTATCCCTGACCTGGGGCTCTGAAGTGGACAACTGGGGACAAGTGTCTCTGCCCCCAAATAAATGCCTCTTGCTTAAACAAAATTCTTATACAGAAAGAAATGGAAACTTCTCCAATTACTATATACATAAATTACAGCAATCACAGATGTACCAATTACTACAGAGTTATCTGCTTCCTTTGATATTAATTTATAACAGTAACAGACTCCCTTTTGTATCAAAACAAAATGTGTGATATAACAGAAATAGACCACATCATGGGTTATCACAGGGATGTGTGATACTACATGAATCTTCTCATTAATGTATACTACTTGTACATACATATGCTCTACTTTTTCACAAGGCAGGTCTAGTTGACCAGAAAAAATATTCAAGATCTGAACATCTGCTTCTGCAGAGTTGTAAGCTGGAATATCCAGAGTGCCATGAGGTACCCATCCCTGCTGTTCAGGAAGTGCTGAGCAAAGTATGGTCTTTGGGATTCAGTTAAAGTCTTGAAAAGCCAGGAGTTCATTTTAAAGGCAATCACTACAAAATCAACAAATTACTTTATTACAGATGTATGGAGAAGTCTGTTCCTCAAAGTACATGTTTTACAATCTCTGGTATCTTCAGGTAGAATAGGACAAGTTCCTGCTGGAAACTCTGCAGAGCATAATGAACTAGATGGGCAATTGGTCTGATTCATTGACATGACATGGCAACTCACCATGTCCAATCAACTATGTTGTGCAAACTCAGTACAGCTTCTGCAGGATGATTTACTTTCACAAACAAGCTACCCAGGGACCCATGCCTTGTTTTAGTGTTATGGATAACCATGATGGCTTATTGTGACATTCAAACCGAATTGAACATCATAATGGGTTGTCTGGAATGGCTAGAGTCAGCTGGCCAGAATAGTGAAAACTTCTCAGTGCCCTCTGCACCATGTTCCTAAAAATAATGAAAACAGTATTCAGAGAGGGTCATGAATGCATCAGGTGCTTCTTTTGTAAAAATTTCAGTCCTGTTTAAGTACAGAGTGAATGAAAGCTGTTAGGAAATTTGTGCAATTAATAGTTTGGCTTGAAAAAAGGTTTGGACTCTTTACTGCCCTGCAATAAGATTTGCATAAATTTCCCCTCCATGTTGATATTCTGACTTAAAAGTATATCATTTTCCCCTCTGTGTTACTGCTTTCTCATGACATTTAGTGATCCCAACCTTTGCTCTGTAACATATGTGTATATGGTACTGCTAGCAACAGAGGGAAGAAAGAAGCAGGGAAAGGGGGGAAATCAAAATGGCTGGAAAGAAGGTACATTGGACTTTAAAAAGGAGGATAAGGGAGAGGTAAAGTGCTGTAGTAGAAGCTTTGGACAAGGGCTACACTTGGCAAACTATTGGAGAGGGAGGCTTAGATTGCCTCTCTTATACAAGAGCAAAAGTGTCTGGTGCCTTGTAAAGCTAGCAAGCATGTTCCTGCATTAATAAGAGCTTGGAAAATAATCTGATGTCATGGGGTGGGCAGAGCAAAACTGTTTGGCAGCTGGAGGAGAAAAGGTGCTTTTTGGACAGATGTTCTTACTAAGTGTGACATGAAAAAGTTATTTGTAAGTGCTTGCTAACAGTGTTCCGTGCACTTTGGCATTGAGTCATGCAGGCCACATGACCACAGAAACTGTCTGCGGACAAACTGGCTCATTTGGCTAAAGAACAGAGATGAGCACCGCCCCCTAGAGTCAGGCATGACTGGAATTAATGTCATGGGAAACCTTTACCTTTAGCAAGATAAACCTTGTGGGAAGGATGAAATTGTCAAGGACATTGATGAAAGTGATATGAGCATGTAATAAATACTGGCAAGTCGGTTTTGCACAACAACACAATCCCCTAGAAAAAAAGTTTACAATGCATTCTTGTACTCATAGTGGTTCTAAAAATGAATTTCATTGGGTGATCGGATGTGGGTGGGAGAGTTTCCCTCACAACAGAAGGGGGCTGACATAGGACAAGGAAACAGAGTTCTGCCACAAGGGCACTTGGGATACATGCAGGAGCTGGGGGGAGAACTGAAGGGAAATGCGGGGGGAATGAGCCACAGCAAGCCAACTTGTTGTCTGTCAAGTTAGCAAGTAAACAACCACTGCATGGGGACTTATTCCCAGGGTGGCTTACCATGATGCGTGAACACCTCCAGTACAAGGAAGTCTGTGTTCCTATGCCAGTAGCAGTGTTCTGTCACTGAGGACACACTTGTGTGTGCTGTGTGATGCCTTTGCTTGGTGTAAGTTGGATAACTATGTAGCAAAGGTGAAATTAGCATGTTGTGAATGTGGGTCATGGATTAAAGTTTACAGAATTGTGGATGAGATTTTCTCTTGAGGTGGTGCATAAGCGGTATTCCTGCAAGAGACGGTCCCTTGATAATGGGCCATATTAATTTATGACTGTACTCTTCCTTCTCCCTCTGTACTTCTTCACAAGTAATTTGGCAATTTATAGATGCTGGAGTATGTCAGACTGCTTGGAAATGTGTAACTTCAGCTACGTGCATTCTAGACAGTAGCTACACCCTGAAAAGCAACAGTACCTTATAAGCTGTTCTTGTGGCCCGTGTTGTTTTCTTCCTCAGCTGTTGCCCTCAAAAGCGCTCAAACAGTAGGACATACTTGTAAAAGCAATATTAAAGGATATGATCAAATAAGGTGGCATCCATGTAGCAATCACCACACAGTTCCTTTTTGTTTCAACATTCATGACTGTAAACAGGCTTTAAAAGAAAGCATTTGGTCACAGGCAAAGCACATTGCTACAGCAGAGTAGAAAAAGGCTTCTGGCCTTACAGATACCAATAAATAACCTCATTGGGCTCAATCTAGATGTTAGGTCATGCATGCAAGTCCAGTCAAGCAAACCAAATAATGTATTAATATTGATTTGCATATTTTATTAGCCCTGTCCCTGCACTCATGCACACCAAACACTCTGACTAGTCCAGTGTTGGGACTGAGCATTCATATGTTTTAACATCATGACTTTTCTGTGTGGTCCTCCCTCTTTACCAATATCAAACTCATGTAAACAACTTGAACAAAGTAGTTCCACTAGCAAAAACCAGCCCAAATTGTTCTGTACTGATGCTATGCTTTAACTCATGCTTCCCAACCTAGCACCCTCGAGATGTGTTGCTTTGCAACTCTCATTATCCCCATGGTTGGGAATGGTGAGGACTGCAGTCCAACACACCCGGGGAAGGACACTACTTGGGGAAGGTTATGCTAACCTGTGACCATGAGTCATTTCAAAAACTGGATAGTGGTGACTTTTCAGCTTCCTTCTGTGGTTCTGATTGTATTAGTGGTTTGGCAGACTAAAAAGCTGCAGATCATGCCACCAATAAACACCCCAGTAACATGTTGAAAAGCGGACACTCTGTAAAATCAGTCACTTCATGCTGAATTGAGAATGTGGCTATAGACGTATGCTTTTGAGTTTGAAGAGCTCTTTGTGTATGTATACCTTTATTAAAGAGAATCACCCAACCCTGAAAAAATATAGTGAATATACTGGTAGTCCCTGGGTTATGAATGCCCAAGTTATGAACAACCTGTACTTACAAACATATGGACTGCCGTAAATCCTATATGAGTATCTCTATAAAAAGCTATGGATATTTCTAGGTACTATGCAACATGTCTGGCAACATGGCATCAGTCGCCCTGTAGTTCCCTAGAGAATACAACATTTACATCTTTTAGTTCTGAACACTGGCTTCAGCCAATGTGTTATGGGACATCACCAATGTGTGTGGGAAACGTAGTTCCCCTGTGGTCTTTCTTTAGAATTTTCACTTGTAACCAGGCCCTTAGCTGCTACAAGGCCATTTATAGTAAGTAAAAGAAAATGGCTGTAGAAAGAAGCCTACTTCAAGAAAGTGACTCCAGCAGCCTAGTCAAACCTTGACTCTCCAGTATCAGGTCCATCTCACCTCCACCTCCATCCTCTCATCCATCATCATTCATATCAGTAAATGTTAGGCTTAATGTTACGTCAAGAATGTTCTGAACTGTTTTAAAAACTGTTTCTTTTATTTGTTTTTTAACAGCACAGTACTCTCTTCAGTACCTGTAGTTACTTTATTATTACTGTATTATTATCATTATTACAATGCTGTACTGTGTTTAAGATGTTCAAGTGAATATGGAAGTGTTCCTTAGGTGTTTTGTATGCATAGAAAGCTAAAATATATACAGATACTAAGACAAACATTTGGCTTACTCATGTGTTCTGACTTACATGCAAATTCGACTTAAGGACATTTTCAGGAATAGAACTTTCCGTAACCCAGAGACTACCTGTACTTCTTGTAGCCCCTGAAACAGGGTGTGTCCTTCCTTCCTAAATTTGCACCCTGCAAATCTGTTGATAAGGTTTTTCTCAGAATGTTGTGTCTGAGAATATAACAAGAGAGAAAAACAGTTTGAGGTGGAAGCCTGCAGGGGCTTGCTGTGATGCACCACAAAAAATAGTATATTTCAAGGGTATTATTTGTGGTTATGAGATTCTGATGTAAAATTCAGAGCAGGATTATTTCCCCATGTTCTTTTCTTTCTCCTCTTGATATATCATGCCTACATCACATCTCAGGGTACTCTTGAAATGTACAAGAAGTATCATCACAGGTTATACTGCCTCTAGGAACTCCTACTATCTCTATTTAAAAGCACCGCTGGGCATCTTATATTTCAGCTTGCATACTGTGATAGTGAGGAACAACAGTCTTTCCTTGTGCCATTAGCCATGTAAAAATATCAACTACCTCGGTCTTACAAAAGAAACTAAAGAACATTGGCATGCTCAGGATATTGTTTAGTTAATGCAAGTTCTAGTAATTCATAATTTTATCTGATGGGGTGAAAGAAAGGAGGTATCAAACCAAGCTTGGACAATGACAAACGTCAGTGAGGAGGAGGAGGCGGCAGCGGCGACAAAATAGAAAGTCAGGAAGGCAATTCACTACTTTTCTTTATTATCACATTCAGGTTTAATTCCTTCACGCAGACATTGAGAAGTTATTAGAAGGGTTCTCTGGAGCAGCATCCAACCGTTCTGCATCTGTGGACACATTTAAAAACCACAAAATGGCTACCCTCCTCCTCCTCCTCCTCTTCTTACATTGCATTTATATCCTGCCTTTTTTTCTCCTGTGAGAAACCCAAGGTGATGTAGATAGTTCCATTTTATCTCACAACAACCACCCTGTGAGCTAGGTTAGGCTGAAAGAGAGTGACTGGCCCAAAGTCACCTGGTGAGCTTCATGGCTGAGTAGGGACTAGAACCCAGATTTCCCGGGTCCCTAGCCCAGTACTCCAACCACCATACCACACTGGTTCTTGTAGTCACATAAGGGCTGTTACTGGGGCCTGGATTTTCAAAAATAAGTTAAAGAGGGGGTTGCAGGGAGAGAAAAATAGGCTGGAGGCTGAGGGGATGGAGAAACAGCACAGCTAGAAGCAGGAAGGCAAAAACAGGAAGGCAAAAACAGGAAGAAAAAGGGGTAGAGAAAGAGCAAGACAAAAGACTAGGAAGTAATAGAAGACTAAGCATTTTTGTAGTTTTTATTGATGTACTGTTTTTTTGGAGGGGGAGAAAGAGAGGAGAGCTTTGTAGCCACTGGTCAAGGTCCCAGTGGGCGTGCTGGTGCCCATGGGCATCCCTTGCTCTAGTGCAGTACAGCCCCTCTGGGGGTGGTGAAAAGATCCAGGGGGCAGTGATTGGTTGTTTTAAATTTGCAGTAGAGCAATAAACCTAATACAAAGAAAGAGGCATGGGTTAGGGTAGTAGCCCAAGGGTGGGGTAGTTAGGGTAGGGTAGTAGCCCAAGAGAAAAGAGTAAAACAGCCCAAATATGTTTGGGGACCACTGATCTATAGCCTAGTGTCACTTTAACTATAGAAAGATTGATGAGCAATTGCATGGTGATGAGGAAAGAATTGCTGCAAATTATGGTGGGACTTCAATGAAGGCACAGAGAATGCTCACAGAATGCTCCCATCAGAAGCTTTCCTCGTATATTCTGCAAGGGTGCTGCAGCCCACCCAAGCACGACATGTACAGCAAACAGGTCTGCTGTAGGAAGGTTTCTGTGTGTACAACTGAACATGCAAAGACTTCCCAGGTGCAGAATCGGGGCAGTGCAAGCTGACACACATGGCAACAAGGGCAGGGCAACTCAGGGGCCACTAACTGTATGAGCAAAACATCTGAAGGAAGCTGAAAGAACTGGAAATACTGGTGCATTTTTTATGTGAAAACACTGAAAATGGTTGCAATGGACGTGCTGTCTGTGGTGAAAGCAAATGTTTATGTGATTATTCTTCCGGTCCACCTTTACTTTTAACATACAGCTTTTACTTCAGATACTGATATCTAATATTTATTCTTGTAATTGTAGGTAAAACTTCTGGCTAAGAAAGAACTACATTCTTCAGCACTCGGTGTTTGAAAATAGGTCAAGCTAGAACCAAGAGAGAAAAAGGCTGGAAGCAGCAGGAGAACTAAGGGAGGTTGCTGAAAGGCACGACTACATTTATCCTCCACTTAGAAAATTCAGGTAAAGAACTACAAGACTACTAACAAAAGCCTAAGCTAGGAGCAACCTTTCATTTCTGACATTTGATCTCACTTTCCAAAAATAAGCAAAATAGGAGAGATGCTGGAGTAAAAGACATTAAAATCTCATTCTATGTCTGCACCTGATTTGACAAGACTAGGGCCTCCTATGTACATTTACTTAGCTGGAAGTAAATCTCATTGAATTCATTTGCACAACACACTCACCCACACTGGTTATGATTTTTGGTGGACTGGCTGTTATGCAAATACCGCACAATACATCTGACAGATAATGGGACCCACCATGTGTTGTTTGCCTCCCCCAAATCCTGTGGATATGCCAGGGGACTCTGTGGCAGGACTGTCTTGCATGCTCCTTTCACCCAGAATGATTGTGAGCTGATTTCAGCCTGCTGGGACTTTTTCCCCTTTAAGCCCCCCACCCCCAAATGGTGAAGTCTGGCTTAACAGTTGGCTTTCCTGATCTCCAGTTTGACAGCCACTGTTAACCCCTTCAGAGTGCTTGAGTGGTACATTGCTGGAGCTGTCAGTGGTTGGCAACATTCTTTTTTATTATTCTTGTGCGCACAATGTACAAAAATATTTTCATTTTGTTTCTCTTGTTAGCTGTCAAAAGGCACAAGTGGTCTTTGTTCATGTGGTGAGGTTTATACCTTTTCTAAGTGAGATTTTGTTTGTTTGTTTATGCTCTGGCAGCTCAACGTGATGCACATTTAGCAATTTTTCCTGAGATGCTAGCTGTTAAGGAAAGTGTAAACATCTTTTCACCCCTTTTTCTGGGGAAAAGGAGTGTTGACAGCTAGGTAACAAAACTTTGGGTCCCCTTTAAAACAGGGCTTTGACAGGGTAATGAGTAGTTTTTGACTTGGAATTGTTCAGAAGCCATAGACAGGGACCTTCAGAAAAAAGAGGGGAGGGGAAAAAGCCATGGCAGGCCAAAAACTGCTTGCAGTTGTAGTGAGGGATGCCCTACCATTGCCAGGCATCCCAAAATGCCAAGTAGCACTTGTGAGGTAGCTGGTATTTGTAGTAACCTGGTCAGGCTTGGCAACTCACTAGTCACTTCCCAGTTGCTACAATGCAGTTGGACACTTGGGTTTAAATGATACAGCAACCCATTGTGGGTACAACGATCCCTAGTACAACTAACAAGTTGTCAGGGTAGCTTTTGCCCATGAACAAGAGATTTTGCAGGAAATGCTCATCACCCACAATGAATTGTCATGTCATGCTACACAAACCAGTCATTGAGTCTTAGCTTCACATAGCCATGCAAAGGTTTGGGCTACACATTTTGCATGGCAGTTACAACACCTTGAAAAACTTCCTCCTTTTCAATATTATTTCTAAACACTTCCTTCAGATTTAACAGCTTTTCTGCAACACATCCAATCACAAAATCCCACAGCTTCCCCATGAACTGTGATCTTACAAAAATAATTCCCACCTCTAAAATAAAAATAAAAAGTTAAAGAGATTAGCAGTGACAAAACATTGCAACAATCTTGACCCTAAGACTGTTGTGCTATGAAGGGTGAATGTGACAATGTAAAGCAAAAACAAGCAGAAAACAGGTCAGAATCTACTGGTAGAATCTTCTTTGGCTAGGATTTCTGACTCTCAAGTGTTTAACAATAGCAAAATGACCCGATTTGTACCACGTCATTAATCCAAAGATTACTACTTGTGTCTAAGTCTCTGAATGAAAGCTCACTTTCTAAATATGATAATTGAAAAACAGCCCTGGCTCTTTTTTCTTTTTCCTGCCCCTTCTCTTTGGTCTTTAACATAAAAGGGTGACACTCTTCTATCTAAACTTGAGTAAAATTGTTCCCTTAAAGTGCAGTCCTATCCAAGTTTAAACAGAAACAGAGTGGAGCATGCTGGGAGTTGTAGGCCTTTTTTCTGTCTAAATGTGCATAGGATTGCACCCTTTGTGACATAATTTACTTTAGCCTTACCTTCAAGCAGATTATTATGATCATTTTTCCCACATGAGAGACAAAAGATAACAAATTGTTCTGGTTTCTTCCATGTTAAACTATACACAGAGCACAGCTAATCACAGTGAGTCATTGACAATTTTAATGAAATTGGCTTGCTTTTTTTTCTTCTAGGTCATGACCATCCTAGGTCCATGGCTACTGAGAATGAAACCCTTAACATGACATCAGGGCTGCATTCACTGACAGACCATCATAACACTGGGAATGCTTTTTTGATCATAACATACACAATAGTGTTCATTGGAGGTGTGACTGGAGCCATCACAATGTCATTTTTGCTACTGAAAATGAATACATTATCAGTGACCACAACAGCGATCATAAATCTGGTAGTGATCCACAGTCTCTTTCTTATAACTGTGCCTTTTCGGCTATATTACTACAGCACAGACAAGTGGATCTTTGGATTTTTCTTTTGCAGATTTGTAAGCATAATGGTCCATTTGCACATGTACCTCACCTTTCTATTTTATGTGATTGTTTTGGTTATCAGAGGCCTTATTTTTTTCCAATGGAAGGACAAGGTGGAGTTCTACAGAAATTTGCATGCTGTAGCTACTAGCACAGCTGTGTGGATCCTGGCTTTGCTTACCATAGTACCAGTAATGTTGCTTTGGTATGGACAATCGGGGGATTACCATGACAGTAAATGTTTTACATTTCAGCAGGAGTTCAAGATGGACTCAGTGAAAGCAGTGAACTACACTATCATTGCTGTAGTGCTTATTATAACTTTAATCCTTTTGGGCTTGCAAACTTTCATAGTCCTAAAGGTGGTGAGAAAGGTATCGGGATCTGTATGGTCACATCAAGAATTTCGAGCACAGCTGAAAAGCATGTGTTTTGTATGTGTCATCATTTTTTGCTTCCTTCCTCATCACATTTTTCGGATTTATTACATCCAGTATGTGAATAATAAGCAGTATTCTGAGTCTCATATATACAATGAAATCTGTTTAAGCATAACTTCCATCAGCTGCCTTGATTTGTTTTCATTTGGGATATTTGGAAACAAACTCTTGAGGCAAAAAATCTGTTCATGTTCATGTTGTTAATGTTTTTTGTGTACTTTTGTAAGACAATCTTCTACCTAGTAATGATGTCACCTATACACCTTTAAACATTTCAGAGTGAAATGTAGATGTTATAAATTCTATGTATACTATTTTTTAACATTCTGAGGAAAAAGATGGAGAACTCCCAAAAGATACCCAGCAACCATTTTAGCAACTGCTGGAGGAGATTAGATTGAGATGTCACCAGTATGTGGATGATACTCAACTTATCATCCCCATTCCCCCAAATCCAGTGAGCTGTTGGGTGTTCTGAATCTGGCCCTGGGTGTGGAATGGACTGGAAGAGAGTCAATATACTCAGTCCAAATAAGACAAATGTACTGTTAGTGGGTGGTTTGTCTGCTGAATTATGTTGAAACTATTCTGAAGTAGGGTGCACACTCCCTAAAGCAGAGGTGAGCAATTTTGAGAGGCTGGGGAACACATTGTTCCATCTTAGACCACAACAGAAACCGCTGCACCGGCAATTTTGGATGGTACAATACCAAGGGGAAAAAAGCTTCCTCTTGACAGCCAATTTTGGCAGTCTAACCACAACAACAAGCAGCATGACATTTATAGGCTATTAGCTTTGAAATAACCCCCCCCCTTTTTTTTTGGCTGCTGCACCACCAAAGTTTGGGGACATGCCATTGAAATTGATGCCACTGTACTACCAAATCTAGGGGCAAATTCAGCAGCACAGAAGCAAGGATTGCATGCAAAAAAGGATAAGGGAGGCTTTATGTGGCCTGCGGGCTTCATATTACCCACTTCTGCCCTAATGGATTGGGTTTGTAGTTTGGTGGGGCTCTTGGGTCCAGCATTGTCACTGGTGGCCTCTGTTTTATGTTTCTGTAGCACAGAGCACCTTTTATCAGCTTGAACAAATATACCATCTAAAACCCTATCTGAATGGAGTGAGACTAGCTTCAGTTATCCATGGTTTGGTATTCTCTTATTTAGATCACTAATGCGTTATATGTAGGGCTACCTTTGAAAATGGTCTGCAAACCATCCAAAATAGCGCAGTGAGATTGTTAAGAGGGGAATAGCGGATATGACTATATTACCTCTGTGCTCTGTGATATGCACTGACTTCTGGTCTGTCATCAGGCACAATCAAAGTGCTGGTGTTAACTTTCAGAGCCCTAAATGGCTTGGAGCCAGGTCACCTGAAGGATTGTTTCCTTCTATCTATATCTACCTGGATTCTAAGATCATCCTCAAAGATCATGCTCCAGGTGTCCCCAACAAAGGAGGTGAAGTGGATGGTGACTAAGTTGAAGGCCTTTCCAGAGAGGTCTCCTATATTGTGGGCTTTTCAACATCATGCTTTTTCCTGGCAGATCCTTTTTAGTTCTTCAGTTTAAAAAAATGGCAATGTATTCGTTGATCTTTTACTATTGCCAGTTTTTACTTTTAGTTGTGTTATGATATATTTTATAATGTTTTTGGATGTTATGGCTTTAAGATTTGTTTTGCAGACCACTCTAAAAGCTTCTGCTGGTGAGCAGTTTAGAGATGTAAGAAATAAATGAACTTCATCACAGCTAAAGAGCTATATATTGCTCCTGTTTCGAAGCATAATGTGAAGCACAAATTTTAGTTTGTATAGGAATGTATAAGTAAAATCATCATCATCATCATCCTATGAAATCATTAAAAGTTTGACAGTGAATCTAACTACATGTCTGCCAATGCTCTCATTTATACGATTTAAGATCTAGATAGCAGGAAAGGTTTCCTCAGCGTCAGAGCAATATGGCAGTGGAACCAGTTGCCTAGAGAGGTCATGGGCTCTCTCACATTACAGACATTCAAAAAGAAAGTGGACAGTCATCTGAGCAGGATGGTGCAAATTGGTGACCTGCAAGAGCAGGGCACTGGACCCGACAGCCTTCTTGGCCCTTTTCCAACTCTACTGTTCTATGATTCTATAACAAATGCCTATGGTCTTTCAATTACTACACTTAGCAGTTTATTCACATAATCAGGCAGAAGGTATGCAATAACTTCAACATGCTTTGCATCCAAAAGTACATTTTCAGTCCTTCTGTGGCATACCTATATACTTCCCTTGAAGAAATGGAAAAGATGTTACTTGCTTAGGAACCTACATTCTGTGAAATCCCCTTTAGACTAAACAAAGGTCCAAATGTGAAGTTAGTCTGCCTACTGCTGTGCTGAAAGTGTCTTCCACATTTTTTCAGCTTTTCTCATACAATTCAATAGAGAATAAATCAAATTTCTTTTTGAAAATGAAGGTGAAGAAAATTGAGCAAAAATTCTTGTGGTTTGGGTTTAGGGTTTAGATGCTTACATTGCACTGCACCTTGATTAACACTAGATCCACTATGCTGATGGAAGTGGAACCCAGCCTCTCCTTCCCATGGCAGCCCCTACAGCCCCATGAAAATGCTACAGTGAGAGCCAAGAGACCCTGCTAAATAAGGTTGAGCCTGGGAGAAGGAATCCCCAAAACAGGGCAAAGGAGCCTTCTGTATACCCTTCCATATGCCTTTTTCTCTCAGAAAATTAATCCTGGATCAAGGCCTTACTTATGAGGTAGCCAGGCAGTGTTTAGGACTGTTCTGCCCTGTCATCTCTTTGGCTGCCCACAACCTCCTTAGCTTCCCGCATTTCAGTGAAAGCCAAAAGGAAGACATCATGGGGAATTCCTCCCATATGGCTTTTTAAACTCAGGAAGCTCAGGCAGCCTGGAAGAGCAATGGAAAGATTCATACTAAAAATAAAATATATACCCAGAGCACCCTCAGCCTCCTCACAGTGATTATGGATGCTCAAAACAGCCCAAAAGAGATATGAAATCTCCTGAAAATGAAGCAGAAAAAATGGATCCCTCCTTCAATGGGGGAAGAAAACTTTCAGAAAATTGGAGGACAAGTTTTGAGACAGGACAAGCTCCACTTCTTCCCTGGAGCTGGGCACAACCTCAGTGCTCAGATTTGCTACAGTGCTTTGGGGGAACTATTATTGGCGCTAGCATTAGAAAGAAGATGAATCCAGAAATGGCCCTCAGAAATATAACATCTGCAAGTTCCCAGGGACGGTGCTGAACTCTGAAGCAGGACTACTATAGATGAGCCAAAAAAAGACAAGACAATCTCAGAAAAGTTCTGAAATTTCTTTCTTATTCCTCTAGAAATAAAAGATTATTCTGCAAAATTTCCCGGGCATTTTCTTCATTTTATTTATTTATTTTTTATTTATTAAAACATTTTTATGCCGCCCCATTCGCCGAAGCCTCGGGGCGGCTTACAACACTAGATAAAACAATAAGTTAAAATATCCATATAAAATAATCATAATTTAAAACACACATTATAAAATAAGCCGCCCTGGCCAGATAAAATTCAATTGTGTTAGCATTTAAAATGTTGCTTAAATAAAAAGGTCTTTGCCTGGTGCCGAAAAACAAATAATGACGGCACCAGGCAGACCTCTCTGGGGAGCGCATTCCATAACTTAGGCGCCACCGCTGAGAAAGCCCTTCTGCGAGTAGCCACCCTCCTAATTTCTCTCACGGAGGGCTCCCGGAGAAGGGCCTCTCCTGCCGATCTCAGGGGGCGACTGGGCAAATATGGATGTAAGCGCTCCTCCTGATTTAATTTAATCAGGTCCTATCACAGATTGGGAGAGGTCCAGGCCACTTCCACTTTTTGAGGCTGCCCTGGTATATTGAAAATTGAAGAAATGCCAAAAAAGGGTCACAAAAATTGTTAATATTTTAAATGTTTATATTAGCAAATGAGTGCATTTCACACAAAACAAACTATTGAACACTTTGTAATTCTTAAAAACTTTATTTAACAAGTGCTCTTTAGGGTTTTTTTCCTATATAAATTCACTAATTATGGTGGTGGGAGGACTGGTTTTCTTGCAGTGTCATAGTTTATGTTAATCATAGCAAGGCCATTCATAGGATCTTGCCCCATCGCTGAATGGTAGTAATTTTTGGCCTGCTTCAACACACTAAAATTTGAGGCCCTGCATGAATTTGAGACCTGGCCAAAAAGGCCCTCCTGCCACCTCTTGATAGGCCCTAAATTTGATTGGGAGTGAGCTTCTTTTTGGAGCAATATTAGATTTGGACCATTGTGGAGAATGCAAAATAGAGGTGAAACTATTTCTCCTTGCAGCAGTAGCCTAAAAAACCCAAAACCTCTTAGTGAAACAGATGCTGTGCAAAAACTTGCCAATGGTGAGCCCTTCCTGTGAGAAACTATTGGACAACATCTCCTGCCACTGTCTACTAATTTCTTTCCTCACCTTAGCATAGCATGTAGAGTAGAAGGGGGAAATTGTGCCACTCCATTTGTCTTTGGACTACAACTGAATTGCATGACATACTGTAAATATGTATAAGCTGCCTTTCCAGACCAAATCCACCTAAAGCAGTGAACATGCTAGTTTAAAAATGCAGCAATACAGTCATATTAAAATTAAAAATATCAAAACCAATCCATATCAAAAATATCAAAACCAATTGTGTAATAGATAGTACACAAAACTTTCTCAGAGCCATAACCAGTGTGGTATAGTGGGTCTGGGACTTAGGTGATCTGGTTTCTAGTTCCCCACTCAGCCTGGGAGCCAACTGGGTGACTTTGGGCCAGTCACAGGCACTCAGCCCAACCTACCTCACAGGGTTGTGGAGATAAGATGGAGAGCAGCAGGAGAATGATGTAAGCCACTTTCGAGTTCTTTAAAAAAGGAAAAGGCAAGATATAAATTAAATAACAATAAAATATTTATTTGAAATAGTTGAGTTTTCAAAGCATATTTAAAACTGCAAGGGAAGGAATCAACAATTAATTGGGAGGCTGTTCCAATACAAGGCCACTGCTGAGAAGGCCCTGTTGCTAGTGCTTGCCAGTCTCACTGCATTTCAAGATGGGGCAGTGAGTAAGGCCTCCAGTAGTTCTGTTAAACCACAAGTAGGTTCATATGGTACAGATAATTTTTCAAATACTCAGAGCTTTAATGGCCAAAACCAGGATTTTGAATTAGGCCTAGAGACACACTGCTAATCAATGCTAGAGCTACAAAATCTGTGTAATGTGTTCTGATTACTTGACCTGTAGAAACAGTTGAGCAACTACAGACCAGTTTCAAAGGCATGTAGCATACATTATAATAGTCTAATTCTGGATGTAACTAGGATATGTGTGACTAATACTAAATCTGCCTTCTTTGGTTAGGATTACATCTGGCAACACAGACTAAGGTGATAACAGAGTATTTTCAACCTGCAATTCTGCAGACAGCTCTGAATCCAAAAGAACCCGCAAACTGTGGCCTTGGTGCAGGGAGTACAACCCCACCCAGAACTGGTTGCATCCCTCTGCCTAGATCTGTTAGTTTTCCTACCCAAAGTATTTCCATTTTATCTGTATTAAACTTCAATTTGTTCATCTTCTATCTGTGTTCATGTTGATTCTACAGTCTCCCTAGTTTTGCAGGCAAATGAAAGAGGAAGAGCTGCATGCCATCAGCATTCTCTCTAGTAGTTTCATTTGGATGTTGAAGAGCATGGGAGAAAAGATTGAGCCCTCTGGCACCTTGTATACCGGATATCCTACAGTATGTTCTAACAGTTCACTCTAGAAAGACCAGAGCTATGGATCAGAAGAACACCCCCTCTTCTCCTCCGTCTCTCTCCTTCTTTTCCAGAGAAATGATTCAACAGTTTCCCTTCATTTCGCAAGTCAGCTGATACAGAGAGATAAATCCTTGCATAACCTTCGGTTTTCCTTCTGAGTGGTCCATATCCCAATTATTCTCTTTGCTTCTCTTTTCTGATTCTTCCCCATTCCAAATTCTTTGGAACTCCCTCTTGCTTTGTAGCTGTATCTTGATCTTTTATGCTTCTTCCAAAATTGCTGCATTTCCTCTAACATCCCTCTCCAAAAATCTCAAATAATCCCCTACAACAGTCTGTTTCTCCCCCATTCAAATATCCCAGGTAGAAACGTATTTCTTTCCCACAACTCTCTTCCCCATAATCACATACAATAATGTTGTTTGTTTCCCCAAACTTGGGTTTGTCATGTGCTGAATCAAGTGGCTGGTCCAGGGTTTCTGGACCAGGGATTTCTGGGCAGGAGTTAGCCCAGTCGGCCAGGGGAGGTGGGCAATCTCAGCTTGTCGAGCTGGCACTCAACATGTAAACAACCCACATGTTCACGAGCAATAAAACTAGAGTCCTTTATTGCTACTTGTTTACAAGATTTACAACTCAATAGATAAGCTCTTTAGCTGAGGTCTTTGAAATGCAGATATTAATCTTCTAGTGGTGTCTCTCCCGGAGCCCACGTGGGACTAGCTCTCTCGGTCACGCCTTTCTTCTCTCTCACATAACAAGCTCTGCTTTTGCTCGTATCTTCTTAGAATTCTGCGATTGGTCGCTAGAGAAAGTCAACCACGCCCCCTGCGTCTCCTGTGTCGTGTTCAGGAAGTTCAGCATCAGTGGGAGGAGGGGCAGCCTGCTCCGACTCTTCCTGAGTAGAACTTGCGGGGTCTTTTCCCTCAGGGCTCTCTTGCTTTGATGTGGGCTCAGGTGTTTGCTCAATGGGCAGGGAGTCAGGGGGAGGTGCGGCTATCTGCTCAGCCACCCCCAAGCTAGGTTGCGGGGTTGGCTTTTGGATACAGGGTCCCAAGTGCAAGACCTCCTCGTGAGGTGCTGTCTCTGTCGGGGCTTCAGGCACGACACAGCTGGCTTTCCATTACCATTCAGGATACAAGCACAGCATCCCTGCCCTATGAAAGCACATGTCCCATCTTTGGTACCCAATATGTAGTCAATCCTTAGTCAGTGACTGAGTACCCTAGATCCTAATCCATGACCAGGAAGCTGAACAGTAAATAATTACTATTCTTTTCCTTTGAGGGATAGGAGCAATCTCACATCACACACTTGCTTCCTCATAGAATGGTCTGGATAATATAGTTCTCTGAGATGGCCTTACAACTGTGCGCCCAACGAGAGAAATTTGCCACAGAGGTGTGGCGAAACCCTAAAATGAAAGTTCCATTCCAGTTCTATCAACCATGATGGTTTGGTTCCCTTGACATATCTTGAATGTGGGGCCCAAGAGCTGACACATCAAGTGTCCCTTGTCTCCAAAGAAATATACTGGCCACTGGATGGACTAAAACATTTGTTCCGGCCTCCAACTTCAATATGGCACTCCAACGTACACCATTTAGATTGGTCTGATTCCATATGGAGAATGCACTGTAGTCAAGTTCTCTGGATCTCCAATTGGGCCCTAATTTCCAGTCCAGGTGCAATGGGACCTTCCCACATCCCTGGTAGCACTCTCCAATTCATTTCACCTGAAACACTAACACCCATCTTGCCAATCCATGTCCCACTATTCTATCCCAATATGATACTCTTCCCACACATGCTTTGCTTTCATGGGGTCAGAAGATTGTAGGGCTAGCCAATTCTTCCCCTGTTAAAAGATGGGGTCTGAAATGAATGTTGACCTCTTCCCCTTCTCAGTCTCCAGCAGGCATAGCCAACGATTTGTTAAATTCAGGAAAATTGCCATGGTCTTGGGCAAAGATCCTATTGCATTCTCAGAGGGATCTGGGATCAATAGGGCTTTCTTTATGCCCACCAGATTACTAGAAGCCCACAGAAGGTCATGCTTACTATGGCATGCTTTCTAGCCATGATACCTTTATGCCTCCTGTTGGAAGGGCTGCTGCAGTAATGCTTTTTACCAAAAGGGCCTAAAGCCACACAAACTATTATTACAGTCAACCAAGTTCTTGCACAGGTCCAGGACTTGTTAATTTCTCTCACCTGTAGCTTCATTCAAATCTGTTTTTCCCCTTTCTTAATTATTTTATCTCCTTCTCATTTATGCACCAAATCACCATTTTTCACTGAGCAAGATCCAAACTCTCAAGTTCATCATATTAAGTACCACCTCCAGTCCTCAACCCCCTTTCTCTCAATTTCTCTGCTGTCTTCCAAATCCTTTTCTCTGAGTTCTAAATAGGGATGGAGCTACCCCTGCTGGATCTTCTCTTCTCCTACAAGGTATGTTGAATTTCATAAATTGGGCAATTGTCTTTTATTCCCACGTACTGGTAAATAACTCCTCTAAAAGCTCATTGGACATAAAAATATTGCAGTGTAATCTTTGTGCACTTGTGCAAGTCAGACAATTGAGTAATGTTAGGCCTTACCTGGTCATGTAACCTTTTTCCTATGAAGCTATGCACAATGAGATGCACACACTATTAACTGTGTGTGTTTGCATGGCAAGAAGCTGAACAGAACATCAGGAGAACTAAGAAAACGCACTCCCCATACCATCCCTCTACCATAGGAACGAAGGCTGTTTCCATCCCCAAAGTAGACCAAAACTGGATTGAAACAGATCTAAATAACTGGTTATTCTTGGTAGGTTTGATGGGAGCTGGAGTCCCAACAACATTTGGAGGGACACAGTTTCTCCACCACTGATGTAGAGAAACCTACCGTATTTTTCGCTCTATAAGACGCACTTTCCCCCGCTCAAAAGTAAGGGGAAATGTCTGTGTGTTTTATAGAGTGAATGTGTGTGTGCCTGATGCCCAGGACGCTGCCGGCCGCCTGCACCACGTGGCACCACCTGGCTGGCATGCACTTGGCACGCCCTGCTCCGCCCCCCCCCCCCGGAGAAGGTGAGAGCTGTGCCGCTCAGGGGGAGGTGTGCAGAGGAGGAGGAGCCGCGGGCTTTAACCCGCCGGCCACATGGAGAGCACGGAGAGACGGACTACTCACCCCCACTGCCTGGGAAGACCTGCCTCTTCCGCCGCTTCTGCGCCACCTGGAAGACCATCGCCGGCACGCTGCCGGCCGCCTGCACCACGTGGCACCACCTGGCCGGCATGCGCTTGGCACGCCCTGCTCTGCCACCCCCCTCCGGCGCAGGTGAGAGCTGTGCCGCTCAGGGGGAGGTGTGCAGAGGAGGAGGAGCCGCGGGCTTTAACCCGCCGGCTGCACGGAGAGACGGACTGCTCACCCCCACCGCCCGGGAAGACCTGCCATTGCTGCCACCGTTGCCGCCACTGCGCCACACGGAAGACCACCGCCGGCATGCTGCCGGCCCCACGTGGCACCACCTGGCCAGCACGCGCTCTCTGCTCTGCCCCCCTCCTCCGGCGCAGGTGAGAGCTATTAATCACAGGTCGGTGTGTGTTTTCAAATGGCAACCCGTCTTTTAATGAAGCCCATGGGGAAGTGATGGGGAATGTGCCTGTGATTATCAGGAAGCTTTCCATGGATCAGTTATCTGTTAGTTGGTCAGACACATTTTTTTTTAGGATCAGTGGATATTTGAACAGCATTACCTTCATGTATGAAGTTTATTCTTCAAAGACTACTTAGACCGCTGTGTATTTGATTTACCGTACAATATCTAATTTTTTCAGAAGTTTTTTTCTATTATTTACTAGTAGGGCAACGTGGACATTACTGGCTTTTTTAGATTTGTTATTGAATTGTCTGCAGCAGCTCTTGTATAACTGGTGTAGATTGTGGATTCCTTCAATAATTTCACTACTGACTAAGAAAGTGATGTCAGTGATTGTGAGCAACAGAGCTTCATAAATTCTGACTCTAGAGATGATGAGTTCTATGGGTTCAACGAAAACTGGAAGAGTACTCGAACTTTAAAGTCTCTCTTTTGTTAATGACAGTGATGATGGTTCTTAATGCCACTGTTGACTGCTGTTCACTTTACAAGTTTGAAATACAGTATTACTGTATTCTGTTATAGATTATTAAATAGTTTAGTAAACCATTTGATTCAGAATTTTTTTTCTTGTTTTCCTCCTCTAAAAACTAGGTGCGTCTTATGGTGAGGTGCGTCTTATAGAGTGAAAAATATGGTATATTATTTCTAAGCACAATACTTTTCTGGGCACGGTAACCCAATACCCAGTCACTCGAGGTATGGCAATGACCTATGGCAAGCAGTTCTTCAATAGTTAATATTTACCAGTACATTTTGACATTTCCTTGTCCAACCTCTGACCCTTAGCCATTCCATCCAGTAACACTGAAAGCTTGGGTAGGCCTCTGGTGTCAGAACATATTCCAGAATTAGGATAGATTACAATTGTCAATCCAATGAATATGTGATACATGCTACCCTATGGCCAAGACAAGTCATGGGTCTGTATTCACAAGGAGTATTAATCACCTTGTCCACATAAACAGAGACACAGGCAGTGGGGCTTTAAATCAGATTTCCCAGATCTGAAACAACAAAAACAGAAGCTGTGTTGGTATTCTCCTTTCAAGAAATGGCCCTATTGTACTCTAAATTGCTTCTGAAAAAAGGGACAACTTGTGAATTTCACATCTAGCATTTGCTCTGATATACTGGCCTCTAACAACCAGGCTACACCATACTGGATGCATTATAAAACAGGAGACATACTTTTAGGAAGGAAGTTTTTAAAAGAATTTTTCCAGGAAAACTAATCCCATGATTTTATGGAGAGGTTTACTGCTGGAGGAAAAGGACTATTCCCTGTTGATGTAGAACTATGATGCAAAAATAGTGACTTTTCTACTAATTCCATAACAGCCTTGGAATATGGCTAAATATGGTGGTTCAGAAGAAAAGACCATCTTTGTATCCTTGAATCACACAGTCATGCTGTTTCTCCTAAAAGAAAAGTCATTAAATTTAGCCCTGCAGATCTTTTGATTTAGATTACTCTCCAGGCTATTAATCATACAGCAGTTGTGCTCTCTCTCTCTCTCTCTCTCTCTTTTTAAGGTCACCATAGACCCACCAAGACAACAACATTTTTTTCTTCAGTTATGAAGAGTGCAGTTTATAGGCAAAGCATCCCTGCAATAAAGTTTGTTCCATAAAACATGAAAATCAAAAGGACACCAAGGAAAAGAAAAGAAGATTCATTCTCTGGGTTGGCTAGACATTTGGAAACCATGTGACTGTGCTAGTTGCCTAGACAATTCAGGAAGGAAGCAATAGAGAAAGAACTTAACCAAGTAATAAGGAAAGTGATGACTTCTCAAAGAATGCATAGTTATTACTTCAAAGTGCATGAAACAGAGTCAGCTATTGTGGTGGTGGTGGTGGTTAATCCTCTGTCCCAGTCCTTAAAGAGAACTTAAGCAGAAGAGTAGAAGTCAGATTTCTCCCTTCTTGGAGAAAAACAAACGAATATCCTAACACTATTATATAAGCCAGGCTTATTTGTCTCACCAAGTTGAATGCAGATTACCTGACAAAATAAGGTAGCCTACCAGGAAAAGGTTACACCTACAGTACATGCACCTATTTCTGCTGCCTGCCTGGGATCACAAATGTGAGGGTGCTGCCAAGCACTGGAAAGGGCACCACAGACTCTAAGCCAGCACTCAGGAGTGATTGTATCAACCTCCTAGATCATTGCATTGCTCAGGGCATCAACAGAAGACAAGTGCCAACTGCTCAGGTAGAAACACCCCAAGGGGTCTCCTCTGAATCCAGAAGCCTCTGATAACCAACCACCCTGATACTTAGAAAATAATTCAAATTTAGAGGAAAAAAGTAGTGAAATGGGGAATGTGATAGAGATCCATAAATGTCTAAATGGATTTGTGCAGATAAACATCTTTATTTCATTGTAATCATTTTCTTGTTTTGGTGGTATTGTTGTACTTTTGGCTTTTAATTATGAAGAAGGTACTTCATGCAATTCACGTGTAGAATTCAGTGCTACGGGATGTCCTGATAGCTACTAGCATAGATGGCCTTTTAAAAGGAATTTTGTGATGCTTTCAGCCACTGGATTTTGCAAGAGGGCCTTCCCTGAGCCCCAAGCTCCTCACAATTGCATGGCTTGGCAGGAATCTTAATTTCAGTATCAATTATTTCGCAGCATTCTGGACCCATTGAAGGTTCTGCACATCCACCTTCAGCAGGCTTAAAGCCCAACACAAGTGCATCACCTGCCCACCTGTTCTTTGCTGTTGGCTTCTGCTTAGAAGTTCTTTGGTGACCATAGCAACAGCAGCGAGGGCCTGCTCTCCTCTCTCTCCATCTCCCTGCTTCCGCAAGGGGGACTTCAGCTACTGGAGTAGTTCTCCTGCAACGTGGGTATAATGACAGGGACTGCTTCATGGTGTGACTGATGCCATTTGTGTACTGGAGTGGGAGTTTGTATTAATACAGCAGCCATTGTGGTATGTTAGTAGGGGCAAGAAGGGAAACTGCTACCTGTTCTCTCCCAGGTGATCATGCCATTGTGAGGGTCCTTGAAAGTCCTGAAGAGAACTATGTAACAGTGATATGCAATACAGGAGGACAGGTTGCTCCACCCATTAATATCAATTAATTCTCTCTTAAGTCAAAAGACTCAGTGAGGCCTCTCTTAGGAAGCACAAAATCTCCCTTGTGTGCAATGAAACTGATGGGAGTAACCACACGCTGAAGGTGTTGACCAAATGGTCCTTGGCCTGGTGTGCGTATGCCCAAAATATACAACAGGGGAAGACTTTCTTTTAAAGGATTTATTCTTGAGAATAACTGGCTACCAACGAAACATTCCAGATGGTGCACCTGAACAGTCCTCAGTTGGCCCTTTTATATATATTGATCAATAAAGAGATACACAAAACACAGTTAACACTTTCCGATAGGTTACAGAAGTAAAAAGTTGCAATGACATGATCTTACTCGCATACCAAAGAAGATGCCCAAAAGAGGGGGGAGGATGGGGTGCTATTATATAGAAGAGGAAGAGGATGGTGTGGGCTGGTGTGAACTGCCCTTTATTTGAGCTGCTGTTATCTGTCGAGTGCCAACTAGTTTTCTTTGGACTGGTGCCTGGTCAGTGCCATCTACATTTCAAGGATGCATAGATACTGATTTCTAGAAAAGAGGGTTTTTTCTCTGGCATGCTTATATGTCAATGCTTGCCTGATTTAACCAAGGAAGGTTCTTCCTATTGATTTGTATGTCAAAGGGAATTGGTAGAGCAGATGGAATGGGTAGAGGCATAAGCACTCACTTGGATTTTTCTTAAATCTTTTAGAATTGATCATATTATGCTTATTCTTCTCTTCCAGGAGCACAGCAGCTATCCAGGTTTGGTTTCCTTTAGAAATAGGTAATTGGAGGCTTATTTACAATATATTTTTACAGTATATTTTTAATACATGTATGACTTGTATATAGGTGGAATCACTATTTAAACGCTGCAATAGACAGCTGATATCCTGTGCTCCCACATCAGAAAGACAGACCAAAAACAGTGCTCTCTGTAGCCCTATACAACTATTACAAAACTGAACATGTGAAAGGGTCTTGGAGACTAGAGATACTGGAGAAGTCTATAGTACATTCATATGAGTTCGGATTTATTTATTTATTTAAAGTTTTCATATGCCATCCAATACCACAGTCTCTGGACAGCTTACAAAAAACAACAGCATACCAATAAACAACACACTGCATCCAACCATTAGTGATAAAATCAGAGATAAAACCAATTAAATATTAAAATGTTGGGAAAGGCTTATGCGAATGGGGCGGCGTACCAAGTTGTCCAAATAAATAAATAAAAAGGTTTTCGCCTGATGCTGAAAAGAATAAAGCAATGGCACCAGGCAAACCTCCCTGGGGAGCATGTTCCAAAGTCAGGGCGCCATCGCTGAAAAGGCCCTCCTCTGAGTAGCTATGCTCCTAATATCCTTCAAAGAGGGCTCCTGGAGAAGGACCTCTTCCTCAGATCTCAAGGGGTGGGCAGGCACATAGAAAGAAGGTGCTCCTTTAGGTGTCCAGGACCCAAGCTGTTTAGGGCTTTATAGGACATTACCAGTGCCTTAAATTGGGCCTGGACTTCAATTGGCAGCCAGTGTAGATGGTATAGGACCAGCGTGATATGGGAGTATCTGCTGGTCCCCATTAATGAACAATCTAAAGTATACAATCCAAAAACAAAACATGTGTTTTCATCAGTTCATGGCCAACAAACTATAGTATGGCTGTGTTCACACAACCCAGCAACTGATACTCTAGGTTGTTGTGCTGTCTGACACTGTGTCTGAACCCAGTCATTTTCAAAGAAATATATTTCAGTTGGTGGTACCTGTTGTTTGAAGACTTTAGTCCTTCCGGTCAATTTCTGGTAATTGCAGTAGTAATTAACTATTGTGTGTTTCAGGCCACAAGATTTCAATCAGCATTTAGTCTATTAGCTTTTCAGGAACCTTCATTTCTCATATCCAGTTTAGCTCAGTGCAACATTATTCTTTCTTTCTTTCTTTCTTTCTTTCTTTCTTTCTTTCTTTCTTTCTGCGGAGGAGGGCAGGTTCCAATGGAGCAAAGACCAGGGAACCAAGGTTCAGTTTGGATGCCACAAAGTACTTCCTGACAGTTAGGACCCCTAGAGTATGGAACAGAGGTGGTTGAAGCCCCATCAGTGTTCAAGAATAGGCTGGATATGCACATGCTAGGCATGTCATGAGCAGAGCCGGCTGGAGCCAGGAGTTAGACTAGATGATCCAGAAAGTCCCTTTGACTTTCTTTCTTTCTTTCTTTCTTTCTTTCTTTCTTTCTTTCTTTCTTTCTTTCTACAGTTATCTTCCCCACTGGATGCAAAAATAAGGGCTGGAGACCAATAGTGGATTAAGGGAAGAGAAGATTTATAACAGAGGCATCATTTAATGTGTTATACACCAAGAGTTGGCAATGTCTTGTCTAAGTCATATAGGTTCCCCCTGGCCATTTTTGTAGCTGCCCATCCCACAACTGCCGCATTGCCTGAAAAAAGGTAGCAATTTCTCTTAAAAACACAATGTGCAGAGAGCACAATTTTGTTTCCCAAGTGGGCATTGCACACTTCGTTTTAAAGGAATGTTGCTGCTTTTTTGCTGCTGTAATGCCAAACTTCGATTGCCATTTTAGTGGTATGGAAGGGTAAAGCCTCCAGGGTGTTTTAGAGAAGATTCCAAATTTAGTCACCAGGACTCACAGATGTTGCTGTGCTCTGTTATACACACTGAATTTTTGTTAATTCAAAATTCAAATGTACCTTCAATGCTCTAAAATACTCTTGCCTTCAATCTATCCCCCCTGCGCACACACGTGCACAGAGACCACACATATAAAAGATTTTTGCATTGAAAAAGGCAAGCCTAAATAATGATTCATATCTGTAAATCTGAAATACTTTGCTAAGGAATAAATGCTTCAATTGATCTGACTTTAAAAGGTGCAAGTGTAGCTATGACATGTTCAAATTATCACATTTTAGGCTCAATACTATGCAAGTTTAGACAGAAAAAAGGCCTCCCCCATGCCTGCTGTCCCCATGCTGGTGCACAGTATCATTTTATTTCATAGGTTCAGAGCAGTTATGCTGGCTGGGGTACACGAGTCCTTTTTTCGGTCTAACCTTGCACAAGACTGTGCCTCAACTGGGTTTGTTTATGGCATCTGTTGCAACAGCCTATAGCCAGAAACATTTATTAGCAAAGTGCACGGAAATTAATATTGAACTAGCTTAAGAGCCCCGCAATAGGATCTGCCTCAGTCTTTTCAACTGGCTGTTTGTTACATTTGCACAATCACAGGAAACAACATGGCAAGCAAGAAGAAAGAAGTTCAGCTCCAGGTATAAAGATTATGCTTTCATAGTCAACTGTTTGTTGGAACACCCAGGATTTTAGAGCTAAACAATTCTACATATCCTTTATTTAGATGGTAATACTCAATCAAACACAGTGGGAAGACATGTTGCTGAATAAAGGTCTAACAGGTACCTTTTGCACACCCCTCTTTAATTTTCCTCTCATCTACAGCGTATGTTGGACATGCATGCCAGCATTTTATTTTGTACACCCAGCGGAATTCACTTATAAGGGTATACACTGCATAACTCTACTGGGTGCAGCTCCTCAAACTCATACAAAACTGACACTTTGTAATGTGGTGACACCCAGGACCATGATGCTTAACAGTGTTTAGCCCAGCTGTGACCAAACTACTGTGCTTGTGAAACTGGATGCTTGATCGTAGCCAAATGTTTCCAGCCACTGTGTTGACTAGTAAGGAGGCTTTGGTGGGCTAGATTAACTCCTGGTGGAGGTGTGGCTCCTTCCTCATTAATATGTAACCTTTTCCCTGGGACCTAATGTGTGATTTTAACACAGAGCCGCCCCCCCCTTAAGGTTTACCCCCTATAGAAGCAGAAAAATGGCTAACTCCCATTTGAAAAAACTAATGTAGTTCATTTATTTAAATGTATGTGTATTTGTTTTTCAGTAGTAGATGTTTATCAGGCTTGGTGTGGACCTTGCAAAGCTGTGGTTAACCTATTCAGAAAACTGAAAAATGAATATGGTGAAGATGATCTTTTGCACTTTGCTGTGGTAAAGTTCTCAGTATTAAACCTCTTCCTGCCAAATATTTTAGATATTTTCCTCCTCCTCCCCCATCCTCCACTTGATGTTGAAATTACCATATTTTGAGATATAATCATTGCTTTATTGATATCAAGAATGATCTTGACTGGTAGTGAAAATGTGTTATGATGTGTAAACAGCCATTGTTTGTTCATTGTTTAGTCGTAAAGAAGGCGTGGAAGAAGTTAATAATAATAATAATAATAATAATAATAATAATAATAATACATGAAGTTTACTCTTAAGTCAAGAGGACTTATAGTTCTGCAGTTCATCAGCAAGTAATAATGCAACTCCCCCCATGAAGCTGAATTCAGCATTAGTCACACTTAGAGCAGACCCATTAAAATTAATGGACAAGCAAGACATTACTAACTTAAGGACTATTGATTACAATGGATCTAGTCTAAGTAGGAATAAACCTGGAACCATATCAGAACAAGGAGATATTTTGATCTCAAATGTTAGAATGGTGGTGTTTTCAGCACACACACACACGCACTACTTCAGGTGAATGTTCCACTTCTATAAATTTGGGTGGTTTTTTTTTCAAAATGTAGAATTGTAACCCACTTCCCAAATAACCCACTTTCCCTAATAACATCTTTCTCTTTCTCTTTCCTTCTAAACAATACTACTTTGTTATGGGATTAACTGCCTTTGATGTTATAAGGAAAATACTGGAATGTCAACTGAAATAATGAAGTGACTTTTGCAGGATAAAAAAAGGAAGTGAGGACCTAAACCCAGTTATTTGTTCCATGTACCACTGCCAAACAATGGGAAAGGTTTTTGTTTACTTAACAATAAACATGCATAGAGTCAGGCCACCATTGGGACCATAGTGCGTAAGGGGAGCCATAACCAGACTGGACTAGGAGTATAATAAGCTCTGGGTGGAGCTGCCTCTGAAGAGGACCTGGAGATTTCAGCTGGTGCAGAATGCAGCCACAGTCAACATCTGGTTGGGGCTAGCCAAACAGATCATATTGCAGCAGTTCTGTACCAGCTACGTAGTTGGCGGCTGCATTTTTGAGCCCAATACAAAGTGCTGGTTTTGACTTTCCCACACCTTAAGCAGTTTGGGCCCAAGTTATTTTAAGGTTGCCTGCACCCTTATGAACTTGTCCATATGTTAAAGTCATCAGTGGAGGCTCAGCGAAAGTTCTTTCTCAGAAATGGTCCCTTCCATAGTGAATTCCCACCCCAGAAAGGTAAAGCATGCTTTCTCTGTTGCTTTTAAGAGCAGCTGATTTTTGTTTATTTTTTTGGTGCTGGGGGAGGTATTTTCTTTGGTATTTAAATGAAAGATGTGTATTATATATGCAGTTTTGGTTGGTTATTTAAGTTTGGGATTTCACTTGTTTTAATTAGATAATTATTAATTTTATTTACAATTTATTTATGAACTTATGAACGTATTCTGTTGATCTAGAATGGTCTGTTTTATATTGTAAATCACCTAGGGAAGCTTGCAGTCTTCAAAGGCGGAAAAGAAATTAAAATAATAATAATAGTAGGCATACTTACTAAAAAAATTAAGTAAATAAAAAAACCAAGAACTCCTAATGTGAGTGACAGTGATTAATTTCATTTTCATGAGTACAATGGTTCTTGAATCCATCTTATTTTGGCTTTTGCATGATTATCCTAAATAAATCTAGTTATTATTTCAACTGATACCCCCTGTTCAGCCAAAATTAAGCATCTCAGCATCCTGTATAGTTCAGTAGATAAGTTAAGCATTCCAAATAAAATTTGGACTGCTTAAATCTGGCTTAACCAATGATATTTTTGTGTAGCTATGGACAATGGCCATACATATGGTGAAGTGCTACTAAGAATACTTAGTTTGAATCCAGTCATAACTGGAAAAAAGGAGGAAAGCAAGCAGCAAACTGCAAATCAAAACTCTCAGTTAACCAGTCACTAGAATTTTACAAAGCAGAGGTTGACAATTTGTGAACCTCAAGAAGTTTTGGCTTACATCACATATCTGCCCTAGGTGGTATAGTCAATAGTAAGGGAACATGGGAGCTGTAGACCAAAACATTTGAAGGGCTACAGATTGCCCACCCTTGCTAGCGAGAATCAGTATAAGAATTGCAACCTCATTTCGAGTCCTCCATATATTAGAAAAATCTGCTAAATTATTTGTATGTCCTTCATTAAAGGCAGAAGCTGATAATATTACATCCTTGCTCCCATTTAAAGATAAATGTGAACCTGCTTTTGTCTTCTGTATGGTAAGTATACAATAGTTAATTTTTGATTTTGCTTCTTCCCAGCTAATTCTAAATTACCTTTTT
Organism: Varanus komodoensis; assembly: GCF_004798865.1. NCBI lineage: Eukaryota > Metazoa > Chordata > Lepidosauria > Squamata > Varanidae > Varanus > Varanus komodoensis. Next base: position 14,246,426 of record NW_025335269.1, on the reverse strand, counting down.
CAGTTTGCAAATTGGCATATCACTGTAGCGTGACTGTTATTGAAAATCTGCAGTAATATTTATTTATTTATTTATTTATAAAATTTGTATGCCGTCCAATTACAAACATTTCTGGATGGCTAACAGCATAAATAAATTGATGACCCACTCTGACTGCAATTAATAAAATATAATAATACAATTCAATATTAAAACTTATTAAAATATTGATTAAATAAAAAGGTCTTAACCTGGCACCAAAAAACATATAATGACGGCGCCAGGCAGACCTCTCTGGGGAGCGCATTCCATAGACGGGGCGTCACCGTGGAGAAGGCCCTCCTCCTGGTACTCTGTCTCCTAATATCTTTCACAGAGGGTTCCCGGAGGAGGGCTTCTGTTGCCGATCTCAGGGGGCAGGAGGGCAAATAGGAAAAAAGGAGTTCCTTTAGGTATCCTGGTCCCAAGCCATTTAGGGCTTTATAGGTAATAAAGCTGTTTATAGGCTTTATAGGTGATAACCAGCACCTTGAATTGAGCCCAGACTTCGATGGAAAGCCAATGGAGCTGATAGAGGACTGAGGTTAAATGAGAATAACACCCAGTCCCTGACAGCATCTTGGCAGCTCTATTTTGAACCATCTGAAGTATCCGGACCGTCTTCAAGGGCAGCCCCACATAAAGCACATTACAGAAATCCAACAGGGAAGTAACCAATGCGTGTGTTACTGTTGCTAGGTAATCTTCCTCCAGGTAGGGACGCAGCTGATGGATTAGCTGAAGCTGAAGGAAAGTGCTACTTGCCACCACTGTCACTTGAGCTTCCAAGGACAACTCTGGGTCGAGGAGCACTCCCAAGCTGCGGACCCTGTCCTTTAGAGGGAGTGCAACCCAGTCCAAGGCAGGGCCCAAGTCACCTACCCAGGAGCTCAAATCACCCACCAACAGAAGCTCCATCTTGTCTGGATTGAGCTTCAGTTTATTGGCCCTCATCCAGCCCATTACCTCGGCCAGGCACCAGTTCATTACAGCCACTGCCTCGCCTGGATTGGTTGAAAAATAGAGGTAAAGCTGGGTGTCATCATAGTACTGAAGGCTCCTCAGCCCAAACCTCCTGATGACCGCTCCCAGTGGTTTCATGTAGATATTAAATAGCAAGGGGGATAAAATGGAACACTGCGGTACTCCATGGCAAAGTTGCCATGGTGCAGAGCCAAAGTTCCCCAGCACCACCTTCTGGAATCGGCCGTCAAGGTAGGAGCGGAACCACTGACAAGCAGTGCCTCCTACTCCCAATCCCGCCAACCTATCCAGGAGGATACCATGGTCAATGGTATCGAAAGCCACTGAGGGGTCCAGGAGAACCAACAGGGACGCACTCCCCCTGTCTCTCTCCCTGCACAGGTCATCATACAGGGCGACCAAGGCAGATTCAGTACCGTACCCGGGTCTGAAGCCGGACTGAAATGGGTCCAGATAATCAGTTTCATGCAAGAGAGCTTGGAGTTGTCCTGCCACCACCCATTCCAACACCTTGCCCAAAAACGGGATGTTGGCCACCGGTCTATAATTGGTGGCCATCTCTGGATCCAGAGACGCCTTCTTTAGGACAGGCCTGATTACTGCCTCCTTTAAAGGAGCGGGCACTCGGCTGTCCCTCAGAGAGGCGTTAATAACCTCTAGGATCCAGAAACCAATCCCGTGTTTGGCTTTGGCCAGCAGCCACAAAGGGCAAGGGTCGAGTAAGCAGGTGGTAGGACGTACTTGTCCAAGTACTACCAAGTAATACCATCCAGCAATACACGTGCAGTTCATAGAGAGTGGTGTGTGGTGGGAAAACATTTCCAAAGTTGAAGGGCCACTACAGCCCCTGGATCTCCCTCTAGAAAATCCAGAAAACCTTCTGCAAAAGGGGAGAATGAGCCTGTTTATACAAATTGTGAACAATTTGCTGAGTTCAGCAAGGTCAGTAGCTGCCAGAGGCTTGCAAAGGGGGCAAATACTTACCTGCTGCTGGGATAGGGATTACATATGGTGGGAATCTGCTCAATTTATCTTAAGGACAACCTGGCCTGTTCTGATCCCAAGGACCATCTGCACTAACCCATGCTGCCGGGTATGTGTAAATCTAGCAGGATAGGTTTAAAAAAATAAAAATAAAAAGGAGTACAATTATTTGCATGTATTATCAATCCATTTCTTTCTTTTAAGAAGTGGTGACCGTCCCTCCAAGGTACCACAGGGGTTCCTTGTGGGGCAGCACATAGCTGCCAAAATGGGCATTGTGAAAGTCTAGCTTGACTGTTGGCTTTCCTGATCTTCAGAGAGAAAAACTGAAATGAGATGTCAAGCCATGGTGGACTCAAAATGGCTTGTGGAGTCGGGGCAGGGGAGCCTTTACCAGCCATGCTGAAGTGCCATTTGGGCACTTTTGGGGGCAGCTGGCAATGTTGGCCATCCACTAGCTGCTTGGTAGTAGCAGCAAGGAGTTTTTGCTGCTCTTGCAAAATAGCTTGCTAGTGATTGGGCTTGACCAATGATGGGTCATGTTGTCTGGGTTTAGATGACCCAACAACCTATTGTGGGGCAAGCAGATCCTACTATAAGCCATGGCTAGGCATGTTGGCTTATAATCCCCAAAGAAGCCACCCTGAGAAACCTGTCCCAGCTTTACATGGCATGTTATAAGCCATGTTAGGTTGGCATGTCATGTGAACCCAGTCAACATGATAATCATGGCTGCTTCTGAGTTTATTAGTTTCCTTGTCCAGAGCCTTGAGTCTCCTCTACCAACCCCACTGTTTCCCCAGCCATGCACTTCACTCTTCTTTGCACATGCAAACTTAAATGTTAATAAATTAAATTTGTGGATTGGACCTAGTGCTGGCTCCAGGGGTTTTTTGAGGGCATGAAACCCCGTGGAGAAAGCATTCGCAGTGGGCCTCTTCCCTCAGTGAGTCTTCCTACCACCATCATCGTTACAAGCTGCGAATGTCCATCATCATTGCTGCCTATTTGCCTGATGGGCAGAAAGCCAGTAAGCAAGTAGGCAGAGGCCAGACTGAGAGGAAGGTAAACAGTAGTAAGGAAAAGGAGCAACTTGAGGGGCTTCCTATCAGTGGGCCTTTGCTGGGAAATGCACTCTTGATGGGTGTCCAACAATGCTTATCCTTAATGCCCTGATTGCAATAGGACTGAATTTAGTTCCCATTGAAATCAATGGGACAAGGCATCACTACCACATTGTAAAAATCTGTCTTGGGCATCATTTTGCAATGAAAAGGTGAATATTATTAAATTTGAAAGGGACAAAAGCAGAGGTATTTTCTCCTTGGAAGTTAATCCTACTTAGTTCAGTGGGGCTTTTCCCCATGTAAGTGTACATAAGACTGCTGCCTTCATTTTGATCCAACTCTATGTGATAGTTTGAGATATTAGGTGATCCTAGTTCTAGATCAATATTCTGTCTTTTCTGTCAAACATTATGAAAAGTTTCTCTTGAACCTGTGAAATACAGACTATTAGATGCTAATAATGTACAAGTGAATATAACAAAACATTTCAGTCAGAAAAAGTTATGTAGCTAGGAGCCAGGTGAACTTACAAAACAAAACTATGTTATCTTCTGGAGCATAGAGGTTAATTTTGTCAATATTTGTTTACAGAATGGCAAGATGATAGATCTCGTAAAAGGTGCAAATGGACCTCTTCTATGCAGAAAAATTATACACATGATAGAACAAGAGAGAAAAATCATAGCAGGAGAAGTAGCAAGACCAGAGGTAACACAGCCAGGTCTTGGCATAAGTATTTTTAGCAAAATATGTGCTTGCTTGCTTTTCCTTACATGTCATATTTTGTTTTAGGGCTCATAGGATTTTGCCTTCCTTTGCATGCATTCCTGTTTCCACTTGTTTGAAATAGCTGCCTATCCTTCTATGTCTGAACTACATGCTTTTTATATTAATGCTATATTTATTATTAGTAGTATTAATATGCCACTAATGAAATCCTTAAAAATACTCCCTCACCTCACCCCACCCTCATCAATAAGGGCATTCATCCATCACAACTTACTTTGAAAATGTGGTTCACACAGACAGATATAGCCAAAGTTCAGTTGGAAACCCTGTTCACAGAACTTAAGGGAGAATACCCAAATTTGTTGCTGTTGTTGTCGCGAAGTCATGTCCTACCCATCACGACCCCATGGACAACATTCCTCCAGGTCTTCCTGTCCTCTACCATCCCCCGGAGTCCACTTAAGCTCACACCAACTGCTTCAGTGACTCCATCTAGCCACCTCATCCTCTGCCATCCCCTTCTTCTTTTGCCATCTATTGTTCCCAACATTAGGCTCTTCTCCGGGGCATCCTTCCTTCTCATTAGGTGGCCAAAGTATTTGAGTTTCATCTTCAGTATCTGGCCTTCTAGAGAACAGTCAAGGTTGATCTCCTCTAGGACTGACTGGTTTGATTGTCTTGCAGTCCAAGGGGCTCGCAGGAGTCTCCTCCAGCACCACAATTCAAAGGCCTCAATTCTTCGGCGCTCAGCCTTCCTTATGGTCCAGCTTTCACAGCCATACATTGCAACTGGGAAAACCATAGCCTTGACTATACGCACTTTTGTCGGCAAAGTGATGTCTCTGCCTTTTAATATGCTGTCTAGATTTGCCATAGCTTTCCTCCCCAGGAGCAAGCGTCTTTTAATTTCTTGGCTGCAGTCCCCGTCTACAGTGATCTTGGAGCCCAGGAAAATAAAATCTGTCACTACCTCCATTTCTTCCCCATCTATTTGCCAGGAAGTGATAGGACTGGATGCCATGATCTTAGTTTTCTTAATGTTGAGTTTCAAGCCAACTTTTGTGCTCTCCTCCTTCACCCGCATCAAGAGGCTCTTTAGTTCCTCTTCACTTCCTGCCAATAGAGTGACATCATCTGCATATCTGAGGTTGTTGATATTTCTCCCAGCAATCTTAATTCCAACTGGTGATTCATCTAGCCCCGCCTTTCTCATGATGTGCTCTGCATATAAGTTAAATAGGCAGGGTGACAGTATACAGCCTTGCCGAACTCCTTTCTCAATTTGAACTAATCAGTGATTCCGTGTCCAGTTCTCACTGTTGCTTCTTGACCCACATAAAGGTTTCTCAAGAGGCAAATAAGATCGTCTGGTACTCCCATCTCTTTAAGAACTTGCCACAATTTGTTGTGATCCACACAATCAAAGGTTTTAGCATAGTCAATGAAGCAGAAGTAGATGTTTTTCTGGAACTCCCTAGTTTTCTCCATGTTGGCAATTTGATCTCTAGTTCCTCTCCCACTTCGAAATCCTGCCTGAACTTCTGGTAGTTCTCGGTCCACATACTGCTGGAGCCTAGCTTATAAGATTTTGAGCGTAACTTTGCTAGCATGTGAAATGACTGCAATTTTGTGGTAGTTTGAACATTCTTTGGCATTGCCCTTCTTTGGGATCGGAGTGTAAACTGACCTTTTCCAATCCTGTGGCCACTGTGGAGTTTTCCAAATTTGCTGGCATATTGAGTGTAGCACTTTTACTGCATCGTCTTTTAAGACTTTGTATAGCTCAGCTGGAATACTGTCGCCTCCACTAGCTTTGTTGTTGCTCTGACTTGACCATTTGACTTCACATTCCAGGATGTCTGGCTCAAGGTCAGTGACCACCCCATCGTGGTTATCAGGGACGTTAAGCTCTTTCTTGTATAATTCTTCTGTGTAATCTTGCCACCTCTTCTTAATCTCTTCTGCCTCTGTTAAGTCCCTGCCATTTTGGTCCTTTATCATGCCCATCTTTGCATGAAACATTCCCTTCATATCTCCAATTTTCTTGAAGAGATCTCTGGTCCTCCCTATTCTATTGTTTTCTTCTATTTCTTTGCACTGTTCATTTAAGAAGGCATTCTTATCTCTTCTGGCTATTCTCTGGAATTCTGCATTCAATTGGGAATATTTTTCTCTTTCTCCCTTGCCTTTCACTTCCCTTCTTTCCTCAGCTATGTGTAAAGCTTCCTCAGACAGCCATTTTGCTTTCTTGCATTTCTTTTTCTTTGGGATGGTTTTAGTTGCTGCCTCTTGTACAATGTTGCGACCTCTGTCCATAGTTCTACTGTATATTAATCAGGGAGATGATTTAGGTCATACCTGAGTAGCCTAGTGCTTTTCCCTACTTTCTTCAATTTAAGCCTAAATTTTGCAATGAGAAGCTCATGATCTGAGCCACAGTTGGCTCCTGGTCTAGTTTTTACTGACTGTATTGAGCTTCTCCATCTTTGGCTGCAGAGCACATAGTCAATCTGATTTCTGTGTTGACCATATGGTGATGTCCATGTGTAGAGTTGTCTCTTGCATTGTTGGAAAAGACTGTTTGATATGACCAGCGTGTTCTTTTGACAAAATTCTACCAGCCTGTGCCCTGCTTCATTTTGTACTCCAAGGCCAAACTTGCCTGTTATTCCAGTTATCTTTTGGCTTCCTACTTTAGCATTCCAATCCCCCATGATGATAAGGGCATCATTTTTTGGTGTTAATTCTAGAAGGTGTTGTAGGCCTTCACAGAACCGGTCAGCTTCAGCCTCTTCAGCACCAGCGGTTGGGGCATAGACTTGGACTATTGTGATGGTGAATGGTTTGCCTTGGATTCGAACTGAGAACATTCTGTCATTTTGGAGACTGTACCCCAGTGCTGCTTTTCCTACTCTTTTATTGACTATGCTACTCCATTTCTTCTGAGGGATTCTTGCCCGCAGTAGTATGCATGATGGTCATCTGAATTATATTCACCCATTCCTGTCCATTTTAGTTCACTGATTCCTAAGATGTCGATGTTCAGCCTCGTCAACTCTTGTTTGACCACATCCAGCTTACCTTGATTCATGGATCTTACATTCCAAGTTCCTATGATGCTGCATCAGAGTTTCCCTTCACTACCAGATACATCTGCAACTGAGCGTCCTTTTGGCTTTGACCCAGTTGCTTCATCCTTTCTGGCGCTAGTAGTACCAGCCCTCCACTCTTCCCCAGTAGCATATTGGACACCTTCCAACCTGAGGGGCTCATCTTCTGGCATCATATCTTTTTGCCTTTTGGTACTGCCCATGGGGTTTTCATGGCAAAGATATTGGAGTGGGTTGCCATTTCCTTCTCCGGTGGATCACATTTTGTCAGAGCTCTCTGCTATGACCTGTCCGTCTTGGGTGGCCCTGTACAGCATAGCTCATAGCTTCATTGAGCTACGCAAGCCGCTTTGCCACGACAAAGCAGTGATCCATGAAGGAGATACCCAAATTAACTGTGACCTAAACAATTAGCTTGCATTACATACCTTAGTTGGGCCTAAAATAGGAGGCTAAGTTCATAATTAATCAGCACCTTTCTAATAATCTAAATACCTTCACATCCTATTAAACATTTAAAAACATTTGAAAAAATGTTTCATTTCACCCTTGTAGAGTGTGTATCTGAATTAACACAGCTTGATTTTGATGAAGAAACGAAGTAGTAATTATCATGCAGACTTCTTCCTAATAGATTATAATATCAGCACTTGCTAATAAATGTATGTGTGTGGGGGGAGGGGTTCTTCAGATGCAAGAGCTTGTGATCATAGAAGAGAAAGAATCAGATGAAGAACTTGAAGAAGAAGAAGCTGAAGGCAAGTATTACTGTTTGTTATTTAGCAAGCTATTTAGCTAGAAAGCAAAATGGTATGGTTGTGTATAAACCAAAAAGACTGTTTGAAAAGTTTGCGTTCAGTATTTACAGCAGCACACAGGAACAAGGGTTCCAATGAAGAATAATTAAGTGCATTTTTCCCACTTAGACGTGTTTCTCATTAGGTAGAATGAGTCCACTGCCTTGGGCAGCAAATGTTAGAGGGAGTGGGAGGCTGAGCGGTTGTTTTGTTTGAGGAGCATTTATTGTTGCCTAGAATTTTGTTCAGAATTGTTTAAGAATAAAGGAACCCCAAGCCTTCTTCCCAATTATGCAGTGGATGACACAAGACGTATAACAACCTCCATACCCCATGTTCCCCCTCATTCTCTTCACATTACTGCTATGTGCTAAGGTCTGTTCATAAGTGTATGTAATAAAAGTTATGCATACTGCTGTTTTTTTAGAGGAGGAAAAATACACCGTTGTCATTATAAAACCTGATGCAGTTGCTGAAGGAAAAGTTGAAGAAATTAAACAAATGGTAAAAAACACTTTTTTAAAAAGAGTAAACACATCTTGTTGTGAGCATTAGGAGAACAGATTTTGCTTAGCCAGATCTGCAGAACTTGTGGCCCTTCAGGCTGAACATATACTATCAGCCATGAGTTGTTTGTGACCACTTCAGACTCTTGCAAGCCCATAGACAGCCATTTGCTTTCAGTCCAAAGCCGCCCATTCCTCACTCAAATCCCCCTTTGTAGAGGGACCCAGCATTTTGACGGGTAGCTGGGGCACTTTGAAGGGATGGCTTGTAGCTATCAAAACAGCACTTTCTTCCCACAAAAATAGTGGGAAAGCCACGGGGAATATGAAATGGTTCACAGTGGCTGGAATTGGGGGCAGGGGGAGGTAATGTCAGCTTCACCTAAGTGTTGCTGAGGTATTTGGGGGTGGCTGGCATTGGGACTTGCCCAGTAGCCCCATAGCAAAAGCAGCAAGGGGAGGTGCTGCTTTTGTCATTGGGCTTGTTAGCTAATTGCCCATCAGCTTGATGCCTTTTGTCATCCAGATTCAGACAGGATGACAACCCAATGTGGGTGCCAGAACCCCTACAACAAGCTGCTCTTACATGATTAGTTGGGGTGGTCTGTTGCCCATATGCAAGCCACACTAGGAATATTGGTCTGGGTTTGCATGACACCACAACCTGTCATGAGTAGCAACCTATGATGGGTAGCTGTATCATGTGAACCCAGTCACTGAGTTTTTTGTGAATTGTCATACATGGGAGATGGGCGGTATCCTTCTTAGTGGGTCATGCAGACCTACTGCATTAAAGACAACCTGTTTTTATGTCATGATATTTGATTTATCCCTGTAAGAACCCCCTTTATTTCTGATGTCGCTCCAGAGTTCCCCTTGGAGCAGGGGTGAAGAACTCAGGCCCACATGCTACATTCATCCCATCTGAAGTTCCAAGGTGGCTCTCCAGGAGTCTCCAAATGACCCTGACACCTTTGTATGACCCCAGCCCTTCCTCCCCAATAATTTGGTGCTTCTCTCACCTTTGTGCTGATTTTTCCATTCCAGAAGATTGAAATGCTTCTCTTAGCCCTTAGTTACAGCAGTAAGAGCAGTAAGAGGTCATCTATGAATCAGAACTCAGCCCTCAGACTGGAAGGCTTTCAACACTGCTGCCTTAGAATCTTACAAAGTTGGAACTTGTTGGCTTATCTTTTCCCTTTCTTCATTGATACACATCCAGAACTTAAGCTGTTTAACGCAATGGTCCAAATAGAGGCTTATAAATCTGTAAGAGGCTCTTATAAATACACTATAAAGGATAGTGGCTCTTTTATATTTCAGACACCACTCCAAACAAAACTCACAGAACTGTCTGCTGTAGTACCAGTGCACATTGCAGCAACATCAAGACATACTTCTTCATCACACTACCACCTCTAGTATTGGGCCTTACTGTCCTGACTTCAGCATCACTTGCCAGTAACAACTGTAGATAACAATGCTTTCCTAACCAGCTCAAAGCCTTGATGCTTGAATGCCAACCCCCATTTTTTAAGCCAATAATTCATTTCACAATGAATAGAACCATGAGCTTTCCTTGGCAGAATGTCACTGCAGTGAGCACTACTGCATAATGTCTGAGGATCTATCAAACACTTTTATGCCAAATTAGACTGAGAGTCTCTCAGCTCAATCCTATTAATTGTCACGCATCTTCTAACAATGGTTGGGGGTGGAGGGGAGGTCAGGCATTTTAATATGCACTCTGCCCTGCAGTAGTGGAATGGAAAAAAATTATCAAGGCTGTCTCTTCATTCTAAGAAAGATTGGTAGCACTGGCTTATTATGTTGCAAATTACATTACACTGCCTTTTTATTTAAAAGGGTATGCACATGAAGGTTTTTGTAATGTGGATTTCATTCATTTTTATTGATTCATTCATTTATACAATTCATTAATGAAATAGTCATTAATTGGTTGACAGGTTAAACATGACCTAATACAACCCATTGTTTATTTTTACTTTTAAAATATGCTTAAACCTGATGGCTAATATAACACTGAAGATCACCAATGCAGGCTTTGTTATACTTGCGGAAGAGGAGAAGGCATTAACTGATGAGCAAGTGAGGGATTTTTATCAACAAAAATCAGAAGAGGTAACAAGGACAGCTTGATGGCAGGGTGAAGAGAGGGGAGGAAGGACTATACCTGTTGGTCATATCCAGTGCTTTTTTTGTAAAAAAAAAAAAATGGTGCCGGAACTCACTTCTTGGGGTCACACTTTTACACGAAAAAAGATTTTCAATTCACCAACATTTTTGAAATAAAGAACTTATTTACCTTTTGCACGTAGCCAGTCACTCTACACACACATAAACATCAGGGCTTTTTTTGTCATAGAACGCACAGGAACGGTGTTCCGGCACCTTTTTTTCAATGGATTTTAGGAAGTGATTTTGGCTTAGCAGATCAGCAGCACTCATTAACATAGTGCCTGCAGGCTGCTATTGTGTCTGCTATCTGATAGTGAGAGATAGCTGCTCCAGATGCTTGGGATTGGTGTGTGTGCTTACTACGGGGCTGGGGGGGGGGCATGTTTACAAAAAAAGCACTGATACACATAATGGTCCCCGCAGGCAGTAAGCACTCAGCGCGGGACCACATGACCCATGACCGATCCCAAGCTGAGCAGTGTCCCTAGCCAAGCAGCGCCCTCACAAGCAGCGCGGACACACACGCAGTCCACAGGCACTATTTTAATGCTTTTTGCGGTCGACCTGCTACACCCGTCAGGGCGATTCACAATCACATGGAAAAATCTGTCAAAAAAAGGTGCCGGAACGCCATTCCGGTGCGTTCTATGACCAAAAAAGCCCTGGTCATACCTAAAAGATCTATGTTAATTGGCAATACACATATGAGCAATGCTGGCCTAAATAATTTTTGCTCTTGAGGCAATACATCTAATGTACATGCAGAGCCACTATGATGGAAGGCTGTGTCCTTACCCTTCCTGTCTGCTGCCACAGCCTGAAACCCTCTCCCACACCACCACTCTATAAAGTAAGAAGCTCAGCTTTATAGAAGGAACCATCATGGAAACCTCTATAGTTGCTGGAAAGGGCCAGAGAGAAGTTTTGAGATCAATTTTCAGCTTCCAAGGCTGCAACCTCGTCAAAGGTTTCTTGGAAGGTTTCTGATCAAACCTATAGCCCTCGGGATACATCCATGAGACCATAAGATAGTTGTCTAAACCAGGGTGCCTACAGTTCATAGGAAACAATGCTTTTTCCTTCCTGAAGCTGTTTTCTTTGTTTTTCTAGCCTCAAATATACCAGCCTAGTGCCTAAATTTTGTACTGTGCAGTTTTTTTCCCTCTCGAGGCCCTTCCCTCTGGACCCTATCCAGTTCCTTTCTCCATACTACCATCTTCAATCTAGAAGCAGTCCTACAGCACTCACTCCACTTCTACCTTTTAGTGAACTGATTGTTTTGATTTTTGTTCATTTTCTTATTCCACTAACCTTACATTTGGTTTCTCCTGCTTCTGCATCAGCTTCTTTTTTTAAAAAAAGTTTGCATATAGAATTGAATGTGTTTTTCTGCACATTTCTCCTAATGTAAGCACTCTTGTTCACAATGTTACCCAATGTGTGAATTTTTGCGAGCAATTTTCCTCAAGCTTTCCCCCAGGAAACTATCCAGATCTATTAGTCTCTGGGGGCGGACCATCTTGAACAGTCCTCCAGCCTTGCAGAAGGGAAAAGCTGCTGTTAGTCTAACTCTCAATAGTCAGTGATTACACATGGACCAATTCAAAGTCCCCATAGAACAGAGCCTAAAATTACCTAGCTGCACCCTAGCTACAACCACACCTTCAACATGGGAGAACATTTAGACCAATTCCAGGGCTGGACTAAATGAATTGCCTCCCATTGCTTGCAATGTAAGATTGATTTCCTTTTTCTAAAGTCACAAAGATGCTCCTCTGAGAGAAGAGTTGAACACCTCCTGTGTTGTTCCTTTTGCAGACCAGAGGCTCTGGCATCAGATTGCTCCATCGTTCAGCCTTCTTACTTTTAGGATTGCTCTCTCAAAGGACAAAGTAGATAGAAGTCAGATCAATATATATAAAATATCAAAGAGTTATTTAGCACCTTAAAGATTGAAAATACTGTGGCATAAACTTTTGTGAACATGCTCCCTACTGTCTAATGAAATACTTTTTTATTCCATCTTCTCAAATTAACTCAAATTCAATTACCAGAAGATAAACAAATGTAATGGTGTGTTACCCAATGAAGATACATTAGCCACTGTATCTTAATAAGAATGGGGAGAATTTTATCTCTGAATGAATGCACAATTAGGTTAATCATTTCTCTCTTGTTAAGTAATGACAAACTCCCCTGGGTTTCCCCCATTTCAGCCTGAATTCGAAGACTTTGTTTCATTTATGCTATCTGGACCATGCTATGTTCTGATAGTATCTGAAGGAAAGCATGAAGTGATGCCTCTTGTAGAACATTTGGAAGAAGGGGAAGAAGAGGAGGAACAGCAATCAGAGGAGCAAGATATGCTGGGAGCAGAGAAAGCAGAGCCTCTGAAAATTGAAAAGCCAACTAGGTAGATTGTGTGTGAGAGAGTATATTTTGCAAGTATCTAATATACAGTAATATAGCTAGCATCCGGACTTTGTCATTCTTAGAGCAGGCCTGTTGAAATCAGTGGGTCTTAAGTTACTAACGACCCATTTCAGTTACATTCATTTAAGTGAGTTTATTGTAAACAGAACAATACCAGGCTCTAACCCCATGCTGACTGCACTCTGTTCCTATTCAAATCAGTGGGACTTGAATTAACTCACTTGCCCCACACAATGAGATCTATACTCAGCTAAATTCTGGATTCAGTTCACTGATTTGGATGTCAAGTGCAGGATCTAAGGCCAGTCCATTCTTTCAAGATTTACAACAAATCTCAGGCTACTCTGCGAATGAATGGATTTTACTTCTGTTATCATTCTTTCTGTTTGCTCTGTCTCACATTCTATTTAACCTGTCTTCTGGTTTAACCTGGAGCATTTCTAAAATGAAATCTGGAATTGGCCCATGCAGTTACAGTTTTCAATGTACGCCTATCTTTTTTTTCCCCCTTTAGAATGGAGGTGGAAAATCCCTTTCACCCCATGGAATGGAGCCCACTTTAGAGAAGTTGTTGCAGGCTTCCAGTGGCAAGACAGGGTCAAAAGCTAAGGAAGTGAAGCAAACTATGCAAAGCATAGTGGCACAGTCTAGCTTAGAGCTCTTATTGGGAATAAGTAAGCCTTAGGAGAAGTATTTCAATCCCATCAAATAGAGGGAAATGGCACAAATGCTGGGAGATCACCAAATGATTCCAGAGGAAGGGAATCTGAGGACCATACTGGGATTCCAGCAAAGCTAGATTTGGTCTCCAAGCCTGAGATTTCCCCACCCAACTTCCGGGTTATTGATGTATGCCAGTAGATATGTGCATTGATTAAATCATCTCAAAAAGAAGTCTTGATGAGATCATATGTTAGACGCACTGTTCTGCAGGGAATTCAAAGTGAATTTGAATCTGAAGGGAAGAAGAATAATGCAAACTGCAAACATGGTCAACCAGGCAAGGACACGTAGCAGTCTGAGTAAAGTCTGGTAAATGCAAACATCAGGATGGCAGTTCACTAACACATTCATGCATTTAAGGAACAAGATAAGCTAATTCAGAACCAAGCATCTAGCAATACCTTGGCATGGAGAAGATTTTCTAAACATCTTCTCACACAAAATCCCTTTCAACATTTTCCTCACACCAGTCCCATTGGTTTTGGTCTCCCATGTGCTTCTCCACTGCCACTGACTTGTGAAAAGGTTGCAATTTTAAACCCAGTCATCTGAAAGTAAGTCCCATTAAGCTCAGTGGGGCTGATTGCACTGTTAGAAATTTAAACAATAAAATGTAGGATAAGGAAGAATAACCTGGATCAAGCACAGGAGTCTGAAAGCATAGGAAGTAGCCAGATTCAAACAAACAGCTTAGAGTACTATATATATTAAAGAAAGTCTTATGCAATTTTGGTTAGAGAAAAGAGTCACAACTCCCAGTATGCCTCAGCAAATTAGCTATAGACCTTTCCTTTTTTCCAAATTTGCATAGGATCGTGCCTTAGGACAACTGAGAATTCTTTTTAATGTTATTAAAATCATAATTTATGCTGTGATAGTTATGTAGCATAATTTGTGAAAATATTTGAAAAGCTAGTCATTTCATCACAATGATGTACATTTTCCATTGTGTCCTGGTAACCATTGACATTTGTTAGTACATTTTATTTTACCTTTGTAAAGGATTCAGTGGTTGTCTTTCCTGTCAGACAAAAAAACAAATTTTGGCTATGAAAATGGAATTGGTTTATTTACAGAAAATACTTTGTACTTCTTCAGATCTCCCTGTAAATGGCAGGATTGACAGCATCATAATGGAGTACCCCTGCTTGGTTGCCTTACTTCAGTATATAATGGAAATGTAGATGCATCTTGGACATTTACCCAAAGGCATTAACTTACAAATAAATAACATTCTCTGCTATTTGCTACTGTCCTCCTAAAATGTTAAGACTCACCAATAATCAGAATTCACTGGGTTGGGTCCATATCTAATCATACAAAGAGTAGATCCATCAAAATCCTTGAGGCTTAGCTGTGGCTGACTTCAATGTATCTACAGTAAGCATGACTACCTAAGTCTGGATCTGAGTCAGTAACGTTTGAAAATTCACTGAGTGCTTGAATTTAAGAGAGGCCAGAGGAGGGCCTTCTCCCCTCAATTTTATCATGACCTACCTTTTAGAAATCTACAGTGGAAGTGAAATTGTTTTGCTAAAACTGGGGTGAGTCTGCAGGTAGATTAATGGATTTAAGTAAGACTCCTCCATTCTTCCCTCATATGAAAACTGTATTCCCTGTAATACAAAGTCTATCTTCTATCTCTAAAATTATATATTGAATTATGTCTCTCTGTCCCAGCAAATGTTTGACAGTAAAATCTCTATATTTCATTTCAAGGTATTATAGATTAATGAATTCCTGATAGGTCATTGTAAAATATTAACACTATTTTCCTCTTTATTAGTGTGAAGGGGATTTTGGAAAGCCAGGCCATTTTAAATTTGTGTGATGTTCAAGATAGTGTGGAAGAAGCAAGCAGGCAACTTGCCTTCTTTTTCCCTGATTTTGCCAAGGCAAAGAAAGGCCCAGCTGTTGAGAGAACATTGGCCTTGATTAGACCTGCCCTGTTTCAGGAAAGAAGAGGTTGGTGAAGTTTGTTACCTTTTCTACCTGCACAATTAAAATATTTGTGATGTTTGCAGTATTCTGAGGTCACAATTCCGTGGCCGCTAGATGCTGTCTAGAAAGCCATTAGAAACATTTGAAGTCCCAGTTCTGACTCCAGTGCTCCATGGGCAGAGCTGGGGCTTCAAATCAGAGTCACCTCACCCCACCTTCACAGCTGGCTTGGAGGCTTCCGTGCATCCAATGCATGAAGTGAGGCAGGGCAGTGGCAATTTCTGTTACCACTGTACTTTGCTCCGTGTATTTTGTCTAAATGACTGCCGGGGAGGATACAGATGGGAACTTGTAGAAGCTGTTGGAACAGGCTTCTTCTTCCCCACCTTGCTCACCAACATAGGCCTTTCCCCCTTCCCCCCTCTCTGATGTCCAGTTGCATCCTTGGAGAAGCAGAGAGGGCAGTGAGGACCGTAGGACTGTGCCTTAGCTCTTTTCTCCTCCAGCTTCCAGCTCTCGGAACAGGTCTTGGAACCCATTGACCATTGCCAATGAACTAAGGGAGCACAACTACCATAAAGTCCATCAGCAGCATAACCAATCCCAGCTATGGACACTATCTGCTGTACCTTAATCAAGGTGTCTCAGGCATGAATGAGGGATCCATAGAGCACAGTGGAGTTAAAGCTGGAGGCTGTTATCTTTTGCGTGCAGAATCTATTCTGAAAAGGATTGAGGAGGAGGGCTTTGAAATAGCAATGCAAAAGGAAATCAACCTATCAGAAGAGCAAGCACGACTATTTTACAAGGAGCATGAAGATCAAGATTATTTCCCAGCTATTCTAGAAGAAATGACCAGGTAAACTACTGGAAAAGCAACAGTTTTACATAAAGGGATTAGTTTAATTTATTGTTGTTGTTGTTGTTGTTGTTGTTATTATTATTATTATTATAACATTTCTATGCCGCCCCTTGCTGAAGCCTCGGGGCGGCTTACAACACAATAAAATACATTGAAATACAATAGAACATAATAAATTACCACTAAATACAAAAATACAAAAAATTTACACAATATAGCAATAACAGTGAAATTCCCTCAAATTATGAGAATCAGATATCAATCAGGAATGTGTAGAATTCATTGGAATAGAAAAGCACTTGTATTACACATATGCATGTACATAGGCTGCTATTCAGGGATGAGCATTCAGTGCCCACAAGACTTTTCCTGAGAGTTGATATCTCAACAGGTGCCCCAGTGGGATAGGAAACTGAACAGTGAATCATTCTGTTGCCCACTGTTCAATTTCATTATGTTTCACCTCAGGAGTCAGAGAGGATCTGTAATTTAATTTAGCCTTTCTGGTGATGGGATGGACATCAATGATGGATCTCCAGGTTAGATTGACAGTTTACATTAAGTTCTAGGGTGAAAGCTGAACAAAGTTGAGATCATTTCCAGACAAAGTGAGAATGCTGCCTACTTGAATCTGTGGCAAATTTCTCTGAATGGGTCTGTAAGGGGTTTTTTTAAAGCTAAGCTCCGCTTATCTATTTTTGTTTTACACATAAGCAGTGTTCATGTGCTAGAAATGCAATGGATGTGTGCTAAACACTACTGCCAATGCTTTAACTATGTCTGAAATTCAACTGTACTGGGGATGTGGTGTTTCTAGTCATTTTTTCCCTTAGTTCTGTGTAGTCATTTATTGATCTATTAACTTTGTTGAAAACCCTGACTTCAGCTTTTTTAATGAATAATGTGTGCTTAAAACTAGAATGAATAAATTCTATGCAGGTTATACTGAATTTGTGTTAATAGCCTTATCACAGACTAAAGATATTTTAAAGGTTGTAAAAGTATGATTTCTTTAAAAATCTTATTTTCTCTCTCTCTTTTTCTTCTTGCATTCAACAGTGGGCCAACCCTTGCACTGGCTTTGGTACGAGAAAATGCCATACAAAAATGGAGAGGTTTACTGGGCCCAAAGACAGTTGAGGAAGCAAAGGAACAATGCCCAACTTGGTAACTTTTGAAATAATTGTCCTCCCTGAATAAATGTCACCAACATTAATGCAGATGGCTGTGTTTACACTAACATATAAGGTTTTGACATGTTAACTCATACAACAGTGCCATCGTCTGGACAGTAATAAGTATTTGTTCAGCATGTTGCAGGAAGTTATAGGAGTTCCATGCCTGCTTTGCAAGTGTACTTGTAGCAAACCATTTGTTTACTGGAGAGACACACGTACTGGCATCAGCTACAGCAGAGGTATTTGGTGGTATTGCATTGACATTTTCTCAAGAATTAAATTGACCCCCCTACATAAGTATACAGGGAAGAATTCAATATGGTGATATATTATTCTTTTATTTGGTATATAATATGCAATACTTAATGAACATGGAGTTATAAAAATCCTGTACTGTAATATTTCAAACTGGCAATACTCTAAATTGCTGAAGATAAGCTTCCATTTCTGAATGAGAATGTATAGGACTACTTTTTCTTTCATCTGAGCAGGAGTCTCCAACTTATACTGTGTTTTGATTAATGGGAAATCTGGTAGCACATTTAGGAGAGTATGAAACCTTCCCCCACCAATGAGAAATGTTGTGAATTTGACTGAAATGCTTTAAATTTATTCTGAATTCATACAAATGAGCAAGACCTGTAACAGATTCCTCTGATTTAACTTTGGGTGAAGTCCAATGGCCTGAAGTTGCTTTTGGCTGAAACTTCTCTCAAGAGAAAATGATTTGTTCATCCAGAGTCTGTGCTATTTTCTCTCCTCACTTCAGCTGCAGAATTAGGCAATTTAGCACTGCCGTTGATGCTGCAAGGGCACTGCACACACCTATAGAACTTGGAAACAAACCTTCTGCATGAACTATTTAATGTACTGATTTTATTTTCCCTAGTTTACGAGCCGAGTTTGCAATTGGCAGTGCATCAATCAATCAGCTGCATGGTAGCTCAACAGCTGATGAAGCTGCAAAAGAATTAGAATTCTTCTTTCCGGTGGAAAATACTTTGGCTGTCATTAAGCCATCTGCACTTGAGGAACATAAAGGTAGACAATCTGAATATTATATCCACAACCTTTCCCACATCTGCATTGAACATATCAGGAAGGAAGTGGGATTGCATCTGCTTGTGCCACTTCTAAACCTGATGAGCATGCTGGTCAAATTGTTCCTGTGATTACCTGTACTGTGTTAATGAGAGGAGCCCTATGCATGCACAGGACTCATTCTTCTTCAGGCGAAACACGTGCCTGCTGTGGGATATGGTCAATGGGTATGGCTGTATTTAGGGGACAGTCAGTGAGATCCCACCCCCTCTAAATGTTTGGGGAATATATGAGGGTATGCCCAGTGTATAAAATGTTTTTCTTCTTCAAATATGTTGGTTCTTCAATTTAAAATGAATGGTTATGACTGTGTTGCTGGGTTGGATCCAGATCTATGCTGTACAAACTGAACGGATGGAAATGGACTTCCTGTCCTTCTCCTTCCCCAAGCAGCCCCTCCAGGTCAGCCTACTGAAAGTATAGCATAGAGACTGTGTTCAGGCAATATGGGAAACTGCAGTCAAGAATGGAGTATGAGTTGAGTGTGGGTTACAGAGATAACAAACCATGGGGAACAACCCACCAAACATGGGTTCTCTTCATCAGTTGTCTGAGGTTAAAAACACTGGCTAGTTAGCACAATTGGGTTGAGAAAACATGATTCCCACATTGTAACAACAAACCATGGTTCACTCAACCCTTGAGTGTGTGTTATACTATTTGAACCTAGTCACTGAGTCAGGAGATCCTGCTGTATGGATTGAGCTTTGAGGGGAGGTGGGTAAGGGAAGAGATATCCCCCAAATTGGTCAAAGGGACCCTCTGTGAGCTGAGATTTCCACTTGTGGAAGGCAGAATCTGGATCCAACCTGCTGACTTAAAAAAGTACAACTGCAGTGAAACAATATGGCAGAAAATCAATATTTGACACTCTAACTATGTATTCAATAATCAATGGACACTGTGCTTGAGACAAAAGTGTGAAGCTTTGAAATTGGTAACTGCTGTTTTAAAATAACAGAATATTAATTACTGCTGGGGGTTAACAATGGTTGATAAAGGTTAGACAGCATGTATTTTGCTGTCTTAAAGAAGGCCAGTCGATTTCATTGCCGTGGGAATGGCAATGTGAAACTTATAATTCTGATGCTTCTTAATACTAATGTGTTGTTATTGGCTGAGAATGCAGCTTATGCATTGTTAAGTACATACGACAACTGCAACTAGTAACAAAAGGTTGCTGTATGTATTTCTGTTCAATTTCTCAGTTAGCCCATCATTCCTTTTTCAAGGATATTCAATTCTACCTTCCCCCAGTTTTTCTAGTTCTCTCACCCTAAACAGTCAGTCAGCATTCTGTGCCACTGAGCATGCTCAGACTTTTTTGGGCTGTTTGGGGGACATCTCGCACAACCTTAGGGTTTCTCTCTAAAGATTTTTCATGCTTCCACAAACTCTTTTTTTCTCTGAGCCTATTGATGCCACCCTCTTGTAAGTACACGTGCCTATTTGGATCTACACTTGCATTGTGTTTGTTATTAGTCTATACAGTTGCCACAAAACTGTGGAACACCCCAAACTCAGGTGAGCATAAGGTCCCCTAACTTCCAAAAGTGACTAAACATAAGCTTCCATTTCATAGAATCATACAGTACTAGAGCGCACTGCCTCAGAGTTCAGTCCCCGCAAAGGAAAGCAAGCAAGCTCATCTCACAGTCCTTAGCTGCTTGGCCTTTATTGTCTGGGGATATATTAGCAGGACCTCCCTTAATTTCTCTTCAAGCTAAAAAGAATATGAAGAACAAACAGTACTTGTGGGAGAGTCATGTCCCCCATGCCACTGATCAGTTCCTCCCCTTTTAATCAACTTAATAAACGGTGCCTGAAAATTAGTTTTGCTCTTTCAATGATCTTATGATATATCATTGGTATATTAGAAGGAAGGACTGCTTCCTTTTCCCTTCCCCTTCCCCTCTCCCTTCCCTTCCCTTCCCTTAGCAATTTGTTCCTGTTCTTTCTCCCTGTCTCATATGTATTAAAAATTTCTCAGTCCCTTCTAGACTCAGAGTGTTTACTATAACAGACTCGGTTAAAAACAAAGAGAGAAACCTTTGGGTGGTATGAAATCTAAAATCCACTGTATATTACAGCATTTCCAAGGAACTTTCTAACCACAGGGACAGATTTCCAGGGAATACAAGAGGCTACTGAAAGAAAAGAAAGGGAGGAGGGGTGTGAGAAAGGAAGAAAAGTTGATATCCAAATAAATTAGATTTCAAATAGGTGTGAAAATAAATATCTTACTCCCATTTGAATTTTTAACAGTTTAAGATCATTTAATGTTTTAAGTTACATACACCAATGAAATAAAACATGCTTGTATCTATTTTATCCTTCTAGATGAAATTTTAAAAGAAGTAAAAGATGCTGGATTTATTATATCAGAAATGAAAGAAACACAGATAACTCCAGAGATGGCAGCACAGTTTTATAAAGGGCATGAAGGAAAGCCATTTTTTGATGATCTTGTTTCTTATATGTCTAAGTAAGTCCTGATTTTTTGTAATGGATACCTGAATATATCAGGTATAACTTTGAAACACAATGAGTGACAAAGAGCATCCATTACTTTTATGGGGATGTCAGAAAGTTTCTGCTCTTCAGGGAGATAAAAAAGTAAGAACATAAGAGGAG
Organism: Varanus komodoensis; assembly: GCF_004798865.1. Taxonomy (NCBI): domain Eukaryota; kingdom Metazoa; phylum Chordata; class Lepidosauria; order Squamata; family Varanidae; genus Varanus; species Varanus komodoensis. The sequence goes on along the minus strand of NW_025335269.1, from coordinate 14,225,160 downwards.
CCATGTCACGAAAACCCTGTCTTATCCAGCATTCTGTTTCAACAGTGGCCCCCCAGGTATCTTTGAGAAGTCCAAAAGAAGGACATGAATGCAACAGTGCCCTTCTGTTCATATTCCCCAGCAACTGATATTCAGAGGCATATTGCAGATTCATAGCCCCATCCAGCCTAAAATCAAAGAACAGTCCCATATCAACCCATCATCTTTTTTGTTTGTTTACATTTATTATATTTATGTCCTGCCTTTTTTCTTCCAAGGAACTCAAGGTGGCTTACATATTTCTCTTCCTCCTCTCAATCCTATTATCTCAATAACAACTCTGGGAGGTAGGTTAGGCTGAGAGGATGGAGTAGTAGCCTAGCAATTCCTTCATGGTGGCATGGAGCGTTGTGAATAATAATTTCTTAAGTCATTCAAAGCATTTCTATCCTGCTCTTCAGTCAAAAGACTACCAGAAAGCTTTAAGAATCTGTCCTCAGGCTTCTGATCTAAAAAAGACATTGGACTGGATTCAGACACCACAATAACTCATGTTCACAGATTGAATGTGAGTTGTCATTGAACCATGGGTTGTTGCTGAAACTTAAATTACAGAGTTGTTTGAACCAAGCCATGCTAACAAACCATGATTTGTTAACCAAGAACAACACACAGTTCACAATCCAACAACAAACCATGGCTGATCTTCATGGGTTGTTTATAGTTAACAAACCATGTTTTGTTAGCATTGCTTGGATCAGACAACAACATAGTCCATGATGCAAGAATCCATGGTGCAGTGGCAATCTGCATTTAACCTGCAATAGGTTGTAATATATGTACCCAAACTCAGACTTAGAACCTGGTTACGTAAAGGACCGTTCACTTCCATATATACATATCCACACATTAAAATTTGGGCAGGAGGTCCTTCTAAAAGGGTCATCCCTTAAGAAGATATAGGGCACAGTAAAAAGAAGAAGGGCCTTCTCAGGGACTGCCCCTCAACTATGGAACAGGCTATCCAAAGAATTAGCCTGGCACTAGCTTTGTTTTCAATTTGGTGCCAGGGGATGATGTTGCTTTTCTCTGAATACTTTAAACAACAGTCTTAAATTGTTATTTATTTTTCATAGTTGTTCTACTTACTTGGTATTATTAGGGTTAATTTTATATTGTGATTTTAATTGGTTTTATTGTTGTTTTTAATATTTTACTGTAAGTCACCTAAAGAATCCATCTGGATTAGTAGGTGGCATATAAATTCAAAAATAAACCAATTTGTCCAAGGCAGTATATGCATAGTCAACAAGCCACCCCAACAATCCATGGACTGTTGAAAGAGTTGTTGTACCTGTAATGAATTGTTGTGTCATCCAAACCGAAATGACTGACCCTGTCATGGGTACAGAAATTGGCTACAGAACCCCAGGACAAGAATGTAAAAATACACTTGTTGCTCGTGTGGCTACAGAAAGTCATGAATGGTGGGAGTAACTGAGAACACTCATCAATGTACCATGTATAAATTTTCTACTATGGAGCCTATATGTTAGGATAATTACTTGCTTCTGATGAATTGTGATACACTATTACCCTGGGCAGCAGACCCAAATGGGCTTGCTCTGCTTGTCTTTCTAGTAATATCAACCCAAAAAAATGTGTCCACATTGCTACAGAAAAATATTGCTAGCATTTCTAAATCATTGCATTTTGGTTTGCTAGTGGTCCATCAGTGGTGATGGTTCTAACCAAAGAAAATGCTGTGGAGGAATGGCGGAAGCTGATGGGACCAACAGATCCAGTTAAAGCAAAAGAAACTCACCCTGATTCATTGCGTGCCAAATTTGCAAAAGATATTTTGCGCAATGCTGTTCATGGATCATCTAATGCAGATCATGCTGTAGAAAGCATTAATTTCATCTTCGGAGATGTTGATTTGGAGAGCCTAAAACGCAAATATGTTTATGTCTAATAGTATTTTGAAGGTGATTTTTATCAACAATATATACTATACAAATAAAGTTAATGTGTTTCCCTATTATTAATCAGTAATAACATATTAGTTCATGCAAATCAAGAATATCATCTCTACTTCATTTAAATCTTTACTTTCAGCTTCAAGAGAGAAAGCCTTCCACTGGTGAAATTTAATGTATCAGTATCACACTTTATGTTCAGTATAAATTGATAACTGAACCCTCATGTTTTTAAAATTTTCTAGGGTTACTGTTGCAAAATAATAGTGTGGATCCAAGATCTGTCCTCTGTTGATGAAAGAAGGACTCTGCCCAGTTTCGGATATCCCATTTTAGAGGGCTGGAGAGGCTGCTGTGGAGATAGGGTGGAGAAGTCCATTTCCACCAGTCCAACTGTATATACTTAAATCTGAAGCCAATTCAGTGCACATAGTGTGCCAATAACAGTTTTTAAATATTTGGGCGTTTACACATTTCAGAAAGAAATTATTTGACATTGTTGGGAAAATTCAGATAAATCTTGTTAGAAAAGGGTTGCCTTTCTGTTCTAAAATCAAACCTGCATTATCCCTGTTTCTCGTTCTCAGAAAGTACCAGAATTCCAAACCAGGCTTCTGTTTAGCGTTGTTACTTTAAGAGACTGGAATTCTCCACTCCCCTGAGATGCTGCTGCATTTTGCAAAGGTGCTTGCTGAAGGGAGGCTCCAAGGGAAGTTGATCCCTGTCTATTTTTTCACTAATAGCAGCAACAGCCGATAAGGCTGCCAGGCTAGTTTTCTAGTTTAGCAATCACCCTAATCTGCATGTTCAAACTCACAGGTAAGGCAATAATCCCTGCCTTCCTGAATTGTTATGTCAGTCTCCTGTAATCAACGCTATTCTATTAAGCCACCTCTGCAGATCTCTCACTTTCTTTTGACTGTATTCCCCTTATTTCATCATCATCTGCCCTGCTTCTGTGCATACATGACTCAGAACCTAGAAAACACTCTGTATATATTCTAAAAGCTTGTAGCTGATCATAACCTCTACTCAACAGTGCTGTTGTAAGCAGGGTTCTCTGCCTGGGTCATCTTTCAATAAACTGCTGAGGTTCAAGGTGCAAGGATTCCCTACCAAATCTGTTCATTCATTCTTGCAGCTGCTATCGAGATGCCCCAACATCGCTTTGTAATTAGCAAACTAGATGGAAATATCTCTGACACCAGTTGACTAGTTTTTACTGTTTACACTTACTATTTACATCATGAATTCACTGATTTTAACTTGGGTGAAGAGGGAGTTTTCCTCTTTTGCTCTCGTAAACACATATACACCCACAGAGCTTCGCCAGACATGGTTTCTACAGCTTTTATTGTTTTGCTTCAATCTACCACTCAGAGTAATGTAGCCTCCTTGTAAACTTGGTTTCCATGCTTCTTCCTATGTCCTTCCATGCCCACCATGCATTCCACCCATCCACACTAGCAAAATTCCTTTCCTTACTGCATTGTTCTTTATTGACCTCGGCTGCTGCTTCCTGACTGGTCCACTAAGGTTTCGAGGCAGGCTCTCCCTCTTTCAGTCCATCACCTTCATGCTCCTTAACCAAAAGTGGGTGGGGGGAGGGTTACATTAAAATTAACACTCATGTTGCAATTCCCCTTTTCTCTCTTCGTACATTTACTCACTTTCTGTTACAGGAAGTAAACAGTGCGATGGGCATGGTGCTCAACCAAAAGAAATGAAGTAAGAGTGGGTATGTGTTTTGCTGGGAGGCTGTGGGTAGTATAGAACTGATGGCTGGAGTGGTGCCTTCTGTTGCCAGTCTTTTCATGGCACTATGGCATATTTTCACCACCAATTGAGAAATAGTGTTTCAGGGTCCTGACAGCTGTGGCGAAGCATGGGAACATACAGCAAACAGTTACTTATATCTGAGATTTACAGAAACTGAATGTAATGTGCTGGAATTCCACAGCTGGGTTCAGATGACATGACAGATCAACAAGGGTAAAAAACATGGCTTTTTCAGATGTGTGAACCTGGCCACTCTCTCTTTCCTCTGGTATGAGATGCCACATCTACTGTAGAGGCCAAAAGTATGCCTATGGATAGCAGGTATAATTCAGTCATGAGCATTTTACACACACACACACAAAACACACATGTACCTGGAAAGCTGCCAGCACAGACTTGACTGCTTGAGCGATATGCTTAAAAGCTAGGTTCTGGATTTATTGCAGCTCTCCTACTAGTTTCAGATGGCTTTGGGTGTACCATAAATTTAACCATTAAAACAAAAAGTTATTTTAGTGTTGTTTTCTTAAACTTAGTACAACGCTAAACTTTTTCAAGCTATATAGTTCAGGTAAAATCAATATCGTTTGAAGGATGGGAAATGCATTCCTATCATTTCCTAATTTGTAAAAACAATAATGATGCATTGGCATCTTCAGACACTGTATTATGCATCACTTTCATTTGAGCCACAGCTCATTATTTGAACCATGGCTCCATGATCATGCATGAAATAATCTACTTGGTCCACTTCAAGAATCTCTGTTCAAATCCAGTTAATAAAACAGTTTCTTCTGGCATTAAATTCTTTCCAACCTGGGAAAAAGTGATTGTTCATGGGTAGGGGTAGGTAAGGAGAGAAGGGAGGAGAGAATCCATGTAAAAATGCTCTCCAGACCACTTGTTCATGTCAAGACAGAAAATGTTATAAATTTAGGAGTATCTTCAAACACATTATAGATACTGGGTTAGAGACAGACTAAGGCCTGTTGAAATAAATAGGACATTAATAATGATTAATGTGAATTTCCTGAATTCAATAGTTCTACCCAGTTTTGGTTACCGAATATACACAAAAACTCTCGAAATGGAACATAACGACAGACTGGATGTTTAGTTGGGATGCCTGCAGGATCAGAATCTTAAGATGCTTTGGGGGAGGATTTGAAGACATTCCAGTTGGGCTTTGCCAGGTGATACGAGAGTTTCAGGTGTCAGTGTCCCTATAATTACAGCAAGGAGAAAGTAGCAAGCATTTTTGAAAATATAAAATTCAGTTAACTGAAAGCTGTTTCCATTCTGGGTGAATTCAGATACAATTTGTTGTAGATAGAAAACATCCTGTTATCATCTTATTTTCAGACACAACCTCTTCAGAAGAGTATGTTGACTAGATGATCCACTGGAGTTCCATTTGGTGGATTTAGTTCCTTCTGGCCCAGCATGAATCATGGAAACATAAAGTAGCAGAGCTGGAAAGAGCCAAGAAGGTCACTGGATCCAACCCTCCACTAGTGCATGGCACCAGGTTACAGCATCCCTCTCCGATGACTGTCCCATTGCAGCCTGAATGCCTCTAGTGTGGCAGGGCCTATAACCTCCCTGGGTAATTAGGTTCATTATCATACTGCTCTAATGATTTTTCCTGATATCTAATCAGAAATTGGTTTCCTTCAACTTGAACTCATTATTCCACATCCCACACTCTGGGATGATCATGAAGAAATCCTGTCCTCCGTCGTTGTGACAGTCCTTCAAGGACCTGTAGAGTGCTATCATGTCACCCCTCAATCTTCTCTCAAGGCTGAACATGCTCAGTCCTCTCAATCTCTCTTCATAGGGCTTTGTTTCCAGACTCTGGATCATCCTTGGTCGCTTCCTCTGAACCCTTTCCAGCTTGTCTGCTTCTTTCTTAAACTTGGTACCCAGAACTGGACACAGTACTCCAGCTAAAATTCTTCGTGGTTTGAAACATGTTTATTTGTTCAGTGTTTGAAAAAAAATGAAGCATATATGGTCAGGCTCAGTGATTTAAAATGACATATTTGCCCAGATTTGTCTTTCTATATTTTGTGGTGCATATCAGAGGAATGTGTTTCTGTTTAAGTAACAGATTAAATAATCTTCCACTTGTGAAATGTCAAGATAAGCGGGTTTAAGAACTGGCCTTAAGAAGTCTCTCTGCACTTCTGTTTTTGCAGAACTATTACTAGCAAACTTGCTAAAATTACATTTCAGTACAGAAATAAAATAAAATTACAATACTCAAATAGGGCTTTAAAATTTATTCTTCCATATGGTAGAATGTGAATCATGGTCACTTTCATTATAAAGTAAAGATGCAATATCAATGTAGGCAATCATTTTACATTTTCCCCTTTTAATTTCTGAAAAGCAAATGTTGAAAGATTCTTTTTTCACAGAAATAAAAATGCCAGATACTAGCAATATTACAAATCATTGCAGAAGTGTCAGTCAACACACTGAGTTTGTTAAAAGTAGTAACTGATTACATAATTTTTTAAAAATAGCAATGCAATGCAATGTAATGTTAATGTTGCAATTTTTATGTTTTCCTATATTATTAATCATCAGGATTTAGTTAGGGTACAACTGAGATACTTCAGAAATAGATGCCTCCTTATTCTAGAAGCACAGTCACCTAAGTTTTGTACAGGCGTACTTCTTGCACTCCAGAATTGAGTGTGAGTGGATTGGATTTTGAAGCAGAGCCCACTTGTGCAACACTGCTTGGGTTGCCGCTCTAGAATCTCCTCTTCCCCCTTCCCGGTAGTTTTACAAATCAGTGTTGCTTTTAAAGATAGTGAAAAGGTACCAAATCAATGGATAAACACTTGAATGTACATGTGACAGCTCTTGTATAAAATGTGCAATCTCTTAGTAAATCCTAACGCTCCAGGGATGGAAGGGTGAGGTGTCACAGCTACCAGCTAATCAATGTAGTGCACAGTCAACTGTCAGCCAATTAGCTGTGTGCACAGCCAGGTTTGCTTTGCCAGTAGAAAAGCTTATTGTGGCTGCTACAAGTTACAGGCATTTCTTTATGTACCCCTTACAGGTAATGGACTTTAAAATCAGACAGCAAGAGAGCAAATCATTGATCCCTGTAAAAACAAGGGCAGTTTACAATTCTGCAAGATTATGAGATGGGTTTGACAAAGACTTACATCCCAATGCCAAACAAATTGGCCACAGTCCTTCAAGAGTCTATTGTACAAGCAAGGGCAGCCAAATGTTTTGTTTCCATTTACACTCCAGGGCTCCCATTGATACAAATGCAAATTACATTTTAAAACTCCCCAGTGTTTAAAACTTGAGTGCAACTATAAACAAGAAAGTTCAGCTATGCGTACGTGACCTCTTGTGTGCTCATCTCTGGATTAGATCCAGTGGGACATAACTTAAAATTCAGGGAAAAATTGCATGTGCAGCTGAGTCTTATTGTCAGCTATTGAAGGCAAAGTAGCCCAACACAAACCATTCTACAGCTGACAGTGAAAACTGTCATTGTGTTTGTGATACCAAGTTACTGAATCAGGATCATTGGGTATGGACAGCAATGTTCAAACTCTGCTGCATCAAATAAGGAAGTGCTTCAATAGCAGCTTCTTATACTGTGCAGTCAATGTTAGTATGATGGGTTGCAGCTTTTATACTGAATAGACAGTAGAAAATTCTGTGTGTGGAGTTCTGAATTGCAACCAGTTGTCCTGATTCTATTAGCCCAGGAAATCTGGTGCATGAAAAGACTGATTACATTTCCAAAAGCTTCCCACTCATTTTCAATTGAAAGATGCAAGCTGTGCACTCAATGGAGTGAGCTTGCTAGCTGGTACAATCCGTTGAAAAGAGTGGGTTCTTCCAAACTTAGAAGAGGTCTATGAGTCCCGCTAAACACAAGGAGTGATCTATGGATCAGGGCTTTTTTTGCCTAATCAAACTTGTTAGTAATACTTAAAACATGCCAAAGTATTCATAGTGATGTTTTTGCATTTTTTCAACGACATTTTAAAACAAGGTGAAATTGCTCTTTGTCATGTTTTCAGTTAGAAGCTTTAGATTATTTCATTCTGTGTTTTAGAAATCGTCACATGTGGCAAATATCTAAGTATAATTTCTAAATGTTCAGTTTGAGTTGGGGGTTTTGTTGTTTATAAGTACTGATTTTCAGCTAACATCTTAAAGTAAAATTAACACTGCTTGTGAAAGCTGGCCAAAAGTAAATCAAAAGTACGTTTGATTTAGTTTGGTTTTTCTGCATAAACTCACCCCCCCATCTTGGACAAACAGTAAGAGCACATGGGCCCTCCTGCCAAGGCAGCTTCAGATTTTGCTGCTGATGTGCAGAGAGGGAGAAGCACATGTTCAGCACATGGCATATTTCTCACATACTTGTCGGACTTCTGCACAGCACCACCACAGGAAGATTCATCTTTGACTAGCGTCATTATGAAGAAGCAGGATGGACGCAAAGGGTGCCATTGCCCTTTCCTTCTGGTAGGCTCACCGTTGTGAAGGAAACGGCGACTGCCCTCCTTCTGGAGCACATGTGCAAAGAAGGCTTTAGCATGCAGGCGGTATTCTACCATACATGGGTTTATATCACAGCCCGTCCTGATTCCTATTGGTAAACTATGCCTGGCTATGTGAAATCTATGCTTAATCAATCAGCTTTCATCAACTCACCTCGGGTTAGTGCAAAACTGTATCTGTGGGTTAAAGTGGAACAGAAGCAATCCATTAAAAGTAAATTGCTGCAAATAATGTCTATCTGGAATACTGCAGTAAATGTTTATGTTGATGAGGTCAGGGGATACACATGCTCCACTCTGGCCGGCTTGTGACTTTTGTCATAGGAAAACCTGTAAATCATATCTTCTTGGAACTGACTTCTTTCGGGTCACTTCTGAGTTTATTGATCTTCTTGGAAGCAGCCAGTGCTGGGTTGGTATTCTTCGAATTTTGCTTCAGCATCCCACTGCGACCAGAGTTTCGAGCATTCTGCTTTTTATTGGGGGCTGCTTGCAGCTTTTGTTCTTGGAGTCGCTGCTCCCACCTCTGGGGGACAAGGGAGTGGTTTAAAAGAACAAAAAGGTTAGTGAAAGAGGAAAGGAACCTCGGGTCACAAATACACGGTTGGCTTTGCCATGTTATGGATGCCCACCTGGAAGTGGTGGTGCAGCAGTCTGACAGAAGGATGAAACCAGCTGCACACTTCCACTCAGTGCCAGCCCTGGCTTTTGGAGGGGTGTTGGGTAAGATACTCCCAGCAGACCGTCTCCCTCCACAAGCCTACCTTCTTACCAGCAGTCCTGCTAAATGTTGCTCTTCCACTTCCTCTCATTATTACCGACTGCTAGCTTGCCAGGCAGGAGGTAGTGGCACTGGCGTCTACTGCAGAAAAGGGCAACTAAAATGATCAAGGGGTTGGAGCAACTCCCCTATGGGGAAAAGTTACAATAGCTGAGACTGTTTAGCTTAGAAAAAGGTTGAGACATGCTAGAGGTGTGGAGAAAGTACATAAGGGAACATTATTTTCCCTCTCCCAGTACTTGATCCTGGAGTCATTCCGTGAAGCTAATTGGTGGGAGATTTGAAAGAGATAAAAGGAAGTACTTCTTCACATAGTGCCAAGTTCAGCCGTGGAATTCACCTCCAGAGGATGTGGCGATAGCCACCAATTAGGACAGCTTTAAAAGGGGATTAGACAAATTCATGGAGGAGAAAGCTATCAGTGGCTACTAGCCCTGGTGTATCAAAGCCAGTGTGCCAGAGAACCTGGGCACAAGGGTGTTGTTGCACTCATATTCTGCTTGTGGGATCCAGTGGGCAGCTGGTTTGCCTATGTGTGAACAGAATGCTGGAGCAAATGAACCATTGCATCCATCCAAAATGGCTCCTCTTCTGTGCTTGTGTTCTTACGGCCTCTTCCAACCATTGTTGTCTGAGCCAGCCAAGTAAAGGATGAACAGCATGTTGCAATGGTGAAGAAGAGAGGACCAAGGAATTCTTGTCAGGAGGACTCCTGCTAGCATGCAGGCAACCTGCAGGTTCCCCATCATGCCAACCCTTGAGGCCAGTTCTACCTCCACTACACAGATAGCCTCCCATGTAAACTAGTTGTGCCTGACTACGTGTTGGCCTCTTTTGCATGTGTCTTCTCCCCACCCACCACCCCGCTTTATTTGTTTGTTTGTTTGTTTGTTTATTGAGAAGAAATGACACAAACCAGGCATCTATGAACACTGGTGCTCGAGTAAGCTTTGGTGCAAGCTGGAGGTGACTTGTATAGTAGATGGAAGCATTTATATCATTTCTTCATCACACTCTTTCTGGATGAACTCATTATCTGAAGGTCTGACCCTGACATTGGTAGCTCCTGGAAATACGGAATCCAACTTAAACAAAAACCTAATGGAACCTTAGAGCCAAAACAAAAACTAAGTCTGTATCTAATAGCTATATCTGTTTTCAGTTTTTACTTTAGAGTAGGCACAAGTGCCCATCGTACATTTTAAAACTTCCAGGTATCCCTTTCATTGAGCTGTCAGAAATCTATATGGTAAATATTGCCACTTAACCCAAGACACAAAACAGCTGTGCATACTAAAGGAAGTCCAAGAAGAACGTATTTCTAAGAGTGGATCTCTCTGCTCAAACCAAACACGGGCTTCTCTGTGTTTTCTGGTAAGACATGACCAAAGAGGTCTCAAAGGGAATTTCCAGCAAGATAAATTGAATTTTTAAAAAATCCCCAGAACATTTTGGCAAAGATGAGCCTGCCAAGGGAAGTGGTCAGTGTAATACATTCCCCTTGAAATCCTGTGGTGTGGAAGGGATAAACCTTAGCATTGTGTTTATGCATCTGTTTATATACAGACAGGGTTTATGTTAATGTGTTGCAGAATGTGGCTTCTTATACACATGTGCTTAATTGATGAGCCACAACAACAATGAGCCAGGGATGAAAATGGTTGGATGTTTTGCCAAAAGTTCTGATAATGTTTTTTGGGTAATCTAAGTTTGTTGATGAGTGTGGCTTCATAGTTTGATTGGAATTAGTTAATGTTTTTTCATCAGCTTGGACCTCTCTGTTCTTGCCCAGTTTGACTACTGACTTTAGGTGAGCAGACTGAAGAATAGACTCTATAACAGAAGCATTCAGGGAACCCCTACTACTATCTCAATCTGAGGCAGAGATGCCCTCCAGGGAGGGGAGCTTAAAGGCTAAATTCCATCCCCTGAAGGAATTGTGGAAGATCCCATGGGCCAGGTAGGGGTTAGCCTCAAGCCAAATCTGGGCTGCGTGCTAGACATTATAAAATCCACATATAGGCAACTGAAGTGAGAAATTACCACACCCTATTTTAAAAGTGAAGGTATGTGGAAATGTCAAGAAAATGCTCTTACCTTAAATCTTTTGCTTAAGGGGTCCTTCCATTTTTCAACTGAGCATCCATCAAGAAGCATCAGTCTGAAATAAATGGAAAAACAAAAACATGTAAGAACAATGGAATTTGTTTCCTTACCGAATGCAACATAAACATGGGATACTTCTGTATTCCACTGATTTCCCTGGAGGAGATGTATTTCAGGTTGTATTCCTATATTTCCTAACCTGGGGGTAAGTTCCATTCAGCTCAATGGGACTTGCTTCTGAATAGAAATGTAGAAGATGTAACCATAGGTTTGTGCTGGAATCAACAGTATTTGAATGCTTTAAAATTGGCTAGACAGTGACAATAAAATTTCATATCTAGAGCAATCTTTTGACAGGTAGAAGAGAAATGAGAGGGGGTTAGATCCTATGGAACTAAGACCTCCCTTAAGCTGTCCCAGTACGCTCAGCATGCCCTCTTTTGCTCCGTACCACCATAGGAGTACCCAAATTGAAGAACGGGTGGTAGTGCTGGTTTCTCCCATTGTAACAAGTAACACTTTGTTGGTAGCCCTTGTTCTGCACTAGCGGACTTCCTCCTCCCATGAAAAGGGAAATCTGCCGCATCCTAAGGCCCCTGTAACATCTTCACAAGGAGGATTGCTCTCTCGATTTCCTTTTATCAGTCGTTTCATTAACAATGCAATGTAAACAAAAATGTAGATTTAAACAGGGAATTTGCACAATTTACTGCTACAAGAGTCCCTTTAATTATTATATTCTGACTAATTGTATATATTTATATTTCTATATAAGATAATTTTAAATAAATTGCCTTATCCTGCAATGGATACCACTCTCCATCTATTCCAGAAATAATCCAAATTAATTTATCAGACATATGCTAGAATCAGAAAAGCAAGCCTGTGTTCAACCCCAGCATGAACCAGCAATAATGTTATCATTTTAAAGATTCATTTTGGCATTGACTTGTCCAACAGTCTGGAGCCAGATTTGAAATGTATCTCCAAAATCCAGCCCAAGGACTTGGTTTTGTAGCATTTGCCAACATCTCCACTTTGTTCTGAATCACTTTTTTCTCCCTGTTCATGGCTGTTGTATACAGTAAAAGAGAGTTATCGCAGCTTATGAAATGCAAAACGAAAAGTCAGGGCAAAATTCACCAAGATATTATCTTTCACAGGTCTATTTGGGCTTGTATATTTCTGTGGAGATGGTCCATGTTCTGGATAGCATGACCTTTGTCTGTGTATGTTGTTAACCTGCCAGATATGGCTATGGATATAGTCTGCATATGGACACAGACATGAACACGGACACGGATATGGGTTAGAGAAGAAGACATATTTTCTGCCCTGCAACACTCATATCAGTATGTGCATTGGACCTAGTACTGTACCAGACTGAGTGTTTTATGATGAATTTTGCTGTTATGGCCCCAGATGAATGCAAGACTTCCATGTCCTTTAATCCAAGGCGGAGGCCCACAATATAATCATAAAAGGGGGATTTGTGATCGAAACAAGAATGTGGTCTTTTTTTCACTTTTCCAAGCAAGTGACCGTTACTTCTGACATTTTAAAAGCCACTGTAACTCAATCCCTGTTTACATGTGGCCAAGTTCAATGGGAAACACAATATTTTTGTTTTTGCTCTCTTTTTCAAACCCTTTGACAAAGCATATCAAATGAAACCTCAATGACCTTTAAAAACACCATCGGCAAACTTCTTCCATGAAATATGGAACTCTTTTGCATTCTATTCCCAATCCCTAGATTAATTTTGAATGCCTTCACACTCATGTATTGGCGTTCTACAATCTCATGCGATGAACTGCTATCTTTCTTTTAGGCTCCATTTTCTCTCACACTGCAGAATCAAAACTTAGACATTCAATCTTTAAGTTTTATTTTAAACCAGTGTTTCTGCCATCCTGATTATTCCAATTTCCATCCCTTTCTTGTTCAAATGCAGTCACCTATGGCTATAAAAGACCAGATTTATCTCCACCACCACCATCTTGCATCTGTAGGAATAAGAGAGAATGTCTGTCTGTCTGTCCCTCTGTCAGCATCATGGTGCCACAATCATCAAATGTAGATACCTGAAATTTGGCATGCACACCAAGAGGACTCAGGCATGTGCAGCTCAGGGTTATTCTGTTTCATCATCACATTCATACATGTGTATGTGTTTGAAGCCTACAGGAGCATCTTTAGCTGTAAGGACAGACTTCCCTTAGTTTTGCAGTCCATGCAGTATGAAGCCAGAGGACATTCGTCAGCCAAGACACAGAGATATATTGCTGCAGGGCAGCCTCCTCCCCATCAGGTATGCTGTGAACAGACCCCTTCTTTAGAGAACTATAGGAGTGTATTACAGCAGAAGCCTTGCCTAGGGTTGCCAATGAGTTGGCTTCATTCAGGTGGGGTGGGCCCAGTGCATCAACTTGGATAGCTGTGTAGGATTGCTTGACAGCTTTGCTGTATCAAACAAAGGACATTCCAACCTGTCTAAGGCAGGATGAGTTTGGTAATATATATGTAACAATAGAAAACTCAAATTTCCCAGAAGCATTGCTTATGTAGCCAAGGCAGCACCACTTATGCACAAGGCAGAGGTATAAAGGCAGGCCTGAAAAATTCCACATTTTAAAAAAAATATTTAAAATCCCCGGTCGGGAAACTGAAGGGTGATCCCTTCAATAATAAATAAGGACTGAGCGTGCTCAGTGACCGTGGGATGCTGACTGAACTGGGGAACCCCGAAATCTGGGAGGGAAGAGGAATGGGCTATCCTGAACAGGAGTACTCCACACTGCAACATTTTGTTGCAGGCCTCACTTGTGTACATCACTAAGGATCTCAGTCCTTTGAGTGCTGTTTATATAGATGAAGCACCTCCATCGACATGCAAGAAAGATAAATTGGCATCTTAGGGGAACCTTCAGGTTTGCAGAACTATATTAGGATCCTGTTCAGGGAGAAAACCCTGCATGGTGGAAGCCCAGTGAGGACTGAGCATGCACAGATAATACAGAATTATGATTGACTATTAGAGAGTGGAATGGAGTTTCCTGAACAGGAACATTCCAAAGAGGGGCGTTTTGATGGAAGTTCCACATCTTCTTACTCATGGTTATATCCCAGCCTTTCTCCAAGGAGTTCAGAGCAGCAGGCAACAAGCCTGACTACAGGATTAAATGGAGTTAAAGTGACTGACTAATCCATGAAGCATCATGGCTGTCACAGGACCACCCAGGACCCAGTCCAAGTTCAACATTCTAGTCATTATGCCACACCAGCCCTCAGGTGCATAGAGATGCTCTGCCTTCACTGGAACGCCCATTCACTTCAATGGCTATGGCAGCTCCGTGCATACAGTGGGTGCAATTTGGTGTGTTCGCCAGAATACACTGTTGTTAATATGACCCCCACATGCAGTTTTCTTGCTAGTGTATCATCACTTACCTAGAGCGCCATTCATAACACATAATGAGGACATCTTGGTTTGGCAGAAGAGGTGGGCACTGGCAGGATGAGTTAGTATACAGAGGAATCAGAGAACGGGGAACTGGAGTTGAAGATTTCAGTACATCTTTCACATCAACCATGGTGATGATTTCATTGCAGCTTCCTCTCTCCAAGCTCTTCACTTTGGCATGAATAACTACAGTACGGAAAAGAAGGGTGGATGAATGATGCCACATGGGTAAAAGTTTGGACAAGCAAACCGACCGCAAGAAACCTCATGTAAAGTGGGGGTAGGCAGAGATTCCAATTTGCTCCAGGTAGCTTGGCTCGTCCAGAATTGCAGTCCAAAATGTATTGATGGCACCAGGTTGCCTCCCCCTGTACTTAAGAGTAAGTCTCATTGAATGGTGAGTTTTGTTCTTGATTGAATATATTTAAGATCTTACTGCAAGTCTACAAGTAGAACGTTTTACATGAGAAGCTAAACTCTCTTAAAATTATTATTCTATGAATGATAAAGCAGGATTGTGCACAGGAGGAGGCAGAGGTTGTCCTTAGAAATTGGATAAACTGAATCAACACTTCATTAACATTTACAAGCTAAGCCAACATCTTTGTAGTTCGATTTGCTTCCTTGTTAACACTTCTGTCCAGAGGCCATTCGCAGCAACTTCAAAATATTATGCTAGTGAGAACAGCGAGAAAAGAATATTGCCAAAGTTTCTGGGTGCTGCTTTTGAGCTTTTAAAAGACCCTCAATGTCCTGCTCAGATAGCCTGCCACTGGATGGCTCCCACCTTCCCTGAGAGTTGCAAACAATCCATGGGAAAGCCAGTGTAGTATAGTGGTTAGAATGCAAAACTGGGACTCATGCAACCCGAGTTCTAGTCCCCATTCACCCATGGGTGATCTTGGGCTAGTCACAGATTTGCAACCCAATCTTCCTCACAGGGTTGTTGTTGTGAGGAGAAGACTGAAGGGAAGAAGAGCACTATGAAAGCTGCCTTGAGTTTCATGGAAGGAAAAAAGTGGGATATAAATAAATAAATGGCAGCTGCTTCTGGATCCAACTGGCTAGGGAGGAACCAAGCCTATCAGCTACCAGAGAAGTGCCTACTTGGTGGTGGTTCCTGCTTTGTGGAATTGCCTCAAAAGGGAAACCCATCTAGTAGAGGACTTTGACTGATGTGAGAAGGGCAGTTAAAACATCAGTGTTTTCCCAGGGCGTCTGAAGGCCAGAACAGGCATATTTTGATCCTCAGAATTCTAGTCTTTTTTACTTTTACTCTAGGCTAGGTAGTGGCCCCCAATCTGGCCCTGAAAAACCTTCTATCCCCACCCCCATGCACAGTTCGTGGGCCGCCTTGGATCCCTTGCACCTGCTTAGGCTCTTTGTACCTCCTCTGAGCCTCTAGATCCTTCCCGTGCCCACCCTGCAGATTTATCCGTCCAGCTGAGGCACTTCAGACAGGGAAAGGAGGGAGCGGTGCTGCCAAGATACATCATATGCTGGCAGACCCATCCTCCTCCATTTCCTTTCCCCCAGAATGCCCTACTCAACCCTTCCCTGAGGTTGCTGTTATGTCTCAGAGATGTAGCTCTGAGGTCTGTGCTTTTTTCTGACCTTGGATCTAGAAACAAACATATGACCCTCTAAACATTCTCTGTGGGACACAGGATCACTCTGCTCATGATACCCAGGCAGAAGCCTGCTTAGATACACAGAATGCCCTCGCTGAAATACAAAGTTTTAATTCATTCATTGTTTCATTTAGATCTCACTGAAGCTGCAAACTTAGACACATTGACCTGACCTGAGAGTAATTTCCCTTGAATTCAGTTGGAGATAAATACACTTGTATAGTGTTGCTCTTTACATATCAAAAAAGGCTCATATGTGAGTTGGAATAATAAATATTCCAATCTTGGTTCTGATCTTTCTCATCCAATATGTCACTGTGTTACTATATAGCTGGATGATCTGCTTCCTCATCAAACTGCCAACAACTTGGCTTCTTTAACTTTGAAAAGAAACCAGCTGTTTTGAATGTATAAGACAACAACAATACATTTAAAATGTCTATTAGAATGTGTTGAATCCAGAATGAGTCATGCGAGTGGACCTATTGAAATCTCTGGGACAAATTAACCATCACTAACTGAAGTTCCACTGATTTTAGAGGGGTTGCTCTGAGCATAACTGCGCTTGGAACATACCATGGCCTCATTTCTAGCATTTCTAGCATAGGGGCATTTCTAGCACTAGTCAAGATGTGACAAGCCCTCAGATAAAACATTACATTCCTATTGATATGGATCCACACAGAATACATTATCAACTCCTCTAAAAGAATGCTTTATTAAATTTAACCATCTGAATATTTACATTCAGTTTTTCATTCTAGGACTGCAGGAAAATTTTACGCTGCTGCTGTTTCCAGCAGAGAATTAACCCAAAATGCACTTTTCCTAGAAGCAAGTCAACTGCTTTCAGTAAGGTTCATCACAGGATCATATCCAGCCAAAAGGTATATGGGTCTATGGGGAAGGGTCTCTAATCCAAAAAAAATGGAGAATGCCTACACCTACAATTCCATGCATGTTTAGGCAGAAAGTGATCCTACAGCTTTCAGCATCCCTCCACCCAGCTGCAGCACCTTTTCCTGTCTAATCATTCATAGGATTTTGCCTTAAGGCTCCAAATCCATGCAAGTTGCTTGGGAGTAAGTTCCACTGAGTTCAGTGGGACTTATTTCTTGGCAAATATGCCAGAATTTGGATATGCATATGCGACTACATTCCTAGAAATCTGCTTATTAGAAAGCTGTCAGACCTATTGTAAGAATACTTTCAGGTAAGTATGGTTATGATTCAGATATAATTTCTAATGGAACTTTACACCCAGAGTTTACTCAGAAGGAATTATCCAAGTTCAGTGGAACACACTCCCAATTTAAGTAACAGCTTTACATGTATTTTTTTCAGGCATAGAAAATACTATAACATTAGGAAGATTAGTTGAAGAACAGGACACCTTAACAGTTGGGTTTATTTGTAAAGGAAGATCAGGGATCTCACTTGTCTTTTTTGATTATTCACGCTGATTCATAAACATTTGGTTCTACAAAGAAATCGCTTTTCTTCTCACCCCACTCTTCCCATCCAAGAACACCAACTCGTAAAGCATCAAAGCTAGTTATACTGCCAGAGAAGAAGCCCAAAATTTGGGAGGAAAGCAGCAAAGAGAAGAACATCACAATTCTTTTGGAATTCTCGTTAATTTCTCAAAATATCCAGCCAGACAATGAACATGGCAGATTGCATCCGGCCGGAGACACTCCCGGCAGGGGGAAAGCGGGGCAGAAGGGCCGCGATCCTGAGAAAAAAGCCGGGGAAAGAAGAGCAGGTGATGACACATGGTCCCCCAGCCGTCTGCGAAGGGCAGAACTGCTCTCCCCCAGCTAAGCATGCTAAGGATCGCGCGCCCAGCTCGTAGATCAGAAAAAAAAGAACCGATTCGTCCGGGGGCTTACCGTAGCTGTAGTTTTTGTTCAGGTACATGGCCAGCGTGAGCTTGAGTTTTTGACACTTGCAGCGGTCTTCATCCGGAAAGGGAAAGAAAAGGGAGAGAGGATCAAGACCCGCGAGCGCCGGCCGCGGGCTCCGTCGCGGGGCAGGAGCGCGAGCGGCGCTCGGGCAACTCACCGCGGGCGCCCTTCTGGGGGCAGTCGGACGGCGGCGCTCGTTCGTGGGCCATCACGTCGTCCGAGAGGTCGATCCATTTCATGTCCTCTGCGCGGGAGGAGCGGGCAGAGTCGAGCGGGAGGGAGGGAGGGAGGGAGGGAGGGAGAAGTGCACACGGGTGAGTGGTTGGTTGGTTGGATAGGCAGGCAAACATACTTCTCTCTCTGTCTATCGCTCGATATAGCAGGACAGACGTATGGATGGATATCATCCCCTCTTTTTCTCTCTCTGGCTGTATCATCTCCCTCCCTCCCTCCCTCCCTCGTTATATTATCCGCTGTCCCGTATACATACACATATTCTCATACATCTTTTCTTTTCTTTTGCCATATAGCTATCTCTCTACATAGCCGTACAATTTGCTCCTTCTCATACACGCTCACCTATTTCCCCTTCTTCCCTTCTCTCTCCATCTTTCTCTCAACCGCGGACCCGTCTCTCTTTCGGCGTGATGCAGAAGCCCGGGGAAACGGCAGCGCCCCAGTGGCTCAGTTTCCTTCTGCCCGCAAGCAAGCGCGCCCAGGAGCGCCGTCTGAATGCCTCCCAAAGCAGCGAACCACGCGTGGGCCCGCGCCGTGAGCCCGCTCGCTGCGTTTCTCCCAAAACCAGCGGAGTTGTCGCTCCCCACCCAGAGCCTGCCATCCAGGTCGTGGCGGGCACGACTGAAGCATAAACGTGCTTTAGAGCGCAATCCTAGGCATATTTAGGCCGCACAATTCCCATAACGCTGCCTGGGGATGCAGGGAGCTGTGGGACTTCTTTTTCTGTCTAAATTTGCATAGGATTTTGCCTTTAAATTGCAAAACTCCTAAGGAGCCTGCCCTTAATATTTTTCTTCACAGCAGGATTTGTTCTGAGTAAAGCTGTCGAAGATCACGTTGAAAAGGGAAAAGAATCATAGAACAGTGGAGTTGGAAGGGGCCATGAAGGCCATCGAGTCCACCCCCCTGCTGTTGCAGGACACCAGTTTACACTGTCCCACTCAGGTGGCTGTCCAGGTTCTTTTTGAATGTCTCCAGCGTGGGACATTGTTGACTGAAACCAGCTGGACCCACTTCGAAGTACAAACGGGTGGAACCGGGGTGCATATTTTTCTAGCTGTTGTTATAATGATGATTGCAATACCTGGTCGTGGTGCCCCGGGCGACCCGTAGGGAACTCTTTGCAAGAGCAAACCTACTCAGAACTCAGCCGAACGGAGTCCAATGACGCTTATTTGGGGCTGGGTAAGTAGCCAAGGGATGACTATTTAGGATGGACTCGCGTGCTGCATTGCATTGCTGTGATTTGTTTCTGTTCCCATGCGATGTATATCCCGCCCTTTTCCCTTCTGCGAGGCTTTCGCTGTCCTCACGCTTACCCCCCGCGCAGCCCTGTGGGCCAGCTTAGCCTGGGAGTTGGCGACTAGCCTCAAGTGCCCCCGTGAGCTTCTCCCCAGCCCCAGCCCCAGCCCCAGCCCGGCTTCTCCCTGCTTCGGCTGGACTCCCCCCCCCCCCCGCCCCGGCTCTCCGTCCGCCTGCCCCGCCGCGCCTCTCCCACCTTCGGGAAGGTCCGTGACGATGGCCTCGGGGGCGATGCACACGCCTCGGTCGTAGACGGGCAGCTCGTCGCAGGCCAGGCCCTCGGGCCAGCTGTAGTTGTAGCGCCGCATGACGGGCTCGCAGCCGTCGCGGGCGCGCTGGCACAGCGACTTGCACGGCTTGATGGGGTCGTGCAGGAACTCCAGCGTGCAGATGGGCGCGTACATGGCGCACAGGAAGAAGCTGAGCACGGGGCTGCAGCCGAAGTCCACCAGCTCCTGGTACTGCTCGATGGCCAGGACGGCGTTCTCCTGCGTGCTGTGGTGCAGGTGGTTGGGCATGCGGGTGATGTTCCAGGGCATGTTCCGGCACATGGGGATGCGCACCGGCTCGCAGGGGGAGCCGTGGAGCGCCGCGGCGGCCCGGAGGAGCCACAGCGAGAGCCACGCCAGGGCGGCCGGCAGCGTCTCCATCGCCGGCTCGGCGGAGGCAAGCCGGCCTCGCTCTGGGGATCGCGTCGCAGGCGACGTGGAGGCAGGAGGCGCCCGCTGCCGCGTCCGAGCCCCGCTGCGCCCTGCCAAGAAGTTCCCTCCCGGGCGGCCCTCGCGGCTCCAGCTATCGGAGACGTGCACACAGCCATCGCGCTGGCGGGAGCACACTTATAATCGGTGGCACCGGTGACGTGGGAAAGGAGAGCGTTCTCCTGGGCAGCCCCGGGCATTGTTCGGGGAAGGGAGGTGGGCTCTCTCTGTGTGTGTTTCCTCGAAGGCACGCACGTTGACATCACCTCCACTTGATTTAATCCCGAGGCGACATCATCATCGCTAGATTTCTCACTGCGTGTGTCTCGGAGCTACAAATTTCCTTTCCCCGCAGCAAGCGGCTTGATGCGTGCCATAAATTCTAGAAGGAGATGGGGGGGGGCAGTTTATCGAGTGAGCGGTGTAAATGAAAGAGGGCCGGTAATCTGGTTCTTTTCGTCTGCTGTATACCTACAAATTCAGACACAAATTTCAATGGAGTTATGGGGCAGTGGAAGGGCAGGTGGAATCCCAACCAACGGAATTTGTTTAGCTAGACCTAAAGCACCCCTGCCCCCCCAACACTTAAATATTTAAGTTCTCCAATTTTTCTTCTTTCAAGATTCTGTATTTACTTATCCATACGGCCTGTGTCATATAGCAACTATAGCACAATGTGCATGTATTTATGTGTGCATACTCTACACCCACAAATATCCTTATGTTATTCGCAAAGTTGTGCCAGACCCATTGCGACCCCATGAACAACATTACTCCAGGATCTCCTGTCTTCCACCATCCCCCGGAGTCCACCTAAGCTCACACCCACTACTTCAGTGTCTCCATCTAGCCACTTCATCATCTGCTGTCCCCTTCTTCTTTTTCCGTCAATTGTTCCCAGCATTAAGCTCTTCTCCAGGGAGTTCTTCTTTCTCATTAGGTGGCCAAAGTATTTGAGCTTCATCTTCAGTATCTGGCCTTCTAAAGAGCAGTCAGGGTTGATCTCCTCTAGGACTGACTGGTTTGATCGCCTTGCGGTCCAAGGGACTCACAGGAGTCTTCTCCAGCACCACAATTCAAAGGCCTCAATTCTTCGGCGCTCGGCCTTCTTTTTGGTCCAACTTTCACAGCCATACATTGCAACTGGGAAAACCATAGCCTTGACTATACGCATTTTTGTCGGCAGGGTGATGTCTCTGCTTTTTAGTATGCTGTCTAGATTTGCCATAGCTTTCCTCCCCAGGAGCAAGCGTCTTTTAATTTCTTGGCTGCAGTCACCATCTGCGGTGATCTTGGAGCCCAGGAAAACAAAATCTGTCACTACCTCCATTTCTTCCCCATCTATTTGCCAGGAAGTGAGAGGACCAGATGCCATGATCTTAGTTTTCTTAATGTTGAGTTTCAAGCCAATTCTTGCACTCTCCTCTTTCACCCACATCAAGGGGCTCTTTAGTTCCTCTTCACTTTCTGCCATTAGAGTGGTATCATCTGCTTATCTGAGGTTGTTGATATTTCTCCCAGCAATCTTAATTCCAACTTGAAATTCATCTAGCCCCGCCTTTCTCATGATGTGCTCTGCATATAAGTTAAATAGGCAGGGTGACAATAAACAGCCTTGCCGTACTCCTTTCCCAATGTTGAACCAATCAGTGGTTCCACGTCCAGTTCTCACTGTTGCTTCTTGACCTGCATACAGGTTTCTCAAGAGTCAATTAAGATGGTCTGGTACACCCACCTCTTTAAGAACTTGCCACAATTTACTGTAATCCACACAAGCAAAGGCCACACAATCAAAGGCTTTAGCATAGTCAATGAAGCAGAAGTGGATGTTTTTCTGGAACTCCCTAGCTTTCTCCATGATCCAGCGTATGTTGACAATTTGATCTCTAGTTCCTCTGCCTCTTCAAAACCCTGCCTGTACTTCTGGTAGTTCTCAATCCACAAACTGCTGGAGCCCAGCTTGTAAGATTTTGAGCATAACTTTGCTAGCATGTGAAATGAGTGCAATTTTTTTTATTATTGGCTAGAGAAACGGGACTTCACATAGATTTAAATATGTTTTTAAGTTATCATAAATGGAAAAAGAAGTGGGTGCGGGTTGACCCAGCGGGCTCCATGTTTTTGATGATGGATGTTGTTTGTAATTTTCTTTTTGTTTTTTTAGGATTAGAATTTCTCAAAATTTATTAAAAAAAGAAATGAGTGCAATGGTGTGGTAGTTTGAACATTCTTTGGCGTTGCCCTTTTTTGGAATTGGAATGTAAACTGACCTTTTCCAATCCTGTGGCCACTGCTGAGTTTTCCAAATTTGCTGGCATATTGCACTTTTACTGCATCATCGTTTAGGATTTTGAAGAGCTCAGTTGGAATACTGTATCCTCCAATAGCTTTGTTGTTGCTCAGACTTCCTAAGGCCCTTTTGACTTCACATTCCAGGATGTCTGACTCGAGGTCAGCGACCACCCCATTATGGTTATCAGGGATGTTAAGGTCTTTCTTGTATAGTTCTTCTGTGTAATCTTGCCACCTCTTCTTAATCTCCTCTGCCTCTGTTAGGTCCCTGCCATTTTGGTCCTTTATCATGCCCATCTTTGCATGAAATATTCCCTTCGTATCTCCAATTTTCTTGAGGAGATCTGTAGTCTTTCCTATTCTATTGCTTTCTTCTATTTCTTTACAGTGTAAGTTTACACTGTTCATTTAAGAAGGCATTCTAGCTATTCTCTGGAATTCTGCATTCAGTTGGGTGTATCTTTCCTTTTCTCCCTTGCCTTTCACTTCTCTTCTTTCCTCAGCTAATTGTAAAGCTTCCTCAGACAGCTGTTTTGCTTTCTTGCATTTCTTCTTCTTTGGGATGGCTTTAGTTGCTGCCTCTTGCACAATGTTCTGAACCTCCATCCAAAGTTCTTCAGGCACTGTCCATCAGATCTAATTTCTTAAATCCATTTGTCACCTCTACTGTATATTCAGCAGGAATATGATTTAGATCATATCTGAGTGGCCTAATGCTTTCCCCTACTTTCTTCAATTTAAGCCTAAATTTTGCAACAAGAAGTTCATGATCTGAGCTACAGTCAGCTCCTGGTCTTGTTTTTACTGACTGTATAGAGCTTCTCCATCTTTGGCTGCATAGTCAATCTGATTTCTTTGTTGACCATCTGATGATGTCCATGTGTAGAGTCGTCTCTTGGGTTGTTGGAAAATGACCAGCATGTTTGCTATGGCCAGCATGTTCTTTTGACAAAATTCTGCCAGCTTTTGCCTTGCTTCATTTTGTACTCCAAGGCCAAACTTGCCTGTTATTCCAGTTATCTTTTGGCTTCCTACTTTAGCATTGCAATCCCCCATGATGATAAGGTCATCATTTTTTGGTGTTATTTCTAGAAGGTGTTGTAGACCTTCATAGAACTGGTCAACATCACCCTCTTCAGCATCAGTGGCTGGGGCATAGACTTGGACTATTGAGATGTTGAATGGTTTGTCTTAGATTTGAACTGAGATCATTCTGTCATTTTGGAGATTGTATCCCAGTACTGCTTTTCCCACTCTTTTATTGACTATGAAGGCTACTCCATTTCTTTTGAGGGATTCTTGTCCATAGTAGTATACCTGATTGTCATCTGAATTAAATTCACCCATTCTGTCCATTTTAGTTTGCTGATTCCCAAGATGTTGACATTCAGTCTTGTCATCCCATGTTTGACCATGTCCAGCTTACCTTGATTCATGGATCTTACATTCCAGGTTCCTATGCTGTAGTTTACTTTACAGCATCGAACTTTCCTTTACAGCATGGGACCATCGGATACATCTGCAACTGAGTGTCCTTTCGGCTACTAGTACTAGCCCTCTGCTCTTCCTCAGTAGCACTTTGGACACCTTTGAACCTGAGGCTCATCTTCCGGCATCATATCTCTTTGCCTTTTGGTACTGTCCATGGGGTTTTCATGGCAAGGATACTGGAGTGGGTTGCCATTTCCTTCTCCAGTGGATCACCTTTTGTCAGCACTCTCTGCTATGACCTGACCGTCCTGAGTGTCCTTGCACAGCATAGCTCATATCTTCATTGCACTACACAAATATCCTTATAGGAACTAAATACCATTGGATTCAGGTTTTTTAAGTAAATTCAGCTCTGAATTCTACAAGTGCATCTCTGAGATCAGTTTTCATGGAATACAGGGAAGGGTGGAATTATTAGCTGGAAGATGGAAACAGTTATCTCTGCTAGTGCTGAACCATCACTTTGTACCTGCATGTGTTTTCCCCTCAATTGAGTCAACTATGCCAACACATTCTCTGGCATTTTTTGCAACCTGGATGTTTTGGGAAGCAACAGTCAAAATCCCCAGCTGGCTGGATGCTTCAGTTCAGTACATCTGGAGGGCACCATGTTGGAGAAGGCTGTTCTTGGGAGACTCCACAGGATGGATCAGTAACTTCTAAACGTTCCACACACATGCACCCAGCAATGCCATTTCAAACCACATCACCTTGGCTCATCTCCTGGCTGTAGTCCTGTGACTTAAGGTCCCTAAAAGGGGAACGCCCGAGATTGAATCCTGGGAATTCCTACATGTTAAGCATGTGCTCAGAGTTATAATCCTCCCTCTGCTAATGTACCCCAATCATCTGTGAGAACAGGACTTTACACCAGTGCTCAAGATAATGCTAGCCTGAAGAGTAAAATCTTTTTCTGTCATATGAAAAGGCTCTACTATTTAGCCTTCCTTTCTGCACACTCAGCAGGACTGTGAGATCCTCAGAACTTCAACAGGGTCTGTGTGCTGCCAGCAACGTTGTAGAGATGTGAGGGTAGTATTGTAGAGCCACATTGTGGATTGTGATTCATGATCATTAGTCAATCCCATTTTGCAGATTTCTGTAACATGCAAGGTTGCATCTAAACTTAAAAAAATAATAATAAACTGGATTCTATTATTGCTGCTACACTGTTGATATGAATGGGAGGCTGGCTGTCTCTTTCAGATACTAAATGGACAATGTCCATGATATCACTGTTTATGAGTATCACCCCTCCCCACCACCAATGCGCAATGGGAAACATATGAATTGTACAGCTGAATCACTCCAAGATCCAGATGGCCCAGAAGTCTTTTCCAGTTCTGGGCAGCAAGCTGCTCCCAGGACAAATATCAGTGGCACACACCACTGGTAGCCATCTCCTTTTGTTTAGCTCCCATTTTCGGCAGGTATACTGCCTCCAAACAAGGGTGCTTCACTCTACTATGATGAATAGCTGTCAACAGACCTGTGTATCATCAGGCAGTGCCATCCAGTGTGGCTGCCAGTAACCTTGTACACTCAGAGGACTGACCACAAGCATCCTGCTGAGGACAGAAGGTGCACAGAGGCTGATGGCCGATTTGCACCTGCTTACAAAGAAGGCAGGCCGAGGCACTGCTGGGACTCCTTCCATCCCTTCCTCCTCCCTTCTCCTCCTATGCCAGCTTCAGGGTCAATCTTGCAACTTCAAGATCCACAGCCAGGTTCTGGTGTAGTAAGAATTACACTGGTTGTGAGAAGAGGGCACACCAGATTTGAAGGACTGAGGTTGAAGCTGGGACTCTGAATTTTCCTCTGGCTATAGGCCATGCCCCAAGTAAGAGAACATCAATCACTACACCTTGTGGCACTGAATTCCCTGTGTCAATAGATTCATGGATAGGACACCATCTGAAAGGAGACCTTGTGCAGTTTGTTTCCCCACTATGGAAAGTTTTTCAGTGAAAGATACTGGTAGTGGCAGCAGAGCCAACGAAGTACTCATAACTCCAAGGTGGCAGCACCTACTTCTCAATAGTAGTTCTCTTGATGCAGGAATAACAAGAGCCATATTAACAGTACATGTTAGAGAAGGGGTCCTCAAACTTTTTGAATAGGGGGCCAGTTGAAAGGTGCCAGGGATGGGTGTGGGCCGCCAAGGCGGTGTGGGCAGGGGGCGCAGGCCGGGCATGGCGAGCTATGACAGGCCAGATCAATGGGCATGGTGGGCCGGATCCAGCCCACGGGCCATAGTTTGAGGACCCATGTGTTAGAGTAACTGATTAAATTCAAATCCCAACCACACACATATTGGGATTGGATGCTGACAAAGGTAGTTGCATTTAAGGCCCATTGAAATCATTGAACACATTAGTAATGAATTAAATTTTTATTTCAGCAGGTGCTAAATTCAGGTAATCTTAGGTCTTATGGAAGTAAGACCTTGGAGACTGCTTCTAAGAAAACATTTCTAGGCTCAGGGTGTGATTTTAGGCTCACAGTAGCAAGAATATGGTCCCATACCTACATATTTGGGTGAACATCCAGTTGAAATGTCTTGTTTGATTCTTTAACATTTGATTTCCACATTATGGGTTGGACCAGAATGTAGTGATGTTTAGAGTAAACCCACTGAAATCAATGGGAGAATTGGTTCCCATTGCTCTCACTTCAGACCCAGCTGAAACCAATAGGTCATGTTACTCATGATATATGAGCCCCAGGGGTCTGCTCCAAGTACAATTAAGCCTGGATACAGGTTCATGGGACAGCTGGGCTTTCTAAGCATTAAGTACCATATGAAATGGAGATATTGTAGCATACTTAATATTACACATCAAATCTGCATGTGTTCCAGCTTGGGTTATGCACTCAACTTTAAGTCGGTAGCAGCTAACCATGAGTTCCAATCCACTTGAGGGGGCCACGAAATTCGCATTCACAGTTGGGCAATACCTTGATCAGAACCAGTCCAAACCCCACCACTTGGCTTTTGGAAAGGTATGGCCCATCTGTGGTTTTTGGGTTGTTTTCTAGGACAACTAGCTCGGGCTTTGTCTTGTTTGGGCAAAAAAGTAAAATAAAATAAAATAAACCATGCTCTTCCTCTGTGATTCTGTGACAGCCTTGAGGCATTTCGAGGTTACGCTGGTATGAAAAAAAGCAATTTATTCAGTCAACTATTCGCTGCCATTCTCTCTAACTCTCTGCATCTACCTCTCCCATTATCCCTCTCTGCCCTGCGCAGAGGAAGCCGAAAGCCTGTTGGGTAAATACTGATGCCCATGTTGGGCGCCAGGGGCGCTCTCTGCAGTTCCTGCTGGGCTGCCGCGGCACAAGCAACACGAGAGCGCCTCTGCCGTTCTGCAGCCTTGCAGAAGCCCTCCCGGCGCGCCTGCGGCCACAGCCTCGCGCACCCGCGGTCGCGCAGAAGGGACCGGAGACAGCGACGTTCAAGGCGGCTCTGCGCCGTCTTCTCCTCTGCTTGCGACAGCGCGGCCTCGAGCTCCCCGCAGCCAGAGCCGTTAGCACCGAGGCGAGGCAATGGCCAGCAGCACCGCCGCCGCCAGCACCCGCCGCGGCGGGTCTACTCGGCCGCCGCCGCTCGCCCTTCTTGTTGGCGGCGTCTTCTTCTGCCTGACTTGCTGGAGCCCGACCCAGGCGACGAGCGCGCAGCCGGTCGTTCCTTGCGAGGCCCCGCTGCAGTGGGAGGGGCGCACGGTGGTGTACGACCACAGCACCGGCAGGAACACCCGGGCGGCCGTGGCTTACGACGGCTCCAACCAGCGCCTGCGGATACTGGAGGAGAGGAAGGGCCTCATCCCCTGCAAGAAGTAGGTGCCCCGCCTTGCCCGCCGCTCCTGCGCGTTCTCGGTCGTGGGTGACGTGAGGGGTTGAAGGAGCGTGAAAAATCCTTGCGACAGCCGGCTCGGGGGAGGGTCTCTTCCCCTTGAGCCACGCCCTTGCGGGGGGTGGGGGAAGGCAGCCCGCGGCCAGTTACGCGCGCTTCTCGTCGCTTCGTGCGTGTGTTTACTTCGTCTCTGTCCTTCGCCCGCTCGGCTAACCGGGCACGCAAAGCGCCCCCTGCCATCGCCGGCCAAGCGACGAGGCTCTCAGCCGTGCCCTTCTTAGCACTAGTGGCGGTCATTTCGGTCGCCAGAGAGGCCCAGCTCACGGAACAGAGTTCGTCAGTGGGGAGGCTCAGGCTGTGAAGATGTGACATTCTGTGCCACAAGTGGGAGTTGCAACGAAGTGTTGCAGTGTGGAACGCTTAGGATTTCCACTTGCCACGCCCCTTTCCAGAATAGCCCTTTTGCCTTTTCACCGTGCATATGAAAGACTCAGCATTCTGTGCTCACTGAGCATGCTCAATCGTCATTGGACTGTTTTTGGATTCCCCCCCCCATCTTCTCTTGTTTCTATTTTTTAAAACTTTTATGAAATCTCAATACTTCCCTCTATCACCCTGCCCAGACTGCTGATAGCTCCCTCTGTGTATACCTTTTTGGCTTCATAAAGATAGGCACTTAGAGATTGTGTTTGCCATAACTGCATAAAAGTGATGCTGCTAGAAAATACTTCATCGTGGAGTGTTCTGTTCAACATGTCCACCACCATGCCCTTTCCCACACTACATTCCATTCCTCCTTCCTTCCGTTCTTTTGCCTTGCAACACTGGGCTAGCACTTTGTGCCCATTGAACATGCCCAGTAATGTTGGCAGTTTTGGGTTCCCGCCAAAGAGCTTATTTGTCTTTCAAAATTTCTTGTACATCTGCAAACTTCTGGATCTGGCAAGCTTACTAATGCCTATCTCTTGTGTGTGGATGGTGTCACTTTGTCACTATGTCAAAAAATAGAAGGAATAAGTAGCGATCCAAGGAAGACAGCTGCACCTGCTGCAATCCCGTTTTGCATGACTGTGCAAAGGTATGTGAACTGTTCTTTGCATCAAGGTACCATAATCAAGCAGGCCGCCCAACAAAATATTGCAGCCTATCTCCCACACTTGTGTATCAAACAACTGCATCAAAGAATTGTAATTTGTGGTTCCTTTCTCTGTTTTCCTGAAAGATGGTAACGATGGTACTGGCAAAACGGGATATTGGGGGTGCATGTTCTTCCAAGCTTTCTTCTACATCCATTGCGTTGGTAAATATGAGGGGAAAGGTAGTGATATCCACTACCTGTAGGTGGTGATTCACATTCTCTCCACTTCCTGATTTTACACAACTTTCTAAAATCAGCAGCTAATAGGGCATGACAAAAGATAATGGAGAGAGGTTCTTTCCTTCCTTTTGTCCTGCAGTTCAAGCCCTCAACTTTGAGTAGAGGCAAAGGCTGTTTAAAAAGACAAATAGTATAAGAAATGAATGCAATAAAAGTTAATGCTGTACTGTGGCAGGGATGTAGACTTCCAGCTACTGCACATTTAAGAATTTGTGGTAGACTGGCCCTTTTTTAAACCAGAGATCACAATGGTTTCACAATATAACTTTTGCGTTTGTGCAAAGCAGAGATCCTTCTGGCTTCAGAACATAAGGATATCCCTATGTTGAAAGTGATCAAAGCTCTGACTTAACTATTACCCTGGATCCAATATTGGCCAGGCCAGGCAGACAATTCTGGGAAAGCCACAACTCCTGTTTTCAGTCTTTCAGAGTAATTTTAGTATCTTGGATTACATGGGTATGCAAGGCTAGCTTTCTTCCTTATGTAGAAGTCCCCTTAAAATTTGCATACTGTGGTAAGGCAGAGCCAGGCATATTCATATAAAATACCAGTTTTGAATCTCATGAATGCTATCCAGATAATATTACATTTTATCCCCAAAACTTGCTGTTGCATATTGGGCTTCCTGCAG
Source organism: Varanus komodoensis (assembly GCF_004798865.1). Lineage (NCBI taxonomy): Eukaryota > Metazoa > Chordata > Lepidosauria > Squamata > Varanidae > Varanus > Varanus komodoensis. Next base: position 14,195,097 of record NW_025335269.1, on the reverse strand, counting down.
CATTTGTAGGCATAAGTATAAATTACTTTTTATTTGGGAATGGAGATGTGCCAGTTGTAAGGACGACTCAGAACTATGATCAGACAATCTTGAACACACACTGCTAGAATAGACCTGCACACTTGGTTCAGTCCTTCTTCAGAACTGATAGGGAACACCACATGGTGGAGTTCAGATATATCAGCATTTGCTAGGAGAGCTGGTGATACCTTTCAAAGTAAACAACTCATGAGCAGTTACCACTTCGCTTAAGACAGCCCTGGAAAACTATGGGCCTTTCAAATGTGGCTGAACTTGAGCTCCCTTCAACCCCACCCATATGGTCAGTTGTCAAGGATTATGGGAACTGTAGGCCAGTGACATTTGAGAGGCCATAGGTTCCTTGCTTCTGATTTAGAGGCATGTTATTATTTAAAGACATTACTTCAGCTCCTTTAAAACAATAACTAACTTGAGCCCCATTCTTTTCAGTGGGTCTGCTCTTAAGTGGGACAAATCAGGCTCCAAACTATAATCATGTCACTTTGTTCTTTAAAGCCAGTTTTGTGACTTCATTATAGTGCTGGTTCATGAAAGTCACATGCACTTTAGAATTGCCAGTGAAATATTATTTGTCCCATCAGGGTTCACTGGTTGTTGTGTCAGGCTAACTGTTTGGGTGCCACCCTCTCCCCCGTCCACCTCCATTCCATTTACACACATACCCATAGAGGAACTGGCTCACGGTCCTAAGGTCACCCATGGCTGCTTTAGAGGCTCTTTGGCTTCCAAAAGTTAGTTTTTCAAAGATGTACTGAAGGTAACAGCATAACTGAGTAGCTATATAAGGAATAGGCACCAATGCTCCTGTGAACACCTTTCTTGGTACCTGTCAAGGTACCCATATTTTTTAATTTAATTCTATTTTAAATGACAGACAATCTTAACTGACAGCTAGGATTGCTCCAATGCAAAGTGGGAGCCTCTAGCCACTCCCATCATCCTTATCTATGAGTTTTCTGGGCTACATCTAGGGCTCATAGACATTCTTTGGAAATGAAGATGACAAGTGACTGCAGGCTCATGTGTTCATCCAGAGAGCATCCATTTCGTGGTCATGGTCTGCACAGTTTTTCAAGTTGCCATTTATTATATTTATTTATTATATTTATTGCATTTGGATGCTGCCCCATAGCCAAAGGCTTTCTCAGATATGCCCACAGGTCTAGAAAGATTGCCTACACCTAAGCTATATCCCTTGTTCCTGATCTCTACAGACAGATTGTCTTGAAGGTAGATTGCTATTTAAAATTAGCTTCAGTTTTTGAAAGGGATGGAGAAAAATAAAAATTTCACAAAGTATTGTTTAACATCATATAAGAAAATTCTGGGAAGCTTTGCTCTTGCAAGATGTTGAGTCATTCTGGCCATTATCCAGCTAAGCACTCAAATATGTACCTAGCTCTCTACATTTTAAAAGAAGACAGGATTTGCTAGCGATCTGGCACAACTTTCTCAAACATCAGAAAATGTGGTTTGGCACATCTTTTGATAGAAACAAAAAACAACCCTGGGGAATTGGTTTGTGGCAGCAAGTTTGGAAGAATAGGATATGGAAAACTAACATCTGCACTGATGCAGAATTTAGGGAACAGAACATTTTCTAAAAGGATTTGGCAGTTGAACAAAAGTCATTCTTGAAATCTAAGATCCAGTTTATACAGTCACCAAAATTGTAAAGTTTATCACCTCAGGCTGTAAGCAAAGTTGTTTGTTTGTATGCTGTCCCAGTCAAACTTAAAGAATTTGCATCCCTGCTCATGGAAAACTAGTATGTCAGGGAGAAGGATTCAGTGTAGCCTTATGCACTCCTTTGTGGAAAAAGCTGGATTTTGTATGTGTGGGGGCAAACACTGAGATACAACTGTGTGCATCTTAAAATGGCACACCCAGAAACTGGTTGTTACTGGGGAGCTTAGCCATGATGGCTTGCTGTGTATATGTACTGGGTGATTTGTATTCTGTTGACCTTATCTGCTATGCATTTTATTATAGGAAAAGCTGGATGGGCAGGCATCTCATGACAACTTGGAGTCAAAGAGTACTCACTGCCTGACTTTTGTGTAATTTGTAGTTCATGGTCCAGGAATAATAGAAGTTGCCTTGCTGCAGTATGCAAAACTTGGGGATTCTGAGAAATAGAAATCCCTTTCTGACAAACAGTTTGCCACCACAGCCATACAACTTGCAAGGTGCTTTAAAAATGGTCAGTATAAAGCCTTGGAGAGAAACATTGTCAAATCCTGAAGTGGCCTCACCCCAAGATGGATCAGCCGCTTACTCTATTATCTGAGCATCTGTTAGAGCTCTCATTGTTATCTATATCTGTATTTATTTGTGACATGGAAACATGAATATTGTGATCCTTAGCTCTTGACTTTCACTCAAGTCAGGGAGTCAGGAGCCTCCCTGAGGTTCTTTTTTATTGTCTTAATTCTCTTGGAGTTGTACTATTAATCCTTTTATTCTTCCCCATTCTGAGCCTGCCCCATTTTCTTCTTATTTCAAGTCTATAACTACCTTTATCTGGATATCTAATGTGCCTCTTGATTGTGAGGCCCAGCATGGACAGACACTTCATCATGCAGCTCCAAAAATCACCAGAGCTTTGCTTGGGTTACAGCCTGTTCCTAGCACCCACGCTCTCCTACTTTAGTCCCTAAACCGCAGTTCCAAAGCTGCAGGTTTCCTTGCTTTCCTTGATACCTTCTTTGCCCAGCTAGAACTGTTGCTTTGTAGTTGCCAATGGAATTTCAGCCTCTGTGGAGCAACTCTCATCTGTCTAGTCAGTTTCCATCATGTGGTGCAGCCTAGTCACACTGTGAAATCAATCTTTCTGCCTTGTACACTTGTGAGCTCCCATTGTGGTTACGCAGCCACACTCTTGGGACCACGAATCTTGTGTGAACATCTCAGAAACCTAGGGAAATCCCTAGAAATCCCTATCTGATTGTGCCATTCAGTGTTTTTGAATTGCTGTGTTCAAGCCTAGTGGTCTACTGATTTGGTGAAGGAGATGTCTGAGAGCATAGAGCATGGGTCCTCAAACTATGGCCCACCATGGGCATTTACCCAGTCCACCTCAGAGCTTTTGGACTCACTCGGAGAAAATGATCTCTGAGTGAGTTCAAAAGCTCCGAGCCGGCGCAGGCGTTCTCTGAATCTGAGCAGGGAACCGGTACATGCACCAAATTGTAACAGTTCAGCTGCGCATGTGCTGGCTTTTCCCCCTGTTGCACACACATGTTGGCTCTGAATACAGAGCGGGAATATGGAGCAGGAATACAGAAGAGAGGAGGTCAGAAAAATGAGAGAGATGAAGACACTAAAAAAGGATAAAAGGTAAGGAAAATATAACTTTTTAAATCTATTTTTAATTATGTGAGCCATGTCTGCGGGCTGCAGGCCAAGCCGCGGCTGCCTCACCGAGTACAGGGGCAGCTGCTTGATGAGAAGGCCACAGCAGCTTGCCCAGAGAAGGCCACAATGGAGGCGCAGGAGCCGCAGCCTTCTCTGGGCAAGCCGCCAACGTTAAGTGGGCACCATGCTTCTCTCCCCTACGGCGGAGAGAAGTGGGAGGCGCTTCACTCGGCCAGCCATGGCCCCATCCCTCACCTCCCCTTTCCTCGGAAAGAAGCCCTTGCCTCCCTCCTCGCGGCCCTCTCCTGGCCAGGGGAGCTGCCCTACGCCCGCCTCTCTGGCCTCCCACTCCCTTTCTGGCCCCCTCGGAACTGGGGTGGTGGCAAGGACTATAATTTCCATCATGCCCAACCAGCATGGCCAGTGGAAGTTGTAGTCCAATTCATCTGGACAGTACCAGTTTTGGCAAGGTTGCACTTAAAATATGGTAGTCATTTGCTCTGCATCCAAATACAGCCATTGTGTATTGTGGGAATTGTTCTGGGCTGATTTGCTTCAAATACTAAGAGTGGCACTAACGGTATTTATCCTTAGTATTTTTGCTTCATTCTTTGTAAATACCAGTTGCAGTCATCAGCTGCATTATGCAAAATACTATATTTAGTGCCTTGGTTGTGTTGTAGTTATGTCCCTTGAATATGGGCATGCTCTTCCCCACCTCATCTTGGGCTTCAGCTGCAGCCTGAGGGAGTGGTGCAAACATTTTTTAAAATTTTAAATTAATTTTTAAATTAATTTCAATTAGGATTAATTTTTAATGTGCACTGTGCATAGGAATTCATTCATATTTTTTTCAAACTATAGTCCATCCCCCCAATAGTCCGAGGGACAATGGACTGGCCCCCTGTTTAAAAAGTTTGAGGACCACTGGCATAGAGTATTGTGTAAATGTCCTTTGGGGTCTCAAGCCAACTCCCCACAGCTATCTTCCATTCCTTGCCTCCTCCTCCAGTTATTTTCTCTGGACCATGCAGAGTCGAAGGAGAGGCCTTTTTTAAAAGCTATCTACTCCAAAGTCTATTTTTGAAAGCAGTTTGGGTTTGGCTCTATAGTCCCTAAAAGCGGCATACTCAGCCGTTTGTTCTCCTCATCATTGCCTTTGGCTCAGGAGTCCAACCATAGGCCTTTTGGCTGTTTCTGGACAACTTGGTTCATCAAGTTATCTCCACAGTTGGGATAATGGTCACAGTTTGAATCCATGACCAAAAGCCTATAGACATGATGTGAGTTTCCGAGCATCTGAAACCAATCAGAAAGTGCAGTCCTCGGAGTTTCCATTTACTGGAAGCAAGGTACGTGGCTTTGACTCTGTTTCTTCTGTTTTGCCAATGTAGTTTTTAACATATTTGTTTTCACCCTGTACCATCCAAATTCAGGAAACCCTGTTACAAGTAGCCTCCCAAATCCTGCCTCCCTATTTCCATGGAGCCTTCTCTGCTCCTTAGTTTGTGAACGCATAATTCCATACTGCCATCTTTCTCTTTCTATATATAGTGTTGGTGGAAATACGCCGCTGGTCTAGTGCCAGGGAGACAGTGTAGTGATCAAACCTGCCCTTTTCAGTAAATACATATAGTAAAATGAAGCCGTGCTCTTTTCTTGAAGTCTGTGTGAGACGGCTAGTTGCCTGTTTTGTTGGAGTTTATTACTTACTCTGTGCTGATGTGGCCCATGTGTGCTGATATTACTGATTATACACACGTGAACAAAAACATACAGCTGCATGTGTTCATAGTGGATATTGTTGGTTGTATCAGCTAGCCCAAAGGGTCTGAAATTGTCAGTTACTGGAGTGAAACAGCATGAAACTCAATGATAATAATATTCTGGGATGTTTTATTTGGTAGCAATAAAAGGTAGCATTCTGTTGTACATCCTAATAATTATCATGGCTTAAATGTTGTTAATCTGTTGTCTGGTAAATGCATATAAAGTGAAAATAGGGACTGATCTGCAGCCTCGGAAAAATAATGTTTTACAGCCTTCCTTGGATTGTCCAATAAACAAAAATGGGGGTATTATAAGTTCGACATCTTTCATGTGTTAAAAAAAACTCTTCCCTGTGGAAATGTAACATGACAGGAGACTTTCATGTGGAAAGTTTGCATATCAGAGCTCAGATTTCTAATTTTCCTTCTACTTGACATGTTGTTTTTGTGTTGTGGGGAATTTTCCGCAGAGGATATCTTTTTAGCACCACCATTCCCAATTTCTGGATTAGCATGCTCCCAAAGAGACTGTAACTTTGCCACTTGGCTGCAATATGCAATGGCCCTTAAGGCATTCATCAAGAGGTTATGACATTCTGCTGGAGAGTGAAAGCAAATCTCTCTGCATGCTACAGCAGAAGCAGTTGTCAGTGGAAGTGCTGATGCCTAGGAGGAAGATGTTACTGATATTTCTACAAGAAAAGCTTTCCAATAGGAAACAGAATCTGCACTCATGGAATAATATGACATCCATGATTTTTTCAGATTGTTTGACCTAATCTGTTTTGCCATCATTCTTTAACTTTTAAGTAAATAAGAGCCTAACCTAAAATTCACTATGTTAGTTGATCAAAATTGCTGACCCTGTTATTTGCATCTTGTTGGAGATTGGCTTAATGACTAAAATTATAGTGAATAACCTTGGCCTTGTTGTTATAGTGGAGAGATAATAATTAATGCAGACTTTTGAACTCTCTACAAAGGGTCATGGAATGGAGGCAATATATAGTAGCCAGCATTTGAAGACCTACAGTTAGATGCTGAAAGGTTGCTTGCAGTCTTTTGACTGAACTGGGAAATATAGCAGATTAGAAGAATGTTCCTGAAACTGGATCTGGTAAAAGGATGCAGAGGACACAAGGAACAATGCACTCACATAAAAGATATAAAAATGTAGTACTTTCTTTTGGTCTCCGTGGAAATGAAATGTCAAAAGAATGCTAGACTCTCCATGCAGAGGCAGAAAATAATATCAGTGTGTACACAGTTTCAGAACCATCACACTGACAGAAAGTTTATTGTCTGGTGCATTAACAGTGAGAATATATACAGTAGTTAAAGTCAGATAGAACTATTAAATGCCACTGGATGAAAGCTACTGGAAAGACACTAAAAACACTCACTCAAAACATTATTCCTAGAGTGATACTTTTTGGTCATAATTCTTCAATTTCTTATTCACATCTTCCCATGGTCACATTAATATAAGAGAACCATGTTGCCCATATACAGCAGAGAAATATCAGCAGACTTGGAGAAGTCTTTAGGTTTCTGGTAAACAAAAAATAATAAAAAAAAGATTTAGGAGGAGTCCCCAAAAACAGCCTAATGTAAATTCATGGAATGTTTGAAGATAGGGAAAAGCCTGTTGTAAGCCGCCCTGAGGCTTTGTTGCGATGGGGGCAGCATAAAAATGTTTTAAATAAATAAATAAATATGAGAGTAGTTGGTGGACAATGAAATGGAGTTGCTATGGAGGCAGAAGAATAAAAACAGGCTGAGAGATGAACAGAATTATTGGCTGCAGGAGGACAAAAGAAGACACATCCAGAAATTTAAAAAGGTAGACAGTATCATCATAGTGAGACATTGTTAAGGACAGGATAAAAATACTGTAAATAAAATAAATAGTGACTGGGATGATTCAAATAGCATGGTAATCCATATCCACATTTAGGGATTGAATATAGATTGAATTTGAGTGTCAGTTGTCATTGAACTGTGGATTGTTGTTGAAATAAAGGTTATGTTGTCCGAATCCAACTGAGATAAGAAACCTTGGATTGTTAACCACAAACAGCCTCGGAAAAGAACCCATGGTTTGTTCTTGGGTTGTGAATGGTTTTGTTAACATGGCCTGGTTCAGACAGCATAATATTCCATATTTCCCATATGTGTGGGTTGAGTGTATGACAACCCACTCTCAACCTATACACAACCCTTGAATGTGTATTATTTTGTTGCTTGAACCCAGCCCATTGGAGAGAGAAAAGGGGAAAACAGGGTTAGAGGGAGAATGGAACGGAGTGACCGAAAACCTGAAGAGAAGGACTCTGCATGACAACAAATAAGTTTCAGGCCTCACTTCTTCTCTCTGTTACTAGTTCAAGTGTTCCTGTGGCTGGAGGACTGTCACCATAATGGTCCAGTGTGGGATAAACCAGGCACTAAGAACATAGGCAGAGGGTGGGGGGAGACAAGGCAGAAGAAAACACCTAGAACATCCCAGTAAAGATACAGTGGCACAGAATGTTGTCAGACTGAGTTCAGTGGGAGATGGAATGGAGGAGAGAGGAAGACATATGGCAGAGGTGAACATTGTGCAAACAGAAGTCAGCTTGTGAGATGATGCTTTTTTCTTCTCCCTTCTTGCATGCAGCCCCCATGCCCCTACATGCCCCTACTGTTGGTAGAACTAGTTCCATTAGTGCAGCTATTTCATTGCCTTTCATTCATGGATCTAAAAAGTATAGAAAGAACCATCTCATTGTTTGAATGGGTCATTTCCTGATTCATATGAAGAGTTATTTAAAATGTCCCCTGAAAACAGTCCAAGATTGGAATTAAGCTCATCTCATTCCCTAAAATATCCCCAAATGGAAGAAAAAAATCAGAAATACGCAGTGCTTGGAATGCCACCTGGCTGTTTTAGGGGAAGAAAAATCAATGGGGATGGGTATGAAATGGAAGGGCTGAACAGAAGCACTCCACACAGTGCAACATTGTGTTGTTGGTCTCCCCCCACCGCCCCTTGTTTCAGGTTGGACAGGAATAGACAGTGGCATACTCCTGGCCTATCTCTCATGCCTGGAGTTAATTCTGCATTCCCAATTTCTCCCACTCCATAACTCTCTTAATTCTTCAACTCTTCATACTGTATATTCCTTAGGTTGACTTGAAGGCAGCAGCATGCTATGGGCATCTAAGCAATGGTGCTTCCACCACTTTTTCCAGAACCTGCCAATATGGCCTTCTCCTGATTGAAGCAGAAGACCATGAAGGGTGCTTTACATGCATACATTATGGGAGAGGTATTGAATGGCAAGATGTCTTGTGCCTTGTGTGGGGCATGTAGCAAGCAGTTGTAGAATGGGTTACTTGTGTTTTCAGCGTAATATTTCCTGGATGTGTAATTGAACATGCTTACTTCTCCCATGACAAAGAACATTGTCTAAGACTGCAGTCTTATCCTTTGAGAGTTAGCCCCAGTGAATTTAAGGGGCTGTACTTACGAGAAGATACATACAGGATTGTACTGGCGGGCTGTCGTACTAAACACACTCACTCAGAAGCAAGCCCCAATAGAGGAGCCTAAATCTTCTCAGGATCAGGCTGTGTGGCTATTTATTTTGTGTCTGTGAAATTAATCTCTATTAATTAAATGTGCATGATGATTCAAAAGATCAAAAAGAATGACTGTTCTTTTTTCAATCCTTAGCCTAAATGCAGGGGACTAATTAGGGAGAGAAAGGAGGCATTTTACCCCTCTTTTTAGGAAATATGATAGACAAAACATCAGCTTAAAAATACACTGCTTTTTTAGTTGACTAATCCACAGCCAGATCTGTAAATGTTTCTTTTCATTATGCCCACCTTATCTTCTCCACCTCTTACAACTGAAGCTTAAAATGGCCTCTGTACAACATATGAGTCAGATTTTCAGGAAGGACTTACCTTACTTCTGTTTGCATTCATGTCAGCCAGGAAAGTATAAAAGCATGTTTCAAAATCTGTGTGGGTTGTCTAAACATGTTCAGCACGTCCGATGACCATTTGCTGAGCAATAGAAAGGTTTTAATGGTGACTATATTTTTAAACCAATATTATTTACTGGTTGCATCTCCCTTGCTTGTTATTTCTCAAACCTGTCCTTGGGTGCAAAATAAATGAGTCAGGTCTGCTTTAGCCACACCCATTTCCTTAGTACAATTAAAGCAAGATAGTTTGGTTTGGTTAAAAAAAAAATAGAAATACATATTTTAGTCACTACAATAGTAATGGAAGTTGTTGAATTTTGGCACCAGTGGTTTATGAATCTGTTTGGAAGCAGTATTCATTCATTTTAAGTTAGTAATCAACCACTTTTCTGATGAACATCACAAAATGGTTTACATGGGTAGAAAGAACAATGATTGTATGATAACAGTGATACAATAAAACAGCTTAAGAGGCATCAGGGAAAAGCCACTTTTGAAAGCTGGGTTTCTCCTTCCCTCAGGCTGGTGACAATTGTGGGTGATGGAGCACCTTGGTTGGAGTGCTGGGAGTGAACCAGCATGCAGCTCACCAGGCTGTTCTGATGCTTTCCTCCCATCATCAAGATGGCTCTTGAGTGAGAACTCCAAGATGACAAAGAGAAAGTTATCCTCTAAATAAAGCAGAAAGATTGGGAGGGATAACTGCCTGTCATTTCCAGCACACTGGCAAAAAGGATCCAATACTTTCCTTTTTTCTTTTTGTCAAGCCTTGGCCAAGCTCTGAGATGGGCTGGGTGTTCAGTTTCGAGCACATCACCATGTGGTCCAGAGAGCTAGAGATACAAAAGATACAGTCAAAAGATTGCCTGGGGGTCAAGTGCTGGATTAAATGTGAAGGGACAGGAGAATATGGCTATGCAGTAGGATACTTTGCTCATAAAAGCAGTTGTTGAGAGCCACCTAGGCCTTTGTTGGTTCCTCAAATCACTGGTTGCATTTAGGCTGATATCAGCAGTAACTTCTTTGGTTATTCCCTGGGTTGTGTTGCCGCAGTGTTCAGGACCGTAGCTCCTTTGATCTGCAAGATTTTCCCACCTGGCCACCTTGTGTCTGCTTATGTCCCTAGCTTGGGTCTTTGGGTATTTTATACCTTCTAGCTCTGGAGTCTCCAGTGTGGTGCTTACAGGCACTGATATGCCAACAGACAGCTTTGATGGTGGTCACATGGCTTCTAGACCTTCCTTATTTTTATGTCATTTCTTATTCATTTTGCAATAAAAATGACAACTGGATATGAGGCTGCAGTGATTTTGGCTCCCCATTGTGTCAGTTGATAGTGAGTCCCCCTTGCAGCGGACAGCTCCCTACCTGACTTGGCTGATGCAGCATTTCATGGCTCAAGTCCTATTTGTACAATGGGGATTTAAAAAAAAATCTTCTTTGTCCCTGTTGTGCTAACAGGGTACATGCTCTGTAGTGCACTGGGAAGGATGGGGGAGGCTTTCCCAGTTGCTGCTCCATGGGCTGCAGGAAGTTGCAAAACCTGACCTACTCTGCACTGCTGTCCTGTAGCCTGATGGAGCAGAAATCAGAGAAGCATCTGACAGCTGCTAGAATTCTGCATTTTTAATATTAAAATGTTTTTTAAAGCATCAACTATATGCAATTTATAAGGGGTCGAATTAGAAATTATGTTAGCAAATGTGTGGTCCCAACATCAAGTTTGTCAAGGTAAGTGAGACTGTGTACACTTTTAAAGAAGGACTGATGGGTTGAGGTGTGTTTAATCCCTTTGTATTCACTGCTTCTCACCTGCAAACCAAAGCTGTTGTGTTTTCCATTAGCCAGGCTTCTGGTTTTGGAGCCCTGTTTGGAGGGGGCTGGGATAAAAGCATATCCAGCTTTTTGGGGAGAGGCAGCGTGTGCAAAGAATGAGTGAGGTTGAAAGGATTATTTCCAGTTCTCCCTTTCCCTGTTTTAGCATTACAATGGAGAATCAAGAGTTTTCAATCCTGTACTGTCCTCATAAGTTCTAGTTTGTTCTTTGCATATCATACAGAAAATGTTAGCCTAGCCCACTCCCTGTAATGCCTGCTTTCTACATGCAAGGAGCTTTGGACATGGTACAATGTTTGACATACACTTACAGAATGACAAGGAAGTGCCTGGAGTTCTATCCACCTCGTTCTACCAATGTGTTCTGCACAATGTGTAGATTGGCTCTGTGGTTTACTGCATGCCCAGACTGTCATATTTCAATGCGTACCTATATTTTACTATAGCTCAGCCAACCATGTATTGGAGGATGTACACTTACATCATAGCCTCCAGTTTGCAATTTTCTGACCACAATGCCTGACTTATCCAATCCACAGATGGAAAAATTGAGGCCAAGAGACGTGGCAGTTGGCTATTATTTAGCAAAAACAAAACAAAACCAGGTCTGCTGTGCCCATGTCTTGCCTAGTAGCTCCCAGATCACACCAAGGCATAACTCCACAACAAATTCATACCACTTTTATACCAGTTTAATAACCATGGATTCTCCCACAAATCCTGGGACTTGTAGGTTGATGGCACTGACAGTGCTGAGACTTATTCCTTAAAATCTATGGTTGCCTTCATAGAACTACAGTTCGCAGGATTCCCTTGACCCAGTTTAAGCCTATGAGGTAGACATGCCTTATATGTCACTAGTGTGCTACAAACAAGCTTTTCATTGATATTAATTCTGCGCCTGCCCATCTTTTTTCAGATTTTTTGAATATATATACCTCTATAAAGATGCAGTCATGTTTCAGATTGAACAAGTGACCAAGCTGTGTTCCAAGGTTGTTTTGAGTGAGCCGTGGGATCCTTTTGATATTCCTGTCAACTCAACCTATGAAGATCAGTACTACATTGGAGGACCCGGTGACCAAATTATGGTGCAGGAATGGTCTGACAGAAAACCAGCTAGGAAACGTAAGCATTTATTGTTTGATTTTTTTTGTAAGGATCTCTTTACCCCAAACCAGATACACTACACCCACATTAACTTTACCAACGTTATTTCTGAAAAACATATACAAGAAATACTATTTTGGTTCCCTTTTCACCCAAGAAAATAAGTAATGTGGATTTATAAACACAGCCTGGGCTTTTTACTTGGTTTCTACATCTTAATTTTAAAAAATGAATCATTACTGTGCCTGGTTACCCATAGAAGGAGTAACACTGGCTGCCCCTCCAGCCTTCTGAGTTGGACGCTTATTTAGTTTTGAAATTACGGCAATGGGCAACCCATTCCTAGACATATCTACCTAAAGCAAGTCCCACTGATTTCACTGGGGCTTATTCCCAGGATACTTAGTGCAGGATTGCAGCCTGAGTGAATATATGATCAAAATTTACAAAACTGGGCAAGGTGTGGATAGAGTTTCCTCTAATGCTGTAACTCAGGGGTCACCCATTGGACTTAATTGACAGTACATTCCAAAGAGACAAAAGAAAGTCCTTCCTTGCACAGTGCACACTGTTAGTCATGATAGCTTCATGTTGCCTCCAGTATCAGTATCAGAGTCAGTATGCCTACATATACCAGTTGCTTGGGAAACAAGCAGGAAGATGCCATGGCACTCATGTCCTACTTGTGGCTGTTCACAGGCAGCTGGTTGACTTCTATGGGAACAATATGGGACTATATCAGTCTTTGGTCTCATCCAGCAGAGATCTTTTTATGTTCTTGTAAAATGATGTATGGAGGTTACAACCACAGGATGTGGGGATGTCCTTTGGGTTGGATGACTTTAAAAAATGACTAGACAAGTTCATAGCTGATACGTCTGTCCGTGGCTGTTGACACAGGACTACTGTGTGCAGAGACAGTATGACCCTAAATACCAGTTACTAGATGCTGGAGGCCTCCTGTTTTCAGGCCCTGCTTTTGGACATTTCAGAGGCGTCACTTTAGCTACTAGTCTGGTCCAGCAAGGCTGCTCTTTTTATTAGGCTTGTGTAGCCCAGGAGTGGGCAACATGCAGCTCAGGGGGTATATGAGGATCTGCTGCTCACAGATTTTGATTTTTTAAAAGAGTACAAACCGATTTTAAAGTACTGGTATTTTTCCTATTGTGAAGGCAATAGAAAGGAGGGGATCAGGAAATATAAATGACCTCCCACAGCTATCCATTCCTGATGTAGCTCAATCTTACGTATCTTTACTGAGACATAAATCCCAAGATACCTAGTAGGAATTACCCCTAGATGTGAGCATAGCATTGGAACCTTAACCTGCAAATTTCACAGTTAGATTCAAATACCATCCGCATTTGTAAGAAAGTACTCTGGGTGTATTTGTATGTTACTTAGAGATACAATTGCCTCTCTTCCATTGCTGTACCAGTATCTTACTGTAAATGGGCATCCTTGCTTAATGACCTAAAAATACTGTATCAACATTGGTTAAGCTGAAAGACTGGTTAAATTTAAATTAAGTATCAATATCCTTTTTGACCTCAATCCTCAAGTTGAAAACAGTGGCAACACTTGAAAATTATTTAAGCCTTCCCAATTAAAACATTAATATTTTGTGCTTTATTACAGTTGAAAACTGGGTGGGAGTTTACACAGTCAAGGACTGTTACCCAGTTCAGGAAACCTACACGAAGAACTACAGTGTGACAACTTCCACCCGTTTCTTTGATCTAAAACTCGGGATAAGCGATCCATCTGTATTCATCCCCCCCAGCACCTGCCAGACAGCTCAAGCAAAAAAGATGAGAGATGAATGCTGATGGCAAACCTTGGCTTCTACATGTAAACAATATGGGTATATAGATATATAATTTAGATTATCATAAATAATCAACTACTGGTATCTAACATGATCATTGCACTTTGCAGAATTGTGGATTTGAGGAATGGGACATTTAACTGACCAGAAAAAGAGAAAAACATCTCTCCTTTGGTGTCTCAGTCTAACATTGTCCTCATAGTCTACATTTATCAGAGGCTTACTGTTCACAAACATTTGTTTTAGATGTAATGCTTTATGGAAGAACGTACTTATATTTTCCTAAAGGTTTATGGTGTGCCAAAAAGTATATCAAAATCTGATGTATGTTTGTTAATTCTGGAGATCTGAGTGGGCTATATTACATGCACAAGATAAGCTGTTACCACGAAGTGGCACTTTAATTGATTGCCTCTTAATGATTTCCTTACTCTTCTGGAAGCTATTAGAGCGTTAGGATGTAATCCTATGTCTGCTTAGACAAAATAAAGTTCTACAGTTCCCAGAATATCCTAGCCAGTATGCCTGGCAGGAGGCACAGAAGGAGGGTTTTTTGGTACTTTTTTCTGCCTAAACACACATAGGATTGTTTTGTTAACCATCTTCTCTTCTTTCCTCAAAACCTATGATAACTATGTTAACATATTAGCTTCTGTGTTACCGGGAAAAGGAAAGATAGCGAAGTGTTCTTCTATTTACTACTGCTTTTATTTATTATTTTATTTACTTAGCAGAGTGTTTTTTTAACAGAAAAACACTTCAAGGTGGCCTGTAATAGATTACAGTAATGACACACGCAACCACACAAAACCCAGTTGTCTTGGCACAAAAGAATTGCTATGATACGCATTTGTTACTAGGTATGTTGCTCCCAGAGAATGGAAAACGTAGGCTAGTGAAGGTTATTGTCATGATTAGCAGGTTTAGGCTTCAGGGATGGAGCAAAAAGTTTTCAATGCAGGGAAGTTTTCTGGGGTTCAGATTATGGGTGCTTTCCATGAATAATCCCTATTGTATTAGGTGTGATTTCTGTCCTTTCCAGTAGCCCTACCTGCTTTAATCTATGTGAAGAAATGTTAAGCAGTAGAGCCAGGCAGGGCCAGGCCTTAAGCGACCCTTGAGGCTTCTTTAGTGTTCTTGTAAATTCCTCTTATTTATCCTAGCCCAAGATATTCTTTATTTGAGTTTGAACTAGAATAAAAAGTGGCAGACTCAGTACCAGCACAGCCCTGAAGAGGGCTCCTGGTTATTGTTGTTTCTTTCAGCCCTGAGTGGGCTTCAGATTTTCTTTACAGAACTGAGAGCAATGTTGAAGACCCTTCAACAACTTCTCAATGCTGCTGCTAAGTGTAAGTACCAAAACAACTGACTTTCTGACATTTGTGAGCCACCTGGCAACCAATTATTTGGACAGGAGTCAAATCTCTTGCTAGCTGTGAGGGGGCAGGCTGACCCCATCCGGGATGATTAAGCAACCTATAGATTGTTTAAGAATGACCTATTCCTGGGTTGTTCATTGTGATATCTGAATCTGGAGCTCTGGGTTGCTAAGGGAAAAACAATGCAGAATTTAAATGCAAGGTTTGTTGCTGAGTTAAAATTCTAGGTTATTTTTCCTCCAGCAACCCAGGATTTTGGGTTTGGACATCACAACAAGCCACTCAGCAATGAGGAATTCCTGGGTGGTTTTTTAAAGCAGGAGTGGACTGAAGCCAGCATATTTCCTTGTTCCTGCACACTTGCAAACAACCTAAGGTTAATCATGTTGAATTGGGTCAAAAACAAGTACTTCCATATCCCTGAATCTCACAATATCCCTGCAACCATCCTTTAGCAAAGAAATTCTATTTCTCAAGGTAGCTCGTGAATTTGAAACGTAAGCCTAAACACATAGCCTCCCTGAGCCAGCAACTTAAGCTTCTTTTTCCACAAGTCTGCTGCTACTTATCTGTTTTGTTTTCTTGTTAAACTTGTTAATTTTGTGCTGATTTTTAACTTTTTACATGCAATGCATCTCGAGTTTGAATTTTTCTTAGAAAGTCGAGTTTAAATAAGTTAAAGGGAAAGCCCTTATATGGGTGGGAAGCTCTGTGTACTCTTCAGTGCATCTATAGAACTGAAGACTTACAGCAAACCCTTTCCCAGCTAGGAAAAAAATGACATATTAAAAGAGCAGACATTGCTCATTTAGTATGGAATAAGAATTACACTCCACTAAATGGTGAGGCAGATCTTCAGAAGCCCTGTTCTCTCCTCTTCTTCCATGTATTTAGTCTACATAGGATTGGGAAGTGGCTTGCTGCCAGGCCTTACATTCTCCAGGTGCTCAGTAGAAATGTGGAGGAACCTCTGTGCACATACATCTGTCCAAGTGATCAAGGAATCGTAAGCACATACAGGGCCCATCAACACACACACACACACACATTTTTTTCCCCCGTCTAAACAACCTGCAGAGACTTAAGGTGAGGCCATCAGGTATGATTCTGTTCCCCAGTCACATGCTGACCAAAGGCATGGAAGGGACAGTGAGAAGATGGTTAGTGCCCTTTGTCCAACAGGATAAAAAATCTGAGTGTTTATTAGTGCCTTTGAATCCAACACACCTATTTATCTATTATAAGTGGCTGTGGTGTGCATTGCACTTTACAGAATAGCAAACAGATCTCTACCCAAGGAGCTGAAAATTTAAAGTGTGATATGCCAGGCAATGGTGGGTGAAGGGGGCGGGGGTATAGAGCAAGAATAAATCTGAGCCGCTCCGAGGCTTTGGTGAATGGGGCAGCATAGAAGCTTTCTAAATAAAAAAATAACAAATAAATAAATAAATGGAAATGAGCATTCACTTTAGTCACAAGCACAAAAGTTTGATATCGGTAGATGAATACTAGGAAGTTATGCAGAAGACTTTGCAGAAAAGATAAATTTGGGGAGAAATGTTGAAAAGAAAAGAAAGAGCCAAGAATGGATAACTGTCCTTAAATGGGGTTCCAGCTACAAGTGGCAGAAAGGAGAATGGGTAGGATTGTTGAAGCAAGCAGGAGATCCTCAATTGAGGCTGGTGCTGCTGGAGACAGAAGTTCATGACTTGATATATGTTGGGACCAAGGAGTGAGCTACAGGCCGTGGAAAGCTTTGAAGAATCGGGAATTTGTGCTTGTTCAGAGTGCTGCTAGGAACTCACAAATGGGGATTTCATGAGGGCTGTCACAAATGGGAGAAGTGGTGAAAGCTTTTGTAGGCAGGGAAGGAGTCAAGGAACAGCATTCAAAGGTTGAAATGGAAAAGGGAGCAGAAGTGAAGGAGAAAGATAAATAGGGTTAACTAAAAGGTTTGAAAGGAAGGAACATATTTTGCTATGTTGTACAGGAGTAGTGACACGATTAGGACACACACTGAACGTGAGGAACAAAAGTTCATAGACTATCATAGCTGTACTCCAAGTTCTTCCCTTGAGTATTGCCCTCTTCCCACTGAATATGCAGCACCTCATATGTTGGTTTAGTAAAGATGCAATCCTGTGCATGCTTAGACAGAAATGTTGGCAGGGGAATTATATGAGTTTTTCTGTGTAAACATGTAGGGTGGCGCCCTAAATGATCAGACTCTGGTAAGTTACTTTGATGTGTATGAAAGGTATCAAAATGCTTTTGATCGGGTACAATTAAAAGGCACAGCACATTTTGAGCACGATGGCAAGTTTGCCTTATTTCCCAATACGTTTTCAAACACATAGCACATTATGTTAATAGAAACTCCCTTTCCCAACATTCAACCTACACGATATAACAATTGTGATTAAAAGTCCTGGAATGGTGAGGTTCTTAGGAAGATGTCATACAATACATGGCTTGCCTGTTAGGACAGCAGACTGTTCTATACCTTGACGATGATACACATTCTGAGTATAATTCCAGCTGTTTTACTTTGTGCAGCCTGGAAGAATGCCTTATTGCACAAGCCCTCATTCTAATCTCCCACACAAATATCACCATGTGAAGGTGGGCAGGGATGAGAGCTAGCACTGTCCTCTCTGTAACCATTCATCGTACCTTCCATGGATATCACAATACGGAACTGCACATGCCTCCTGCTGCAGAAGTCTATGTTCCAGTTTGTGGAACTAGTATGCTTGTCTCTGCTTTTCCTTTTGCGATTCTAATCCGTGGAGGATTAGAATGCCCCAAGAGGATTAGAATGCCCCAGTAGGACTAAAGCGTGGTTTGATGAGCCTTTCCCAACCTGGTGTCCTCCAGAAGGGCTGGATTGCAACTCCCAGTGCCCCCAGCCAGCATGGCCTGTCTGGAGGGTACCAGGTTGGAAAGCCTGAGTTAGAATGCTGCAGTGAGAGCTTAACAAGCTACAAATGTACTATTTCAGTCAGTGAATCAAGTTACAGTTGTATTTCTGAGCTCTGTTCCATTGACTAAATAAAGAGATGTATCAAAATAGAAACCATGAAGAGGACTGGATTTATGTATCATTCTTTCAGGTTAGCATTGATTGTATTGTCCTAACTATTGTTTCATTGAAACAGAATTTCTGAAATAAAATCAAGGTGGTGGTTTTGCTTTGCGGTTTCCACAATCATTCATTGTCCCACATAAGCTCATTCTCCCAGGCAACACTAGCTTCACTCCTGCTCCAGGCACCTGGCCTTACTCACATCCCCAGATCCTTGGAACAAAGAGCAGCTGAATTTCCAAATAAGGTATCAATGAGTACACACTATTAAGATATACCAAAAGCTAAAGAGGGACTGCATTAACACAACAGCTCCTTGTTGGTCCTACCAAAACACAATTACCAGAAAATTTCCTTTTCTAAGTGTGCTTCCATAGAGGTGGCTTCTAGTGCTACCAGTCGAAAGCATCACACAGTGATTCATTTTTAGCAGAATTTTTTTGTGGCAAGAAAAAATAAGTGGTGGGGAAATGTAGGATGGGTACGAATGGAAGGTGACAACATCTGGAAGCAATATAAATTACTCTGAATTTCTCTGGCAGAGTGATCACATAATCAAAGCATCACCTTTGATAAAATACCTATACAAATTGCATAACCTGAACATAACAAGAACTGTTCTCCACCTGTGCTTTTGCAGGAGATGTTGAGAGACCAGCTTTTTCAACTTGGAAGTGACTTAAAGCCATCAGGACTAATAGCTACAGAGAGCTGTAGAAGGTAAAAGTAGATCCACTGGTAGATGGTTGGATGATTTGTTGTGGATCAGTGAGGTTTTTTCATTACCACTTTATTAACCATTTTATTATTGATTGATTGATTGATTTGATATCAAAGCACTTCTACCAAGCCAAAATGTCTCTCAGTGTGGCCTATGTCCAATAAGTAAGAGAAGACAGTTTCTAACTGCAAGCTTACAATCTAAAATGGCACGACTTATTAAAAATGGGTATGTGGGGGGCTACGATAGAGTATTTCAACAGGGCAGGTGTAATAGCCCTGCTTCCTTTCTCATTTTCCTCCATGCCGGACTGCCAAAATGTTACAATGCAGCAACAAAAGCACATTAAAGAAAAATTTGGCTGCTGCAAATCCCTGGGAGGTAGATTTCTACTTGTGGACAGTTGGTGGCCCAGTGGGGTGTAGTAGGTTGTTGGGTGTGTGCTCAAGTCACCATTTTACTTCTGACCCTACCCTTCTTCCCAAGCCATTATCCTTGCAGTTCATTAAAATAACATAGCAGTTATCCTGCAGGGCTGAAGTCCTGCTGTGACAGAGGAAAATGTTGATTTTGCTGTGCCAGCATAAATCCATATCCAGTGTTCTGTAAAATGAATATGGTGAATTCTCCCAAATAATGGGCAACACCTGAGTCCCAGTGAAAGATTACTCTTTTGGTCTAGCAACTGAGCTAATATCTTTTTCCTGTTTTCTCAGCCAACAGAAATTACAGCACAACTAAGTACCAAGCTGACAAAGGCAGGCAGGCAGATGGGTATATAGTACTAAAAGCATGTTCTCAGGGAAAGTTCCTAGGAGAATCCTGGCCTCTATAGCCTTCTGTTTAGTGTGCTGATCAACAGTCCTTTGGAACTGTGGACTGAGATGGTCACTTTATTACACATCCATATCTGATGTGCAGATAGTATAGTTACTGAAAATATAGATGGTAAGTTGAATCTTACCATTTGGTAGGATTAGACCCGGAGTGAGGGAACTGGCACAGGGGCACTGCAGTTGTTGGTATGAGCTCAGGAGCTGCCTTCAGTGTGGGACTCGGCGCACAGTACCACAAGTGAGCCCTACGCAAAACAAGGGACTCGCATTCAATCATGTTTTGCTGGAACATTGCCTTGGCAGCAAAGGATCCCAAGAGCTTTGAACTAAGGGCTGGATAATTTTAGTGCAGAGCATGAAATTCAAACCGCTCTCGTTTTAAAGTGACGCGCACTGTAACGTACGGTGTGAAATGAGCCAGTGTGGCTTCCAGAACGTCAGGACTGTTTGTTTACTAGCATTAGCCAACGCCACCTGGTGTGAGACCGACAAGCTTTCCCTCTGCACAAGCATGGCCACATTTGCTCAGCCCACAAAGCTCAGCCCAAAACTCATGGGCTGTTTCTGAAGCTCTGTAAAAAACACTCACAAATCCTCTCAGCCCCCACTTGCACACAACTCACCTAACGGAACTACTGAGGCGGCAAGCATTTCACACCTTTACCAGGGAGTAAGTCCCACTGAATTTAGTGGGAATTAGTTCTGAGTAAACATGCACAGGATGAAATTCTTGCACAAATGTGCAAAGATGGTATTGCATACTGTGACCATACTGAAAACTGGACAGAGAGCTTTCTCAGTTATGAGAACAAAATGGACAAAGTATCCCATAAAAATGGAGATGTGTGAGAGTTTAGTTTTTGTTTGTTTAAAAATCCCTCCTGCTTTGGATTTGAGGGTAAAAAATGGGTTTAGTAGTAACCCTATAAATTGAACCATATGTGACTCTCCCTTTAAAAAAAATAATAATTAAAATGCTTCTAGTTCTCAGCTCTTAGAAAAGTGTGCTGTAACATTTCATGAGATAGAATGGAAATAAATGGCCCTAGGTTTTAACTAGCTTGACTGACTAATAACAATGTAACCCAAGTTCAGCTTATTCCATGAAAATCCAGTCTACTGACTTTTTAAAGCATTTCATATAAATTGAAGATTTGTAGCCCATGGATGCACTCCTATGCACATTTAGACATACATACATACATACCTACATACATACATAATCCTGCAATCACCAGCATTTCCCAGCAAGCCACTCCTTTTCATACAGTTGCAAACACTGCAATGTGTGATGCTTCTTGTTCTATTTCCTTAAAATATGTCATGGGAGTCAGTTGAATGCTACCCTGAACATGCACATTGGCTTCCATTCTGATGTTCTAATTTTTGAGGGAGTTACTGCACTGCAGTGTGTTTTAATCTTTTCTTGCCCTCTCTAGAAAACAGGTGCAGAGTCTGAGCCAAGACTGAAACTTGAACTGTAGATTTCTGCCCAGAATACATTTACCAACTTCAGTTGCAACATCACATTCTTCAATGGGAGCGATTGTGTTACAAACAAACTTACAAGTTGCATGCCAGAATGCAACTTAAAACAAAGGCTTTGCTTAGTCAGGAAAGCATAATTACAATGCACATAATTTGTCTGCAAATGTGAACAATGAAATCATCAACATTTCTGCAAAGGAAAAACAATAACCGTGAATATTGCTGACCTTTGTCATGCCATGCTAGTCTTATGATCCTGCAAGCTTGCAAAATCAAAGCAGCCTTGCGGAACTTCAGATAGCTGAAAACTCACTCTTCATTCCTTAGTCAACTTGAACAGTCAGCTTGAATTAATACTTGTTTTGAACACTGTACATGGAGGTATATCTTGAATATACACCCCACTGTTATTGGCACTAATGAAATTTATGTCAGATATGACTGAAAAGATCAATTCCAAATATCGTTAAAAGTCTATGCTGAATATTTCTAGGTCTTGACCCAACATTGTTTTTGTCATGTTATATTCCTAAATGTGTCACACTATTGAATAACTGAGTTAAAATGAACAAAACAACTGGAGCATTAACAATTAACATTAATTCTTATTCCTGTATATCTTGAAGGATACCAGCAGCTTTTGATCAGGCTTTTATATATTCCCTTCAGACACCACATTTTTTAAAGAAGTCATGCTGGAACTCACTGCTCTCCTGGTGTGCTCCTCCCCTTCAACAGAAGTCTTGTGTGAGCTCATTCCTACTTCACATGCATGTTGGGTGTTTGCTGTTTCCTCATTTGCAAACTAAGCAAGACTGAGTTGAACAACAGAAATGTATAACAACAAAATTACTCATTTACCTTCCATAAACATTCTAAAATTACAAAGCCCCAATAACATTTCTTCATTTATTTTGCAGGGAGCTAGATTTTTTAGCACTGCTCTGATGGGTCAAAACATGTGGAGTGACATTTTGTGAAGGGCCCAGCTGCAGACAGGAGAAAAAAGGATTCAGCAAACCCAGTCTTTATTTCATCATGTCCTGGGACTCAGGCTCCAGAATTGTAGATTAACTGCATATGAGTCTTCCTCAGGGTCAGCTCTGAGCAATGCACATGAGTCACTCTTTGCTATGAACAATTACATTAGCATATGTTCCAGGAGGTTGCCTTATAGTGAGTGAAACCATTAGTCTCAGTGTTGTCAACACTGAACTGGATCCAGCTTCATCCAAGTGGACTTTCCTACCTTCTCCTTCCTGCCACAGACCCTCCCTCATGTCCAGATCTACTTCAGAGGGCCTTCCAATCCTCCAGAGCAGTTTTGGGGGACACATGGGGTACATAGAGAAGGGAAAATCCACTTCTCTGGTGGATGACCAACATTGGATCCAACCTTGTGCTTGGCAACAACCGCCCAGGGGCTCAGGCAGTGGTCGGTTCCAGCCCTGGAGATGTTTGAGACTGAACCTTCTTGAGTCTATTCTTAGCTAGGCCCTTTCACAACTGCTGTGTGTGCCTATTTTGAGTACCAAAATGCACACCATATTAAAAGTGTTTGTTCATTCAATGTGTCTTCTTCTGAATTTAAAAATAACAGCTGGTGGGACAAGACTAAGTCTGTGAAACATGGGGACAGAGCATTATCCCTTGCACACTGCACCATAGTCTAAATGAATCCCCTCCTCACAGCCACACACAGCTGCTATTTGACTTTGGGAGGGAAGCTGCCATTGGCTGCCATCCTTTGCTTTTCCTCAGTTTTGAATGTATTAAAGTAGTGCCCTTACTTTGACTCTGTCTCCCCAAACATTGAAGAGCAGGCAAAAGAAACCTGAAATGGCACTATGGGTCACAAGGAACAGGTCCAGAATGCAATCCTTTGGCCCCTGGACAATATCTGAGGAGTCACAGCGGGTCAAAGTTCTGATTTCAGGAAGAAGAGGCTAGGAAGGGGGCATGGCAAGGTAAATGAATTTCATCTACATTTCATCCACAACATGGAAGAAGGAGTGAACAGCCTCCTGATCAAATTTGCAGACGA
The DNA here is from genome assembly GCF_004798865.1 of Varanus komodoensis. NCBI lineage: Eukaryota > Metazoa > Chordata > Lepidosauria > Squamata > Varanidae > Varanus > Varanus komodoensis. The sequence continues at coordinate 14,171,625 of NW_025335269.1, read as the reverse complement.
TACTAAAATGGGGGCAGTGGCCACAACTGAGGAGCAGGTACTCCAGATCCAAAAGGATCTGGACAGACTATGGAAGTGGGCAGGAGACAACAGGATGGCATTCAACGTAGATAAGTGCAAGGTCTTGCACTTGGGGCATTGGAATGTGTATCATAAGTACAGGTTAGGGGACAAGTGGCTGGAGAGCAGCACTTGTGAAAGGGGTCTCAGGGTGCTGGTTGACTGCAGGCTAACCATGAGTCAGCAGTGTGATGCGGTGGTCAAGAGGGCGAACGCCACGCTTGGTTGCATAGCCAGAAGTGTGGCTTCTAGATTGAGAGAGGTATTACTACCACTCTATATTACTCTGGTGTGGCCGCAACTGGAATATTATGTTCAGTTTTGGGCCCCTCATTACAGGAGGGATACAGCCAGTTTGGAGTCAGTGCAGTGTAGGGCCACAGGGTTTGCAGGGAAAGCCATATGAGGCGAGACTGAGGGAGCTGGGTCTCTTCAGCCTGGAGAAGACTCGGAGGGTATCTGTTGGTGACATACTGGTGTGTGAGGGGGTAACACATGGAGGTGGGTAGAGACCTGTTCTTCCCTGCAGAGGAGGGTAGGGCATGCTCCAATGGAGTGAAACTCGGAACCAAGGTTCAATTTGGATGCCAGGTACTTCCTGGCAGTTGGGGACCCGAGGGTATGGAATGGGCTTCCATGGGAGGGTGAGGATGTTCAAGGATAGGCTAGACATGCACATGGTGGGCATGTCATGAGTGGAGCCGGCTGGAGTCGGGGGTCAGACTAGATGGCCCAGGGGACCCCTTCTGACTCGCTCTGTTTCTATATGCTTGACCCTGTCTAAACTTGCAAGCTAAGCAGTTAGGCCTGGATGAAATCCTGATGGGTAACTTAAATGTTGTGAAATGCCTGGAGAGCTTTGGCAATGGGAGGTACAGACATGTACTCTAATAAAACAGCAGCAGCAGCAGCAGCAGCAGCAGCATCTAAAGCAAAAAGATTTGGGGAAGAATGCAGATGCTTTAAAAAGTGTTTGTTATTCTCCCAAGCCGTCAGGCTGTTGTTAACAGGGCTATCAGGAATGTTCTGTCATCCAGCTATCTATCCTATAGATTGTGGCCTCATATTTTTTGTTTTATTGGGTAACATGCTTCTTGTGTAGATTTGTTTGTATTCTCCTTGGGAGATACACAGATCAGAGAATTGGCAGGGCAATAAATATCGTTTCATAGTTTCCTTTGTTTTATTCCATCTAACACTAATTGAGTAAAATGATGGGTCTTCATCAATCCTCCTTTGAAGCAACATGTAAATTGGTAGGTCTTGTTGTTGTAAGACTGTAAGTCATAACCCTACTGCAATGACTGTGGAACAGGCAAAATGCATGTTTTTGCCTCATAATTTCTGTTGTGTTCATTGGTTCTTCTCTCATATGAGGAAAGCGGAACAATTTAGCATAACGGATGGACGAGGGTACCCTTGAAGCTACACTTGTTTGCTTTTCATTTCACAAGGCACAGTAGGTGTTGGAATTCTCCAAGTCTGTATAAACATACGCCATTGAAGTGTTGAGCACGACACACTGGTGTGCGATGGGGGCCGCACTGCTGTTCATGTAATTAATGAATGCTTAGCATGAAGCCGTCAGAAATTAAGTATCGTATAAAGTTGGCATGCAGTACCAATCAGAGGTGACACTACTGGAGATGCCAACATTTCCTCAGTGCAGTCGCAGTAATGAGATTCTAGTATTGCTATTGATTGACTGAAGTTGTTTTAAAGTACAGTCTGGCACAGTGAGCCTTAAAACCGATGTTAAAAAACACTCAGCACACTGGTGTGCCTATAGATCTATATACACTAGAGCAGAGGCCAGCTACTGGAGGAGCCTGGGGCAAATCCAGCTCCCTCCTGCCTGGCAAGCCAGGTCAGTGCTCCTGTGAGGAAGCAGGCGTTTCTTCTGAGGAGATAACCAGTCTGGGCCATCCTGAATGCTTCTTGGGGCCAGCTGGTTGAACTGGCCCAGAGTGGTGGCAGTGACTGGCACTGAACGTGAGATCTCGCAAGGCATATGCTATGCCGCTGAAGTACTGTCCTTCCTCGTATAAAAGACGTAGGGTGGCCAAGTGTTATGGTGGCGGGAGGGAAGGAGGGAGGGTTGGTCAGACCTCTGGCTGGAAGGCAAACTCGCTCAAGCTAAGCAGGTCGCGCTCCAGTCAGTGCCTGGACAAGAGACCATCTGGGAGCCCCATTTGCATTGCCTTGCGTCCCTCGACGGAAGGTGGCATATAAATAATGCAGTACGTAAAGAGTTCTATTTCCTCAAGCACTGGCAAGGGCAGGATGACAACAGATTGGAAACGGGGGCAATTAAATTTTGGGGTACAGGTGGTTGAACTGTGGCCCTTTATCCCTGTGTCCATTTTTAGCACATCCTTTCCAAAATAGTAGTTAACCAGGCATTATAGTATCATTATTCTAATCCCAGTCTGTGCTGATAGGATTCTGTAGCTGAAAATGTATGAATTCTCTGGCAAAGACACCAGAGATTTGTCTTGGGTTCATTTTACAAAGGAGAAGATGGGATTTCTCTTTAGCCTTAAAGTAGAGTTTCTAGTACTCTCAGAGCATCCACAGCCAATTGACAGAATGAGGCTTTATTAGATTGGAAAGAACCAGAGAAGCATGTTTTCACTTCCCAGAGGTCCCATCCTGCATGGGTGGGGCAATGTTTCCAAAGAAAAGCTTTCCACTTCTGGGGGATTTAGTACTATGTGGGCAAGCATCTGCTTAGTTTATTGTCTCAGGCAAAACAAAGCAGAAATGGTTTACGTCAAGGTGCTAGGGAACACACACAAACACAAAATGATAGCAGAATTTGCTCTCTGGGCAACAATAGAAGTGGCAATTCAATTCTGATTTGGGGGTAATACTACGAGAGGCCATTCAGCCCCTTCTAGCTGTGATATACAACTACATCAGAGAAAAGGTCATACTCTGTTCTATCCTCTCACAGCTCTGTAATAGCTCTGCTATTTTATTTACAACATAATACAGTGAAGGTTAATGGCAGGTCAAATTTATGCTTTTTCATTTGCCAATTGACCATCTTCTTGCACATCTTGAATTAATGTCCCTCCAGCAACCCTGCTTAACTGGCCTGCTCTTTGATTTGTTCTTCGCACCATGTCCTTCATTTTCACAGCCAACTGCCCAATTACTCTTAGCCAGTTCCTCTGCTTTAAGCTCGGACACCCACCTCAGCAGCAGAGTCATGTCAGCCATGCTTTCTGAACTCCCCGTCACTGGAGAATTGGTGACTGTGTGGGGGAAGAATTTTAATGTGTGGTGTTACAGCAGTGACTGGCTTTGCATCTGAGTAACTCTGGGGCAGAGGGTTGGCAAGCTGGAACCAGTGGGCCCTGCCGACAAAGTGACAACAGCAGCTTTTGCCTGAGTGGTCAGCACAGTCAAAGACAGAAGAACATAGGAACATCACACACAGCGGGGCTTCTCATTGCTCCTGACTGCAATGCATGCATTTGCAAGAAAGTGGGTGAATTATGGTTCAGTTACGGTAGTCAGATGTTTTCTCTGTGCACAGGAATCTTGAATAAAGAGCTCACTCTGATATAAATATATTCAAATTATCCTCAAATTATAAGAATCCAAATTCTCAGTTAAGGAAATCTTGTTACAGGGGTTGGACAAGAAAATAAATTAAGGATTGAATCCTATGCATGTTCAATCTGAAAAAGGTCATACAATGTTTGGCATGCCCCAGCTAGCAATGGCTTTCTAAACATGAAGGAAATCGAGCCCTTGGGCTGAGTTCTACACTTCTTTCCCTGAGAGTAAGTGTTGCTGAACAAAATGGGGCATATTTCTGAAAAGACCCATATAAGATTGTGCTGTAAATCCTGTATTGCTGTTCTTTGATGTCTTAGTGCTTAACATAATGTTTTATCTAAACATGTTTTATAGGCAGGGTGAACACATTCACCCAGAACGCCACAAAAGAACAGATGTGAAAAGAATTGTACATGAGGTTATGCAAAATTTCCACCTGTGAAGTTCCAGCTCTGATAGCTTATTCACACATGGCTGTTGGAATCATCAAGTGATGATCCAGCACTATATGATAATGGACATAATAGGCATGTACAATGGAAAAATCCAGAGACCAGGGAGATGAAATTTCAGATTCTCTGAAGGCATTAGATTTTGGAAATCAGAAAGCATTATATTAAGCAAAAGAAGTTTGAGGGGACAGATAGAATGACAGACATGTGCCCTGAGCCCCAGGTTTTTGAGCCAAGTGCAGAGATTGTCCACTTTGACTCAGGTACCAGACCCAAACCATAGCTTAGAAATCTGAGTTCATGCCTCCTACTAAGTATAAAAAGGCTACAACATTTTAAATCTTTGTCCATTGGATATCATTTGCAGTCCTTTAGGAGGTGATTATGCTGGACAAATGTCAGAACAATCTATGTTGCATACCTTTATATTTTTATGATTTTTAAAAGAGAATTTTGATTGTTTAGTTAGTTATTGCATAATGGAGAAATAGTTGCACTTTCTGAGAGGATAGAATCTGGCCACATTTCATATGGAGGGACAAGAGCTTTCCACAAGAGTAGTTTGGACAGTTTGGCAGCATCCAAAAGAGGAGGTACTTATCCCCTTATATGTCTTGTATATTGTCCTTAAAAGGACAGCCAGCCTAGAGGTGTTGCCAAGAAATTAGCATGAAAAGTTTCAGAAGAATACAAGTGATTGTATGACATAGACCTCAGTTGATCAAATTGTGTGATGTCCATTTACTGTCAGGATGCATTATGGAGCAGTCAAGTTATCACACAGGGAGAAAAGAACGTTCCCTCTATTAGACCTCAATGAAGTGTGTGGGAGCACATGTGTGTGCCCCTCCACTGTTTGTTTGAGCTAATGACATAAGCTCTTGCTTATGAAAACCTCTGGTGGGAAGGGGTTCACATCTCAAAAAATATTGTGCACTGTAAAGTGGATATTTTGTACACACACATGCACACACACTTGTTTTCTACTGTGAAACCAGAAAAATTAAGCTAATAAAACTAATATTTATGGATATTAAAGGGAATTCAAGCACTGAGACATATGAAAAAGCATGACATGTAATAGCCACTGGAATGTATCAATTCCTTCCAAATGGCCATAGGAATACTGGCGAGTTTTCCAAATTGCCATAGAAACACTTTTAAACAAGGATGATTGGTTGCTTATTCTTTGGCTTTAGGATTGGTCATCAAATAGCTAAGCAGATGCTGTGTTGTCAAGACGAATAAAAAGGTTTTCCTTCCATATGTCCACCGGTATGCACCAAGATGGGTTGGTCTGATAAAATGGCAACAGTGCTGAGGTTATATCTGGTTTTTAATGCATTCCAAGTACTTACAATTATTGTCTCAATACTCCTTACAAGAGAGGCTAATATGAATGGCCGATATACTGGACAATGAGTGAAGGATAATCCATTTACCACCACCACTACTACCATTCCACCTCTGTCCATACCTGAATAAAAACCAACTGGATTTCTGACTGGCCATTGCAACTCATTGAGCAAGGTTGGATTCTGCTATATTATGTGCACGCTTTGAAATTAAAATAAAAACATTTTATGAAGTTGTTTTCGGAGGAGTCACCAAGATTCATTCAAATGGGTTGATTTGATAAAAATAAAAACACTTGGCATCTTCTTTAGTGTCCCAAGTTCTGATGTTCTTTAGCATCCCTAGTTCTGATGGAACATCAGAACTAGGATAATCAAGGTTGCCCTGGGATTTTTACTGAAGGGTAACATAAAGTTATCTTCAATAAATAATGCAATTTTAAGGGTGCAATCCTATTCAAGTTTAGATAGAATGGCATGCTGTGAAGCCATAGGTCTTTTTTTCTGTCTAAACTTGTATTGGTAGTAGACAGATATGGATGTACTGAATATACTGAATGATTCATTGGTAAATGTTCATATTTTTAAATGATTCTTTAGAATAGGACTACAATCTATCAACAGGTTCTGCAGTGTAAATATCTTTTCTATGTTATTCTAAAACCAGAAATGTATCCTGGTACATTCTCTTAGCCCAATAACATTTTACAAGTTCAGTGTCTGTGTGCATTTTCAATTAGGCTTGCCAAGGAAGGGACTGATGTGCTTCCTTTTGAGCCCTAACGAGAAGGCTGAAGTGCCACTGAAACCTTTGCTAGGTTCTCACACTAGCTGCAGCACATGGCTTGCTATAGCTCTTCCTGGAACTTTTGGGTTGTTATCCGTGGGTTCGAATAAAGCCCACCTTAAAGTTCAGGGAATTTCCATTTAAACTGAGGTCCTGGTTAGGGAGAGAAATCTTTCTAGAGTTTCATGGGAAGGGCCAAATGCTTCTTTGGAGATAGAGTGAAGCCAAGCATGTGCGAACGAGAGAGAGCAGGTATATGGCAAAGTGGCCTCCAAACCCAGCTTCACAGCTACATCTTGTGGCCAACAGGAGGAATGAAGGCTTCTGTAAGAACCCTGTCAAAGGCCTAGGCACACAGGAGGCTTCCTAGAGTGGTGGACATTGGGGTAGCCATTTTTCAATAGCCAAAAGAGAGGAATACATCACCGAAAGAGAAGACAAAAGAGAACATGTTTGCATAACATTTGCATGTGCCAGTGTACATGTATGACTGAATTTAGATGTAAATTGCTATTATTTACATAGAATGCAGTACATCTCATGAAAGGTGGTGTGCTTTGTGTTTTGCTCAGTTTGCTGTCCAGGCGCTGCTAATGGTGAACTGGTGATTCTTTCTCTTTAAACAAGATTTGGACTGGACAGCCCTTCAACCAGAGTAAACTTTCAAAATAGGGGACATCCCTCTGGCAGCCCTTCAGAGAGGAGGCTGGCCTTGTAAAGGAGGATGAACACATGGCTGCCATGGTCCCCAAGCACAGCAAGGCTGCCTCAATTCATTTGGAAATACTTAAAGTAATGCATAGCATTGCCATACATGCAAAGAGGAGGGCTTAAGACCATGTGACTTAAGTTGCTAGGGAGTTAGAAGGTTCTTTTCTGATGACGCATGCATAGGATTGCACCCTAAGTGCACCTTGGTATCTTAAAATGAACCAGACTCTTGGTTCATCATTTTTATTGCCTGTATTCTCAACTGGTAGTCACTCTGCAGGGTTTCAGACCAGCATCTGGAGATGCTCAGCACTGAACTGGAGAGTCTCAGAATCCGAAACAGATGCTCTACCACTGAGCTGCAGCCCATTTCCTATTTTTCTCCTAGACGGAATCTGCAATTTAAAGGACCTGCATCCAGTGCTGTTTACCATGCCTACATTTTCAGTTGAACCAAGCTGTGATTGACCTAATTGCACCTTGAAACAACTTATTTCCAAGCTCTTTTATGAATGATAATCAGACCTAAACACTGCACCTAGCCTGATGGGACAAATCCCAGGATCTGTGGCTGACCTGTTGCAGCTGGCACCAACTTGCCTTAGATATATGATCTTGCACAGAGAAAAGAAGCACTGCTTGGCCACACAGCTGCAGTGACTGCAGTCTTCATCATCCCCAGTCCCTCTGGCCCAGTCCTGAGCTCCATTGGTTGAAGACAATCAGAAGGGATGCAGAGTGGCATTAGGAGCAGGGCAGGGGCAACTTCCCTCTCCCTTCTGTCCAAATGCCTGGGCCCCCAGTATATTCTATATCAAGAGCAGAACCCAGAGGCTTTGGGGATGTTAAAAATGAAAGGGATTGCAGCTGCCATGTCTGGCACTTCTCTTCAGGTCACCAGGCAGAAGGAGTTCTGGGCTGCTTACAGCTCTTCTGCCAGACCCCTCTGCTGCCACCCACCATGGCCTTTTCTCATCTGCCTGGTGGTAAGCTTTGGCAAGGTACCAGGGCATTGTTAGGGGAGCTGTGAAGGGCATCTTGCCCAAATCCTTCCAATTTGACCCTGGCCTGGCTCTTCATCAGAGTTTTGTTGACGGAAGAAATAGGTTGTGTGCCTAGTGTATTTGAATATGTGAACCTCTCAGACACATACTTGGTGAACAGTGAAAGAGGTGGGAGAAAGTGATAAGATGCCAAGTGAATCAAGGCCTACAAAGTGACCGAGAAAGGAGAGAATTGTTCCTTATCTTGGACTAATGGAGTACTATCCAGTATTGGAATAGATCCCTGAAAAAAGGCAAGGACAAAACTAGTGAATGGTGGTGCTGTAAGGGCAGAGCTTTGGGACTGAGGCCCAGGGCCTCAATTACCAGAAAGAGCAGGAAGGCTCCCAAGTACAGGAGGCTGACCAGTGGCCACTGGAAGTAAGTGAAGTCTAACAAGGGTCCCCCATAGGATCATTAAATCATCACTGCTAGTGAAGGTGAAACCAAGGGAGAGTTTGGAGTAATCATTGTGCCAAAGGCATTGTGCTCTATTTTATCTTACTTTTACTGTAAAACAGTCCCAAGACACTTGTACTGGACAGTATATAAAAGCTTTTAATACATCAATATGTACGTACGTACGTACATACATACATACGGCAGAAGCTGGCAGTGACAGGTAGTTCAGGGTCAACACTAAGTTGGAATCTAGAGGTTTGTGGGTGTTAATCTAAAACTATAGGACTGACAACATAAAATAATTACTCCAAATCTTAAAGCAAAATATACTAAGGCTACAGATAAAAACAGTGGACTGAATTTTGGATTAAGTAAGGGAACCTGTTGGGATACAGGTGGGGTATAGCAAAATCTTTAGTTTATTCTTTAGACCACAATATTGCTTATCTAACACAACTGTTTTACTGGATGGGGAAGTAAAATACTGGCAGGCTGTCAACTGTGTTCATGGAAATGTGGTCTTTTAATGGAGGTTTCCAGTGATGCAGAAATCTGATATTAAAACTGTCTGAAAATGAAGAAACAATAGCCAACACCAATCCAAAGTACTTTTGCTGACTCACAAATATTAGAGGCACATGATGCATAACCTTTTTTTTTAAAGCTGCAGACATGGTGAATCACCTCTCCAATTTATTTTTGGCAAAACCTACATACTCCTTGTTGTTAAACACAATGGAGCATTTCCCCTTTTTTTCTGAGCTTTTTATATACTAGTCCAAATACAGTGTTCAATAACTTCAACCATCATTAATCAATTCACTTTACTAAAGGAACGTTTCATTCGTAAGACAGATGCTGCATGCTGCTGCAAAGTTAGCTAATGCCACTGAATGCTAATCTATCAGCAGATTCGTAGTACCTAAAACATAGGATAGAAATCATATGTATGGACTCAATAGTGGCCAGGGTGACTTCTTTTATATTGTTATTTATTTTATATTGTTAATTTTATATTGTTATTTTTGTATTTTATTGTATTTTATTTTGTGTTGTGAGCCGCCCCGAGGCTTTGGCAAGGGGTGGCATAGAAATGTTTTAATAAAATAAATAAATAAATAAATAGTACCAAGGTAACCTTTGGAAGACATCTTGTCCTAAAACCTGTAGAAGTTCCATCACTGAATAATTTCTTAGCATAGCTGGCTAAAATAAAATCATCTTCACTGATTATAAGCAGGCAGTGATGTGGCTGGGGCAGCTTTTTTGAGAGGCAGTGCCAGATATTTGGCACCAGAATTTGAAAATGACCTCTCTTCTATAAATCTGAATTCTCCATAGAAGAAAATATATTAAGTGCTGCATTTTAATCTAAGACTAAACCTCACAGAAATTATTTTATGCCCTATGAGTTATGTTACAGGGGACTAGAGTATTAGCAGTTTGAGGTAAGCCCAAGATTTGCAAAAGTTAAAAAACACTTTGGGGGAAAATTGCTAAGGTGAGAAGAACTCAAAAACAGACTCATGAGGCCTCTGTAGCAAGAACCGAGGGTAGGGCAGGAAATAAATGGAACGGATTGCCTGGCAAGGGAAGCAACAAGACGAGACAGTACAAATTACAGTGAGAACTTTCTTTAGATAGGTAATTGCCTTATTCACAGTGAGAAGCTATTTTAAAGTGGAAATATTGGTTTAGGCTTTAATTTGATATGGGAGTACCTGGGGAGCGTGTGGGCGCCACCATTGGGGTGGTGATGGGCAGGGGAAAATACGGTGTTGGGGGTCTAACAGGTCATCATAGAAGAAGGAGGGACTGTTGCTTGATATTTGTCCCCTCTTCTGGTTACTCCCCCAACCAGAGGGTTCCTGGCAGTAATATCAACCATCCCTCAGGCCTGACGGTGCTACTAATGAATGCCAGGTCGGTCCATAATAAAACATACCTCATCCACAATTTAATTGTGGACAAGGGGGACAACCTGGCATGCATCACGGAGACCTGGGCGGGAGAAGTGGGGGATGTTTCCCTTACCCAACTATGCCCGTCTGGGTACCTGGTGCAGTACCAGCCACACCCAGGAGGAAGGGGAGGGGGGTCGTCCTGGTTTATCGAGACTCAATCTCCCTCATGGGGCTCCCTGTTCTCCTGAGACCAAGTCTATTTATATCTGGTCTATTTATATCTATTTATATCTGGTCTATTTATATCCTGAGACCAAGTCTGTTTATATCTGGTGTTGGGCGACCAAGAGAGATTAGGGATTCTGTTGGTGTACCATGCATCCTTTTGCCCATCAGGCTCCCTGCCTGAGCTGACGGAGATCATCTTGGACTTAGTGTTGAGGACCCCCAGGATGTTGGTCCTGGGGGACTTCAATCTCCATCCTGAGGCTGTTCTGCCTGGGGTGGCTCAGAACTTCATGGCTTCTATGACAGCCATGGGGCTGTCTCAACACGTCACTGGCCCAACCCATGAAAATGGTCACACTCTGGACCTGGTTTTCTCAACAGGGCAGGAGGATGGTGATCTGGAAGTGAGGAATTTGAACGTAACTCACCTTGAGCAAGGTGTTGGAGCGGGTGGTGGCGGGACAACTCTAAGCACTCTTGGAGAAACTGACTATCTGGACCCATTTCAGTCCGGCTTCAGACGTGGTCATGGTACTGAATCTGCCTTGGTTGCCCTGTACGATGACCTGTGCAGGGAGAGGGACAGGGGGAGTGCATCCCTGTTGGTTCTCCTGGACCTCTCAGCAGCTTTCGATACCATCGACCATGGTATCCTTCTGGATTGGCTGGTTGAGTTGGGAGTAGGAGGCTCTGCATGGCAGTGGTTTCACTCCTACCTGGCTGGCCATTTCCAGAAGGTGATGCTGGGGAACTACAGCTCTGTGCCATGGCAGCTTTGCCATGGAGTACCGCAGGGCTCTATCTTGTCCCCCATGCTCTTTAACATCTACATGAAACTGCTGGGAGAGGTCATCAGGAGGTTTGGGCTGTGGAGCCTTCAGTACAATGATGACACCAACCTCTGCCTCTCTTTTACATCTAATCCAGATGAGGCAGTGGCTGTCCTGAACTGGTGCCTGGCTGAGGTAATAGGCTGGATGAGGGCCAATAAACTGAGACTAAATCCAGATAAGACGGAGGTCCTTTTGGTAGGTGGTTCAGGTTTTCAGGTAAGTGATTTTCGCCCTGACGTGGATGGGGTTGCATTCCCTCTAAAGGACAGGGTCTGCAGCTTAGGAGTGCTCCTCATCCCAGAGCTGTCCCTGGAGGCCCAGGTGGTGGTAGTGGTGAGAAGCACTTTCCTTCAGCTCCAGCTTATCCATCAGCTGTGTCCTTACCTGGACAATCACTGCCTAGCAACGGTGACGCACGCTCTGGTCATTTCCCGGTTGGACTAGTGTAATGCGCTCTACACGGGGCTGCCCTTGAAGATGGCTCAGATACTTCAATTGGTTCAAAATAATGCTGCCAGAATGTTGACAGGGACCGGTCGTCATTCCCATATGATGCTGGTCCTCTATCAGCTTCACTGGCTCCTGATTGAAGTCCGAGCCCAATTTAAGGTGCTGGTGTTAACCTATAAATCCGTAAATGGCTTGGGACCAGGATACCTGAAGGAACACCTCCTTCTGTATATGCCCCTGTGCCCCCTAAGATCTGCAGAGGAGGCTCTGCTCCGTGAACCCTCCCTGAAGGAGGTAAAGAAGGTCTCTACCTGGATGAGGGCCTTCTCTGCGGTGGTGCACAGACTCTGGAATGCGCTCTCCAGAGAGGTTCTCCTGGCACTGACTTTATATTCCTTTCGGCACCAGGTGAAAACCTTTTTATTTTCCCATCATTTTAAGAATTAGAAATTTTAATCAGTTTTAACATCCACGGTGGTTTTTTGTTTTTGTTGCTTTTGCTTTTGTTGTTGATTTTGATTTTTAATGATATCATGTTTTTGTGTTATGGTGGTCATTTGTTGTTATTAATTGATATAATTTTTGCTATTTGTTGTTGTTTTAATTATTATACTATTGTAAGCTGTCCTGGGACATTTTTCTCATGTTGGACGTGATATAAATGTTTTAAATAAATAAAGTGTCCCCATGGACCGAAGTGTGAAATGCCATAGAAGTTAATGGAGAAATCCAAAATTTTAATGTAGCTAGAATTAGTCACCAGTGTGGTTATCTGTCACTACTCAGAAACAAAGAGTAGTAGTAAATTTCCTGCCCTTTCTAACTCATGTCCTACTTACCGTGAAACATTTGTTGTTATTTTTAAAAAGGGAATCCTGCTGAGGTAAATGCGAAAGCAAATGGCGTTCATATTGCAGGTGCAGAAGAGATGTGTCTGGAAGAGACTGAATTATGACAGTCCTGTAGTGTTGTTCACATGGAGCACTGAAGGTCAAACTTTCAGCGGTTTACAGCAATGCTGTAGTGTGGCCCAGTGGTATTAAAGCTGATAATAGCAGGTTTGGGGTTCATGAAAAGGCAAGAGAGCACAGCCAACCTGCAATGTTATCCACCGATTTTATCTGAACATTGCGGGTTGGGTTGAATTACACCACAGCCCTGTGGTGTAATTCAATGTTATAGCCATGTGACAGGAAGCAGAGAAATCGTTCATGGCAGCCTTACAGTGTTATTATTCTTGGAGAAGGGGCTGAGGCTTGCTTGGATCTTCAGTCAAAATTCCCCATTTCCATCTCAGGTTGTAGCAAAGGTCAAGCTACTTAAATTATCCCTGCAGACCTCCACCCAGGCTAAATCGAAACACCCAACTGAATTTGGAAGTCTGGCTGCAGACTGCTCGTTCTTTGAAATGTTACAAAACTAAAATAAATCAATTCATTTGGGGGATGAAGTATGTGCCAAGTTAAAGGAGGGGCTCCTGTCTTCGGTGTTGACTTATTTTTGCCAGCCCCTCGACTTCACACACAGGTAACTGATCCACACCAAGGACCTACCTTGCAGTATTTTGTCATGGGATCCCATTGTATTATTGATAACAAACTCAGTTGTTACAGAACTAAAAATGGGGCTATTGAGAAACAAGAAGGAAGCATCACTATGCTTAGCGGAACCCCAACATTTGTAGAACTAGAATAAAATATATATTTAAAGAAAAGGGAGCAAACCCCGCATAACAGAGCACAGTTGGGGCTTGGTGGCCACAGAATGCTAGAAGTATGCTGCAGGGGAAGAAGAAAACCCAAGGAGAGGGGACTAGAATAGCAGATCCTGTAATAAGGTGTGGATGCATATGGAGAAGGGACTTCCTACTACAACATTTTGGTTCAAGATCTACCTGATGGAAACAATTTCGAAGAGTGAGGGCTAGGCTGAAGCACTTCTTCCTGAATGGCTTACTCTCTGCAAGGAGGAACTTTGTGGCAGAGCAGAGCTTTCAGTCGTGTCACAGACACTCATGTGCCTGCACGAATGTGCACACCCACTGAAGCAGTCCAGTCCAGGATGGCTCTATCAAAGGGTTCTTCTCAATGTGCAGATCTGCTCTGGGCCAGTACTTAAGTCCCATCCCTCTTTCCTCCCTCCCTCCTTTCTTTGTTACAGTGCTTTGTACACTGTTGGAGTCACAGACTCAATTCATGTTGCACTACAGGAACAGCAGCACCTCTGAAACACAGAGGAGATTCAAATAAGAACATGAGAGGGTGGGGAGGAATCAGGTAGAAAACAAGTAAAGAAGACAATAGAGACAGAGGACAACAGAAGACAGCCCATCATCTTGGCAGGGAATGATGGAATCTGCAGTCCAACACATCCAGAGGGCACCGGTCCAGCCAGGTAATTTTTGACCTGGACATAATGGTCTTATAGTTGTGATAGTGTGGCTTTGAACTTCAGTTGCAAATTACATCACTTTATTTTTAGTAGCAATGAGTATATATGAAATGCATAAAGATACAACTTTTAGCAATTATATGTCTAAAAAGTAGACTGGATATCCAAATAAATATCTGGTTGAAGGTGCCATCTTCATGTTACCTATTCAAATGCTGAAAGCATTTCAGGGTCCCGAATACAGAGGTGTTTATTCTTCCAATGTTGCACTATCCAATTTTTTCACTACCAAAAGGTTTGGCGAATTCATTTATACAAATGCTTCATTCATTTATATTCTGTGGGTAAGTAATTTAAAAGAGCATGTCCATCAGTGAATATTAAAGACTGTTCCAATACAAAATCTATCTGTATAATAATCTCTCCTCCACCCTGAAAGAAGCACCTACTAGACATTGCCAAAACAGCTGAAAAGCAAACAAGTTAATATTTATTTTCCCTTCCTCCCCTTAAAGCCAATCTGTGCTTTAAAACTGTTTCTACAGCTCTGATGTGTTAGAACAGAACAACTGTTTGCAACCCTGATTAACAACAAAAACCCAGAGAATGTGTAGCTTTGCATTCAAAATTCATTTAAATGATAGCTCCACAATGACTCCAGGAATAGAATGGAGCTTGCTTTGGCTGTCCTCTGCCTTCACTCAACCCCTGGACTGAGGAATCCTGGACTTTGGCCCCAAGGTCCAGCCTCAGTTGCACATTTGTGGAGGACAACAGACTGGAGGTAACTGCTGAAGATGATGGATCAGCCACTAGAGATGCTGGTAACAGAAGCTGCCAGCCGTTCATGGGGAGCACTGGCAGACATAGCTTTATTCCACCATCACCAGTCTCTCTCCAAAGCAGGCATCTGGGAAAAGCAGCTGCTGTCGCTTCTGATCCTCTGTGATGGTTATAGCATTCATGCAGAAAAGGGTTAATTCATTTACCCATTCGAAGTTTGTGGGATGGAAATCTGCCCAAACATTTGCAAGATTTCTGGTAAGCCCAGTTCTGGCAACAGTAGTGCTAACCAGCACAACCGTGTGCAGACAGTCTCACGGCATTGTGAGCTTCTATTCTAGGATGCCCTGAGCCCCGGTGGGAGAGGCATTGTTCTCCTTTCTCTTCAGCTGCAAAGAAAAGACAACTGTGGGCTGAGTTAATAATTTTCCAGCTGCCTTGTCTCAGCACGACACGGAATGCGGGTTGGATCTCTTTTAAGTTGCATCACATTACCGGACATCAAATGATAGAAGAGGGTGATCCACCCTGCAATGACTAATCGAATGATGTCTGAAAAGGCACTCTTTTGTACAGCCTTCAATTAGGGAAACCACATTTCCAGAAACAGCAGTTACTTTTTTTTCCAGCTATATACCTTTTTAAAAAAACACAACACTTTGCTACCCACAAAATTATTTAGAAATACATAAACCAACAATGAATCAGTGTGAATCATCTCACTAAAAGCTGTCCTGTAACTGTACTTCAGAATAGGTAACATCTCACTTAAGTGGAAGTACACATGATTTTGCTTGCAAAATGCAGCCCTTCCACAGTAAATGGAAGTGTGAAAGGGAGGGAGAAGAAGGGGTTCTTCAGTCTTTCATCTCATGCCTTTTCTCCACTTGAAATCCTATTGGCTGATTTTGGCAAAATATGAATATTTGTAAGAGAAATAAAGCCTGCTTCATCTGCATTTACTAGAAGTGTTCTTCCAGAAAGAGGGGATGCAAGTGGCGCAGTGGTTTAAACTGCTGAGCTGCTGGGCTGGTTGATCAAAAGGTTGCTGGTTCAAATCAGCACAACGGGGTGAGTTCCTGCTGCTCCGTCCCAGCTCCGTCCCATGCAAATGCAAGTAGAGAAAAAGGTACCACTTCGGTGGGCAGGTAACAGCGTTCCATGCACCTCGGTGTTTAGTCATGCCGGCCACATAACCACGGAGACTGTCTGCAGACAAACGCTGGCTTCCTCAGCTAGGAAACGGAGATGAGCACCGCCCCCAAGAGTCAGACATGATTGGACTTTAATGTCATGACTTTAATGAGGGCCAGTGTGGTGTAGTGGTTAAGAGCATGGGACTGGGACTCAGACGATCTGGGTTCTAGTCCCTGCTCAGCCATGGAGCCAACTGGGTGACTTTGGGCCAGTCACAGACTCTCAGCCCAACCTACCTCACAGGGTTGTTGTGGGGATAAGATGGAAGAGGAGAATGATGCAAGCTGCCTTGAGCCCTTTGTAGGAAAAAGGCAGGATATAAATCGAAAAATAAATAAATAAAATGGGGAAACCTTTACCTTTATCACTAGCACAGCACTTCAAGGTGAGGCTTTTTTCCTGCAAGTGAGCTGCCCTGTTTACAGACTTTTGCAGTGGTGCAGATGGTGTAACTTTTCGTTCACAATTCTCCTGCCCTTTCCCACCCCTTTCCCCATTTTCCTTTACTGCATAAAACCTGCTTGAGGAAAGAATCGCTGCACAGCCCCTCCTGGTTAGAAGTGCTAGGAAACGCTGATTCCTGCAGTCTCCAGCAAGGCTCCCTGTGCTCACAGACATGCTCTTGCTGTCCTGATTTCAATTTAATTTTAGAATATTTTCTAGCTATTGTTTTTAACTGGGAGGCTGGCATGCTGGAAAACAAAATTCTGCCTTCCCGTGCATTTGGTTTTAAAATAGTGCTTTTGCATCTTGAAGTTCAGTCTCCAACTTTGCCTTGCACTTGTAGGTTTTGGAGCAAGTTTCTTTTCATTTCTCTACATGAGGCATTAATTGTGTGTTCGTGATCCCTTACCCATGGAAGTTTGGTGGGCCTTTTCACAGAATCATTATCTCCAGGGCCTCTCCAGAGTTTCCCAGCCTTTTTCACAGGTATTGCTTTGTTTTTAGAGCCAGGAAAATCTGCTATTAAATTTTAAATTACAACGAAGTGGAATGAAACCTTGAAGAAAGAGAATAGGCTATACTGCCGTTATACCACAGAGCCACCTTGTGGCTGGTGACTAGAATAGAAAGGCTGAGAAATACAAACCCCTGGAGAAAAATAAAAAACCCTCGTAAAGGTTGCGTTTTCCTCCGCAGTGAAAATGGAAGGTGAAGTCTCCATACAGCAGAGGGTTAAATGCCCCATGTAGAGAAACTCTTAGTTGCCTTCTAGGAAAGAGGTGTTTTGTGGCCATCCATGCTCACCACAGCAGCCCTTTTATGAATGGGCAAGCCCTTGTGCCAAGACGGCAATTTCATGAGAGACACTCCCCAAATTCCAAATGTGCCCATCATCCCAGGAAGGTTGGGAGCACCTGACCCATTCAAAAGGTATTGTGAAGCCACACTGTTTTTCAGTAGACATATACTCTAGGATTGAGCACATAGACCTGTTCTCTGTTTGAAGAAGTATGGCTAAGTTTTTGTGTGAGTGAACTGAATCATGACAGATCCATAGTGCTGCCAACCAGTAGAGGATCAGGATCATGTCACCGGCACTGCTTCTCAATGGAATCAGTTTACACATTATGCAATGAGTCAGAGTGACCCAGGGACAAGAAATGAAGTAACCTGCATGCAAAGAAAAGAACTAGGAAAGCATCTGATAAAAAAAATTCAGTTGACAATCATATCAGCTGCCATCCACTTTTAAAAACAAACCACATCTCCATTGCCTTGTCAATATTATGAGAGCACAGTATAATCTCCTTACTTCAGCAGAACTTTAAAAACTTTTGGGTTATGGTGGTATTTTCATACCATTGTTCAACTTAGTACCAGTATTCCATAGTTGAATATATCTCAGGTTGCACCTTGGTATGACCCAGTCATACTTAAAACAGAACCATTAGAATTAATGAGTTTTAGATTTATTATGACTAACTTTTTAGTTTTCAATGAACCTGCTATTTTATTTTATTTTATTTATTTATTAATTAAAACATTTTTATGCCACCCCATTCGCCTCGGGGCGGCTTACAACAATAAGTTAAAAATAATTATAATATTAAATTAAAAAAAAATATAAACATTAGGTTAAAAATACAAAAATACCAATATAAAATAAGCCGCCCTGGCCAGACTTAATCCAGATCTACCCCTACTTGGTTTCATATCCGTCTTGTAACAGCTTTGAACCATCGTCCATTCACATAGGATCAGTGTCAAGGGTTGCCATTGTTGGGGACATGCCAAAGATGCACTTTCCTTTCCAGCAATGCCCCATTGACAAGAGCACCCCAGACTTGCTTCTCCTCTTCACCATTGCATCTGGCTTGTACACCCACTTCTTTTTTGGGCCTACACAATTGCAGTGGTGCAAACGAGCACCAGTAACTACCACTGCTAACACACCCTACTAAGCAAGCAAAACAGCAAATGGTGAGAAGGAAGATGCACAGCAATAGCAATTGGTAACAGTGGTCTCTTGCCAAATGCCCTCAAAAACCAGGAGCTGGCGTTGTTCCTCTATTTGAAGAGATGGGACCTGCAGCAGCCTTGACTATCGGAGACTAATGGGTTAATGCAGGTAGGGTTTGAGATATCATCGATAAAAATCAAGAAACAGAACTGTTATTCTTCTCAGCCTCTTCTGAGAAGATTCATTTGAGACTTCACCTCTCCACATCAAAATGTGTGTATGCGTGTGTATGTGGGTGCATATCTGACCAAGTAGCTTTGGATTTTTGAAAGCTTGCAGGTTCAAGTATATCATTCTGGCTGGTGATGGAATAATTTAAAAGATTTATACCTGATGGTAAGCCTGCAATGTTTCCTTGATTTCTTGGTCTTGTTACTTGTGATGAGCAATAACTCAGTTCTAGAGTTGTACAGTTGCTTCGATGTGTAAATCTGTTTTAACTGAGATGGGAATCTTGTTTCCTCCTGAATTTCATGCATATACATGGGCATGGTGCTTCGTGAAATTGGTGGCAGAAAACATTGAAAATGATGGTGGAAGATAAGTCTGTTTTCCAAACATCTGCAGTCGTAGCAATTCCTGTTGGTGAATATTTAGATATTCTCCACCTCGCCATCCCCCATTCTACTATCCTTATGACTAGGTGCACATCAAAGATACTTTCAGAAAGATCTGTAACCAGAAGACAGTTTTTACTTGGAAAAGTATGCTGTTTTAACTGATATAACATCATTTTTAAAGCTCACTTGGTGAAATATCTACTTCAATTGGATTTGCTCCAGCAATATCATTTGATTATAATGTACAAAACAACACCCCACCCACCCCCCGCCCTGGGACATGTATAGTCAAAATGCAACAATATAAAAATAAAAACAATAACAAGTTTTAAAAACTGTGCAAAAGGCCTTAAGAATATGGATGTTCAATGTCACACGAACCTTTTCATTTTCTAGGCAGTGGGGTCCTAGCATTACCAAGCAAAGGCTTTGCACAACTATTCTGCCTTTTTCTCCTTCACTATTTTTATTGTGGAAAGAACAAGATGAAAGAGGCAGTGAGAAAAGGCAGGAAGGTTACAAGTGGAAGACAACAATGTCTGGACTCTCTTTCACCTTCCTGGTAAAATTCCATGAATGAGGTAGGTTGATTGCATGATAAAATCTTTGTCTGGAAGCACATTTGATATGCTTGGAAGTAGTAGATGAAGAACTGGTTTGGTAGCCCTTGGTCCACACATTACAAAAGGTACGTACATGCTTGCTTTTCCACAGCTAGTAGCAACTTCTGCTATAATTTTTACTGAGGAAGTGGCCACAATCCCAATCCAAATCAGGCTTCTTTCCACAGATCCTTTTAGGAAAATAAAAAGACATTGGGTCATACGGGACTGAATCCAAGATCTGCCACCCACAAGTAGAAATACTTTTCACAAGAGGAAGGACCCTCAGAAGGGATCCAGTGCTTGAGGATCCCTTCTGCCCTGCCTAGCACAACTTGCCCCATGCAACAAAGTCTTCTGACTCTCTGTGTAGTGCTTTCAGGAGTCTGAAGTGGTTGCTGAAGGGATGGAGGAGGCAGGGAAGTCCGCTTCCACCAGTGCATACATCTGGATCCATAAATATGGATCCAACTCAATATTTCTGATTACCTATACCAAATCTAGGGCAGTCCCTTAACTAACCTTAGAAGGACTAGTACTTTTGTCTATTATCCCAGATTGGGATCTCAATATTGCATATAATTTGAAATATTGTGGAGTACGATATCAGAGCTCCTATGGAAACAAAAAGGGAGAGTGATTATCGCTGTGGGAACTACATCTCAAAGTTTATCATAGTAGGGAGCTCATCTATTTTAAGATCTAAAATTTCTTATTTTTGCCTTTGGAATACAACTAACTCCTTCCAAGACTGATTACTTTTTCTGTTTAAAACAATAAAGAAGCTCTCTAAATAGACTGATGCATTACCCACAAAATCCAAGTAACCATTAGGGTGTCTGGAGAAACCCTTATCCTCAACCCACAAACCAGTTGTCAGATTGTTTCCTTTATGGTGTGAGCTGAGCTAACAACTTGGCATTATAAAAAAATTACTTGCTAAGGTTTCTCATAAAAGTCAACATCAAGTTCAATGAGCCAGATTTATTTTTTCCATCAGTAATTTTGATAAAGTTAAGTTCATCTTGCTGAATCAACATGCATTAGAATTTGCCATAGATTTAATGTCATTCTTAGGGTAGTTCATTATTATTTTGCCATAAAACGTCTAAGCAGTTCTCACCTGCTGTTCCTGGCCATAACAAGAACGGGACTATGCAGTATGATTCCAGGGTGGGGTGGTCTGTGCCACTGAAAATGGTGCACAGCCCCTAAGTTGGACAATTTCTCCAAGGTCTAGCTATGATATTCAGAATGCCTTACCATGTGCAGTGTCGGCATAGCATGGAGAGCCTTCATGACCCCATCAGTTTTCCACATGAGGGCAGGCATTGGAAATACATTCTAAAGCTATAGGGATGCCATTTTAGAAGGCTTCTCCATGACAACAACAACAACAATTTTTCCAGGCATTGGCTCATCACCTCCCTCCTTTCTTCTTCATATTGACACAGCTAACCCCATGTTCTCCTGCTCCTCACTCACGTCCTCACCACCACCTTCAGCTTGATCGCCTCCTTCAACATTGTCCTCATCCATCTTCTCTTCTGC
>NW_025335269.1:13985473-14150182 GCF_004798865.1 Varanus komodoensis | reverse complement strand
TTCTCTCTCAAGCTGGCCAGGTTCATTTATTTTGTAAAAGCAGAAGACATACCAAGCCAATCAAACTCTGGAGGGGGTTGTATAGGTGTTGCATTTACCTCCAAAAGCTGATTCCTTTGGCATCCTTCACCAGAGACAGGGAATTGTGACCAAAGTGTGACCTTCCACTTGCTTCCTCATTTTTGTTGGCACCCTTTTTCTTTGCAACCGAAAACCAGCTGTCAGGATGTTATGTCGAAGAGCACAGAAACCTTACTAGCCATTCTTTCAATTCTGTCCACAGGGAAAATGCCTTCATGATTTTAAGATACCACATCTTTGAAACATGTTTCAAACTCCACCACAATTATATGGCAGATGGAATGAGAAAGAATAGCAGCAGGGTGGCTTTTGTAGGTCAGAGAGAACTTGATATTTGGAAATGGGACTAGTTCTCTTCCCATCAATTCTACAGGCAGGCTAAATGTAGCAGAAAGCAGGGAAATCTTTCCTTTTCTCCTACTGCCCTCTTGCACACAGAATGATCTCCATCTATATTTCAAGCATGCTTCACAAAACAAACCATGTCCAGTCAGCCATAACAACCTAAGAGACGGTGTGTGTGCAGTGGATCGCTGGAGTTGGGATGAAGAAGGAACCCTGAGCCCTCCCAGCTCATCCTTTGCATTAGCTAGTGTTGGATCACTGTTTCTCAGACTAAGCTACCTCATATGGTTATTGTGAGGAGGAGAAGAATGGAAGAATCCTCAGGTGCCCCATTTCTTCCATCTGGAGAAACAGCACAATCCAATGTGATCCAAAAAACCCAAGAATTATACTTTTTCTCTGACAACTCAGCCAAGTACTTTCTGCATCACACCCAAGTTCTGCAATGCACCATTCCTTAACTCTAAATCAAACAGGAATGAAATGGAATGTACAATAAGTAAAATACATCCCATTACACTGTGCTGCATTCAGGAGCTGTCTTCTTCACTCAGCTAAGGTTCCTCCATCCAATTGTAGGGGATCCCCTTCAAAACACCATCGTACACCCTATTCAGCGGACTGTCCTGGCTTCCTCTGTAGTGTTTTCAGGGGGCTAGATCAGCTGCTGTGGGAAGGAAGGACTGGGAAAGTCCACTTCCACCAGGTCAACTGATGTGGTATAAATGCAGATCCAACCCATTGCCAGTATTTCAACCTGAATCAATATCAACTCGAAAATGCTTCTTAAGACTAAAGTTTTCCAAAGGACAAAATAATGATATACTGCAGGTGTTAATATTCACAATTGGGAATAATGTTTAGCTGTAGGGCAATTAAAAAGGTAGCCTGGAACAGACAGCTGTGGCAGTAGGCTCTGTCAAGCATTTAGACCCTGGTGGCTGCCCAAGAGTGCTGAATGATGGCTCCAAATGAAGATATGGGTGACAGTGCAAATACCAAAATATTTGCACTGTCTGGGCAAAATATACCATAGATTTGCTCTTCCGTGGTTTTTTAGGAAGTACAGAGAGAAGGCCTTCTTTCTATCGATCTAAGCATGCATAATACTGTGCCTTAAATGTATAATAATAAATGAAAAGAGTACAGAGATGCTGAGAGGATCCTGTTGATGCAGGAGTGGGAAAGGGAGAAATCTGGCAGAGACCAACTGTTCATGGAAGGCTGATCCTGGTTCTGATTTTCTAAACCATTTGGCAGTATTTTTAGATATTTTAGGTGGCAAATAACTAATAATAAGAATTATTGATATTAGTATTATTATTTGTCATTATTTTCAAGTGTTGGAATTTGCTAACATGGATAAGATGTGGCAGAAGATGGAGTTCAGTTCCACAGCTCTTATAATATGCCTAAATCCAATCTAATCTGCATGGCTGAATCCAACAGTGTTTTGTACCCTTGATGGTTCTCTTGCACTGCAGTTTCTTTTGCACAAGCAGTGGGTCCGGCCACTTCCACTGTACAAATGGTGCAACAGAGATTTAGCACTTTCCAGAGGAAGCCCAGAAATAAGTGGAAGCCCAGATTTTTTATCTGGGACTCATTGACTGAGCTTCCTTATGCAAATTGCACCTGCTCTGTTCCAGAAATGAGCACTTTCACTCATTTCCAGTTGCCCTGGAGGCTCTGGAATCTTTGTTCTGCCGGTAAGGATTGCTGTTTGTAGACAGGAATTGGTAGGTACAAGGGAAAGTAAGTACCTTGCTGGATTCAGAGCATAGGCATACAGCAGAATACACTTGTGTGGGAGAAAAGGCATTCAAGGAAGTAGGTTTAAGTAAGTAGCATGCATACCAACAATTGCAGGAGAGAGAACTGAAACTGTCCAAGTGTCTTCTGAAAGCAACAAGTGTCTCTTCCCAAAAAGAAAACCTTTGTTTATATAGCATTCCTTGGTTATATGGAGAGAAACTTATCCAATTATTACAGTAAGTGTAATAATCAAGGATGCTCCAATTAACAAACATTTATCTCCTTGCTTTGATGCTGATATACAACAGGCACAGATTTCCTCTTGAGTCAGAACAAAGTGTGAGGGATAGCATCTGTCTATCTCATTTTCAAGTTTGTTAAAAACAGCTGCCTCTCTGCAATTTAATGGATTATTCAGAGGCTGGGTTGGAGAGTAGAAAGCAACGCATCTTCTGTAGTTTTTAAATTTACTTAATCTGTAGTGTCTAAGAAGGTGGCATGCAATGACAAAGTTGAGGTAAAATAATACAAGACCATTAGGTCTGAATTCACTGCAGGATGTGTTACAATGCTATATAGCTCAACAGTCAATACTGAAAGGTCTTGTGTGTGTCCCTAAGTGACATAATGTGCAAACAGGTGAGTCATTCGATTCTGATGTCACAAGCATGTTAGAATTGCAAAGATCATGCATGCAGACAAAATGGAAGCCATGAATCAAAATGGAATGAGCTCAGTGCTGGAGGATCTCCAGCTAATCAGACTGTCCTGCTGAGTGTCTCAAAAATGTTCAAGTTGTGTTTAGGGTTGTTCTTCACACTTTCTGCGCTTTGTGACAAAATGGACGGGATGCACCCAGTTTTATCCCATGGAGGAAATTCTGTACAGGATAAAATCCCAGCTCACTAGATCTCAATGCGTACAAGTTTTCCATTTTCCTACAGTGGTCATGTGCCCTGATTTATGGAGGGCAATCCTTCACTTGAAGGCAGCTAGTATTGGAAAAGAGGTCAGCGTGCCTGTAGAATTGCATGCTCCAGTATGAGCTTGCACACAGATCATCTACAAATGCTCTCTCCCAAATACATCCTCATTCACGGGTGAGGCAGATGGCAACAGTTATGGTACCCCACCTGTGGAATTCTTTCTTCAGAGAGGAACGGCTGACACCTACTTTAAAGTCCTTTTGGCAGCAGGCAAAGACTGATATATTTTCTCAAGTTTTTAATTTTTAATCTTAAAAACTTTTTATTCTGCCATTTGTTTGTTGTTTATCTTGGTATTCTCATTCTTTTTAAACAGACTCTTTTGGGATCCTCCATGGGGATATTTTTGTAGGGTTTAAAGTGGAAGTTATAACTAGAATAAGTCCACCGAACCCAATGCAGCCTATTTCTCAGTAGTCACTGCACTATAAATTTATTAAATAATTATCAGAGAGCAGAAGGGGATCCTAGCATATGACTATAGAAGCTGGGAATATCAGATCAGATTAATAAGCCGTACAATCAGTATTTGACATCAGACAGACAGTTGCCAACAGAATTTCAAAACTAGCACAAAGTAATGGTATTTATTCACTGTTGTTTTTCCTGAGCACAAGGAAGTATTTCTATACAGCATGCAATTTGGACCACGCGAGATGACCATTTCACCAAATGATATGGTTTTCCACCACAGGTTTTCTTGGTTGTCTTGATGACAGCATGCCAAGATTTGCATGTGCTTAACTGGGTGTCTCAGCTCATGCAGAATGGTTGGCTGTCTTGGCAAAGTGTTTAATAATGAGCATAGCTTTCAGCTAGGAAAGCACCAATTGCTCTGCCCAGAATCTTGCCCTTGCTTCTTGTGCCTCAGCTGAGAGGGGAAGGACTACTTCACACTTCACCCTCCATTTGACTTTGCTAATAGTCACAGCGAGGCTTCCCCGAGATCTTGACTGCTTGCTTCAGAATTCCTGCAGTCAAGTGCCGCATCCTCCCACTTCCTGCCTGGCTTCCTGAGGTTTCCTGTTGAGGCAGCCCTTGTTGCAGTGATGATTCAGCCACATTATTCTCTTCATCTTGGTTCACTGACCTTAGCCTTTGTCATTATTGCAACTGGGGATGCTGCAGCAGCAGATTCACAATTTTCTGTTGCGGTTTGTTCCCTGGATTGGATGACAGCCTTTATTTATTTTATTTTATTTTATTTTATTTAAAACTTTTATATGCCGTCCCTTATGCATAGCATCTCAGGACGGCTTACAATCATTAAAATCAAAATACAGTAAAACAATCTATAACAATATAACAACATATAACCAATAAACATAAATAAAAAGCAACTGTTAAACATTAAAATACTAATTTTTAAAATGATTAACTAAAAAGGTTTTGACCTGGCGCCGAAAAGAGTATACTCAAAGAAGCTAGCCTTCACCAATCTGGTACACTGTGGATGTGCTAGACTATGACTCTCATCAACCCCAGGCAGAATGGCTGGCTGGGGATGATGGGAGTTATAGTCCAGCACACCTGGAAGGTGCCAGGTTAGAGAATGCTGCTTTAAACCATTGCTGAGAGAAGGCCATCTAATGTGATGAAGGAGCTCTGACAAGCTACTGTGATTCACAGAAGTGCTGTAACAGAAGTAAACACAACTGGGGAAATCTCTCTGGAAATGTATCTACACTACAAACATTAGCTGATACATTTGCTGAGATATAAATGATAGGATGTGTGTATTTCTGAGGCCAAAACTCTATTTGTAGAGGTTTGAATCTGACATGGGAATCATGTACCACTTTGTCCATTGCTTCTGTTTTTAAGCTGTAGCAACTGAAACCAAATGCACCGAAGGAAAACTTAAACCACAAGTGAAATATTTAATTTCGTGTAGCCTGGTGCTACAACACCACAAAAGAGTAATGTGGCCAGTATCACATATGACTGCCTTTGACCTCCGACCACTTTTCACTTCCTTCGTCTGTGGTGATACCAATTTGTATAGCAGTTTAAAAAAGAAAAAGCAGTTGACCAACTGATTCCCATATTTCTGAATATAGCAGAGTCAGCAGCAAGTCAGGGTTTTCAGTTCCTATAATGTATCTCGTGAGAACCACGGTGAGTCCCATGGCCACTGATAAATGCAACATTTGCTAGATATGTCACCATTAATGATGTTACAGGTTTGGCTATCTCGATTATTCTCGATGGGCTTATCACCATTGTGTTACTCAGTTTATAGCACAATCCTATGCAAGGCCTCTCAGAAGTATTAATGAATTCATTGAGAATTGCTTCCAGTTCAGTATGCATAGGATTGCAGCCCTGGCACCTGCAATCAGGGATAGCTGCACAGTGGAGTAAGCTAAAAAATGGTGCTCTGCCTTCGAGGGCTGCAGCAGTTGCATTGAGGGAATAATGTTATGCACAAAGTAAAAAATTAGCTAATGTGCCAGCGTAAGCTCTGCTTACGGGCTCCATAATTCTCCAGTGTCCCCTGGACAACAGCACTGGGTAGTCTATAGCTATACAAAATGTGAAATGATGCAAGTACTATTAAGCATGGCTCTTCTTCCTCAGTGAGTTAACCTTACCGGCTTCGTGGTCACTAGCTGCCACTGTGCCTCATCCTTTTTCTCATCACTGCTACCACTTGCTTGCTTGACAGGCAGAAAACCCGGAAAGAAATTGGCTGTGACATCGCTACTTCTCGTTTGGCAGTAGCCTAAGCATGTCTACCCTTGATGTGTGCACCACACACACACATTTTCCATTCCCTCCATCCCACTCCTTGCTTCTTGCCATTCTAATAATTAGCCGGAAAACTGTGCTGGCAATGGTTCCAGGAACACAGGGCAGCCAGTGGTGTAGCAGAGCCAAGACAAGCCTGGACTTTCACCCCAGTCTTCCTGTTAGATTTTTCTGTTCCCTCTCCCCTCATCTGCAATACCCAGAGCAGCTTGCAGGCATGGAGGAATTAATTTTCTCAGCAACAAGACTTTGCCCCTGTTGCAATGCAAAACTATTTTGGGGTGGCTTGCTTCTGATGGAAAATTAAGACCCACAAACACTACAAAAGACTGCTCCTGGATGGTTGGTCTGGATCAACAACCCCACCTGAATCTGTGGACTCTTCTTATGGGGACAGTCATGTTCTGCTCCTGTGCTTCAAATTTTCCCTTACACCACTGGGGATAGCCAAAGATCTCCTGTCGCCTGAGGCAAAGAACAAGATGGCATCCTCCTCCTATTCCAACTACAAGATGCTGACTGGGCTGCAGCTTTTCTAATCTTGGACTTCTCTGCATGAAGCTTTTAATTTGCACTTTACTGAGGCTTCTGGTTCTGGAGTCTTTGCAGGATTTCGATTGGCTCCTTCACATGTGTTATGATGTTCCCCCCTGCCCTGGTATTTTTCTTTTCCTGCTTTCCTATATATTCCGTTATATCACCGTAATGCAGCACTGTGGTATTACAGAATTGTAAAAATACACAAAGCTGTTTTAGCAAAATATTCAGATAATGCCATACTTTCTCCGATCTAAAAAAAGATGACAACAACATGTAAAGTGCTAGCAAACTATCATGAGGAATTCCCCTAAGCTAGGGATAGTTAAATTCTGATCCAGAGGAGTTCTCTATCTGGCCCACCAGTACTTCTCTCAATCCCTGCCTTCTCTCCCAGCCTATATGAAAATGTGCTGATTATGAAAATGTGCTGACAGCAACATGTTTTTCATTGGCCAGCAAAGGCAGCCAAAACACGCTGGCCCTTGTGCACAATGCATTATGTTATAAAGAATATAAATGACTGTCCACAGACATGAACAGTATGAAATTTTAGCTTGGACTTCCCTTCCCTTCCCTTCCCTTCCCTTCCCGTCCATCCGTCCTTCTCTCTCTCTCTCTCTCTCTCTCTCTCTCTCTCTCTCTCTCTCTCTTTCTGGAAACATTGAAATATTACTGAGTTTTGTAATGCAATATTTTAAATGTTAAATATAAATTATTTACATATGCCTATGCTTTCAGCAAGCTCCAAATAAGAGATCTGGGATATTACCCGTATAGTGGCAATTTTCCATGGGTATTACTCAACAAAGTGAAAAAGGAATCTACACATTCAGAATGACAGAGTAATGTAGGAAAGGCATTGAATTGGCTTTGTTTTTCCACAGTGGTCTCATTATGTAGGCTAATCTGTTTACACGACATCATTCTCATGCTCAGGGCATGATCCCCACTTGTTTCGGAGAAAGGGAACTACAGTTTAGGAACCTGTGACCTCACTTTTAATTTATATCAGAAGTACAATGTGTCTGATTCAGTGTTAGGGTCATTAAAAGAAGCATAGTACCCAGGTCATGTGAAATGATTGTTCTGTGCTGTGCTGATTCAATCACCTCTGGAGTACATTTTAAGATGGACATTGACAGGCTGGAGCATATTCGGGGCCAGATGATGAAGGGTCTGGAAACTTAGTCCTATTAGGAACGGCTGAAAGTGTTGGGTATGTTTAGCTTGAAGAAAAGAAGATGATGATAGACATGCTGGTGGTCGTTAAATACTGGAAGGATTGTCAGGAAGAAGAGTAATTAGGCTGGCTCTTTTTATTGCACAAGACAGCATTGGAACAGATGGATGAAAACTGCAGGGATGCAGATTTCAGCTCAAACTAACAGTGACTTCTCAACAGAGCTATCACATGGTAAAGTAAATTGCTCCAGGAAGTAGTAGGTTCTCCTTTGCTGGTGGTATTTTAGCAAAAGGGTAAACAGTTTTTACTGATGCTTAATTGCATCCTGCATTTCATCTCCTGAATTGAACAGTGGGTTGGACTAGAAGACCTCCAAGATCCCTCCTAACTCTGAGTCTGTGGATATGCTCGTAAAATCTGAGCAAATTCACACTATATTATTCAATGCATGTCTAAGTTGTTTTAAATGTACAACTGAAGATGGAAAGAGAAGGGGTCAGTTTCTGTTCCCACATACAGTTGGTAGGAATATTCAGGTAGCCAGCTCCCTGTTAAGTTAATGTTTCCTGGATTTGCCAGTACCTACCGTGTGAAAAAACCTCAGAGCTGGCAAAGCTCTTTCAGCAACAGGCAGTGGGATCCCCAAAAGCTGGATAAACTGAAGAGACTGTGTGAGCTGCCTTGATTTCTGTGCAAGATGTAAAGAGGCAGGATATACATATAGATATAAATGCAGATTAAACATAATTAAAGCATAGGGATAGGTCATCTTCTCCCCCAGACATTATAATTGAAATTTCCCAAATGTGACAATACTTTTTTCCTTTATTTTACAATGGCAATTCTGTAATGTAGATAATATTTTGTTCATTTTATTTTCTTCCTTATTCAATAAACTACCACTAGATGGAGCAAGCTATATATATTTACTCTAGACCAGTGATGGTGAACCTTTTAAAGACCAAGTGCCCAAACTGCAACCCAAAACCCACTTATTTATCGTGAAGTGCCAACACTGCAGATTCCAATATGCCAGGGGGACAGCACAACATTAAAAGAATCTCAGTCTCTTAATTAGAACATCTCTTTGCTAAATTTTAGATATTAAATTTCAATTTTTCATAAGAAAACTCAAAGCTAAAATCTTGTGTTAATAAAAATGAATGTATTAAAACGCACAGCCAGTCCAAGCAAATGTATACAGTATATCACAGAAGTGAGTACACCCCTCACATTTTGTAAATATTTTATTATATCTTTTCATGTGACAACACTGAAGAAATGACACTTTGCTACAATATAAAGTAGTGAGTATACAGCTTGTATAACAGTGTAAATTTGCTGTCCCCTCAAAATAACTCAACACACAGCCATTAATGTCTAAATCGCTGGCAACAGAAGTGAATAAACCCCTAAGTGAAACTGTCCAAATTGGGCCCAAAGTGTCAATATTTTGTGCGGCCACCATTATTTTCCAGCACTGCCTTAACCCTCTTGGGCATGGAGTTCACCAGAGCTTCACAGGTTGCCACTGGAGTCCCCTTCCACTCCTCCATGACGACATCACGGAGCTGGTGGATGTTAGAGACCTTGTGCTCCTCCACCTTCCGTTTCAGGATGCCCCACAGATGCTCGATAGGGTTTAGGTCTGGAGACATGCTTGGCCAGTCCATCACCTTTACCCTCAGCTCCTTTAGCAAGGCAGTAGCCGTCTTGGAGGTGTGTTTGGGGTCGTTATCATGTTGGAATACTGCCCTGCGGCCCAGGCTCCAAAGTGAGGGGATCATGCTCTGCTTCAGTATGTCACAGTACATGTTGGCATTCAAGGTTCCCTCAATGAACTGTAGCTCCCCAGTGCCGGCAGCACTCATGCAGCCCCAGACCATGACACTCCCACCACCATGCTTGACTGTAGGCAAGACACACTTGTCTTTGCATTCCTCACCTGATTGTCACCACACACGCTTGACACCATCTGAACCAAATAAGTTTATCTTGGTCTCATCAGACCACAGGACATGGTTCCAGTAATCCATGACCTTAGTCTGCTTGTCTTCAGCAAACTGTTTGTGGACTTTCTTGTGCATCATCTTTAGAAGAGGCTTCCTTTTGGGACAACAGCCCTGCAGACCAATTTGATGCAGTGTGCGGTGTATGGTTTGAGCACTGACAGGCTGACCCACCACCCCTTCAAACCTCTGCAGCAATGCTGGCAGCACTCATACGTCTATTTCCCAAAGCCAACCTCTGGATATGACGCTGAGCACGTGCACTCAACTTCTTTGGTCGACCATGGCAAGGACTGTTCTGAGTGGACCTGTCCTGTTAAACCGCTGTATGGTCTTGGCCACCGTGCTGCAGCTCAGTTTCAGGGTCTTGGCAATCTTCTTGTAGCCAAGGCCATCTTTATGTAGAGCAACAATTCTTTTTTTCAGATCCTCAGAGAGTTCTTTGCCATGAGGTGCCATGTTGAACTTCCAGTGACCAGTATGAGAGAGTGAGAGCAATAACACCAAATTTAACACACCTACTGCCCATTCACACCTGAGACCTTGCAACACTAACGAGTCACATGACACGGGGGAGGAAAAATGGCTAATAATGCCCAATTTGGACAGTTTCACTTAGGGGGTGTACTCACTTTTGTTGCCAGCGGTTTAGACATTAATGGCTGTGTGTTGAGTTATTTTGAGGGGACAGCAAATTTACACTGTTATACAAGCTGTATACTCACTACTTTACATTGTAGCAAAGTGTCATTTCTTCAGTGTTGTCACATGAAAAGATATAATAAAATATTTACAAAATGTGAGGGGTGTACTCACTTCTGTGATATACTGTATATATCCTTGGCAGCGCACTGACCGGCCATGAGAAAGCTCAGACGAGTTATGGCTAATTAGTCGCGGCTTGTGACATCATCACCTGGCGCGACTACTCCTTTCTGTGCATGCGCATGGCCCCGATGTGCGCTGTTATCCGATGCTCGGCTGCTGGGGCGATGCTAGGGCGACTTGGCTCACGTGCCGACAGAGAGGGCTCTGTGTGCCCGCTGCAGCTCGCGTGCCGACAGAGAGGGCTGTGTGTGCCCGCTGCAGCACGCGTGCCAAAGCTTCGCCACCACTGCTCTAGTCTCTTGCTGGATAGCATCCATGCAGTATTCCTTTGTGCATTAATCACACTTCCTTATAGACGCGAGGGAACGCCTATAATGCACCAATTTCAGCGACAACCCGCCAATGCAAAGGATGCTCCAGTGACCCCCACTGCAAGAATTCCCCACAGTAAACTGTTTCATGACCATGTAAACTAACTTCCTACGCAGTTCCGGTGGTATATGTGAGGGAAAACACTGGGAAATTAAAATAGTACTACAATATTTGAAGCTAATTAGAGCAGGGTGATGTGAGAGAATAGATTAAGTCTTCACTTGCCTAAAAGGACCTAAGTCTTGAATAATTATGAAAGAGAAACCATGGCAAATAGCTTGAGAAGACAGTTGAAGCATGAAACCAAATAATCATCATATTAAGAACCTTATATGTAAGTTCACAACAAAAGTGAGGTCTTTAGGCAAAAGACCTTAGAAAACAAGACGTTTCTCCAGCTGGCTGCCGACATACCATGGCTAGTGAAAGAAGTCCTCTTTGGGCTGTTTTGGGGAAGGTCTTGCCCAGAACTGGTGTCAAGGGCACACAGCTGCTGGCTGGGGGCACACCTCAGCAGAGGCACACTGAACCATGTTTCCTGGGATTGCTTCTTTTCTTCACCATGCCAACCTGCTTGTTCCCCTGCCTTTTGCACTCATCTTGACAAGTGTGGTGGGGAGGAGGAGGAGGAGGAGATGCCACCATCAAATTGCTTCCTGGGTCTCTGCTCATCAAGCCACCAGATGATGAGAAAGACGAAGTGAAACAAGAGTACCTGCACCAGTGGTCAGGAGAAGGTAAATGAGGGTGGCAGGGCCTGCAAAAACCTGATCCAACACTGGATCTTAACACTGTTTTATATTAAGAAAAAAAGATTGGAGAAATGTTGAGAAAGCATGGGGAGGATGCACTGGGAAGGGGACATTTTTGACATACTCCCACATACACAATATTTTGTGAATAAGGCAGTGTGATGGTATGATAAAGTTGGGAAGCATCTCAGCTTTTAGGATGCAGAATGAGTGACACACAGGGTGAGATGCCTGGATCTGGGGGCCAGGGGCCAAGAGGGGTCCTTGCCTCACCCAGCAGGCAATTTACATGCAGAATGGCTTCTAAAAGAAAAAAGGAAATTATCTGCTGTGGGACAACTGCCCCCTTCACTCTCCACAGATCTAGACTTGGAGATAAAGGGAGATACTCTCTCCCTTTCATAATTTTATAAATCTCTATCAAGTCTCTGTCATTATTTCCCTATGTCAATATTTTAGATATTTACATCTACATTGCAATGGTTCTGCTATGGAGGTTAAAACAGTGCATAGGTCAGGAAGGGGAAGCAAGAGGGAGAGAGAAATGAGAAAGAAATCACAGTACTCTGACAAGCAAGGGAGTGGGAAAAGGGACCATGTTATTTTGAAATTTCCTTATTTCAGCAGAGTTCTGTCCTAACCCCAGTTCACAGATGAGGGGCCTCTCTCTGCCCATCTCCCACAACGGACATTTCTAACCAACATTTCCTATAAATTTGTCGTCGTTATTTGTTTTTCGGCGCCAGGCGAAGACCTTTTTATTTAAACGTCATTTTAATTGTTAACAATATTTGCTTATTTATCTGGCCAGGGTGACTTCTTTTATATTGTTAATTTTATATTGTTATTTTTGTATTTTATTGTATTTTATTTTGTGCTGTGAGTTGCCCCGAGGCTTCGGCAAGGGGCGGCATAGAAATGTTTTAATAAAATAAATAAATAAATAAATAAATCCTTAGAAGCAGAATTCCTATTTGGGAAGAGCTATATGGGTATGCATTCTGCACATGTACAGAATCACTTTTCCTCACCTATTGCAGAGGAGGTTGCTTTCTTCTCATGCCAAATATCAGCTTTGGGGGGGCAGGGCGGGTAGGGGGTTATTAAGAGCTGCAACACAGGGGCAAAGGGTCAGTCCTGCTTAGGTAGACCACCCAAGAATAAATGTTTATTATTGTTCATATGAACCATACAAATGCAAGTAAATAAAAAGGTACCACTTTGGTGGGAAGGTAACCGCGTTCTGTGTACTCCGGTGTTTAGTCATTCTGGCCACATGACCATAAAGACTGTCCGCGGACAAACGCTGGCTCCCTCAGCTAGGAAACGGAGATGAGTACCACCCCTTAGAGTCAGACATGACTGGACTTTAATGTCATGCGGAAACCTTTGCCTTTACCTTTAATGGATAAGGCATAAGGCATTGCCCTCCTAAGCCAGGGACTATGGGTTGAAGTCCCATCTGGGATGCCAGAGGAGGGACTGGTGTAAACTGCCCTTTGAACTGCTCTTATCTGTCCAGTGCCAACTAGTTTTCTCTGGAATGGTGCCTGGTCAGTGTCAGCTACATTTCAAGGATGCACACAGGCTGATTTCCAGAAAAGAAGGTTTTTCTTTGGCCCAGCTATGTGTAAATGTTTGCATGATTTTACCTACGAAAGTTATACCCACTTATTTATACATCAGTTTCCTTTACAGAGAACAGTCTTAATTTGAAAGACTGTCTTCTCCAAGTTTGGTTTAAAGATAAAACCCAAGAACTGTTTTATCTTGGTGCCCATCAACGGTTAGCACCTGAAGAAGACTGAATAGGCACGGCTACCGCACACCTGGGTGACAGTCTTCAGCACTCTGCTAGATGTACTGAATTTTCATTGAAAGTATAGTAATTACTTCTAAATCTGCACTTACACACACAAATCAGCACGTGCATACTTCATGCAAATCACTGCCCTCTTTCATCCTCACTTTTAGTGGTCCATTTCCTCTTTATGGTGATTTGTAAGTGTCCACCCTAGTTCCGCTTCCTGTGTACTGCAGTTCATAAACCAATTCCCACCTGCACCCCTACAGTTGCTACTTAAACTTCAAAACACAAGCACCAAAGTGCATAGTTTATATGAAGTATACTTCAGCCCTCAACCCTGATCCAGTGGATCAAGATTCCTGCTTCCAATGAAGCACTATTTCCACTATGATTTAGAATAGACAACCCTAGGCATATAGCTAGGAGTGGTTTCCTCTGCGTCTCCTCCCCACAATTTTTTAAACAAACTATTACCATAGTTTACAATTTTGTCTCTGGAAGGCCCACAAACTAAATAAACCACCCCTCTACTTTTTTGGTGACCTCCCTCAAACTTTTAGGCAGACTACAGACCTGTGACCCCCATTCTACTCTAAATTTTGCAAATTGTTTCAAACTTAACAGGGTAGACGATGCCTGCCGGACCACTAGTATATGCAAGTTAAATTTCTAGTTGTACTTGTCTGCAGTGGCAACTAATCTGTATGCCAGTGTCTACTGATTGCAGTAAAAATTCTCTCTCTCTCTCTCTCTCTCTCTCTCTCTCTCTCTCTCTCTCTCTCTCTCTGTGTGTGTGTGTGTGTGTTCATATATCTTGACATTTAGTGCACACACAAGTACAGCTCTTCCAATATGAAACAATTTCAGTGTTTAACTTCCTGTCCACCTGTTCCAAACAGCTTCTGGTTTTATCTTTTTGTCAGCTCACACAAGCGATCTGTTCCCACAAGAAGCTGAACATGCACACCAGGAAATCATGGCATAATACCACAGGAATACTCTTGTGATAAGAGATCCCTTTCCATGTTTGCTGAAACTGTGCCAATTTCCAGTTTGCGCATTCTATTTCCTTGGCAAAAGCTGAACTCTGCTTTAGCAGCAGCCAGAGATAAAATCAAGTACTCTTGCATACCTGTATGATTTCCTCCCGCTACCCCAGGAAAGGGCTGACTCCTTCCAATAAAATGTTCTCAGTCTAAGAGTGGAGGGACTTTTTGATGCTGTTAAGGATCATTTTCCTCCTATAAAGTGAGAATTTCTAATCAGGGGAAGCTGATAACTAATTATCAGCTCCTTATGAGGCTCCTTATCCATTGCAGCTTTTATTTTAAACTTGATAGTGGAACCTATCTGGGGGATGGACTTCAGTGCTGTACAGAGTTGCTACAAAGCTCAGAAGAAAAGCTGCAATGGATAAGGAACCCCACTAACCCAAGAGTCAACAGGCTTCTCTGGTTCTAATCATAACCATCACACATCATGCCTACTTTAACCCTAGCTTTGCAATCCAAAAAACACATACTTGGGAGAAAACCTTATTGCTATCAGTACGACTTACTTTTGAGTAATTATACTTGAGATCAAACTGTTCTTTAAACAACTCCATGAAAACTGTTTGTCACTAGGATCCAGGGAAAGGAATGTTACATTGCACCATAAGCTGAAAGCACATCTGCACCTTTGTTTTCTCTCTTCGCTGAATAGACATGCCGCTGCTGTTTTAAAAACAGACTGACACTTCAGCATTTGGAAATGCAAAGACGTCAGTAAGCAAGGCACCAGCTGCATAGGCATATGGTTGATTCCCACAATGCACTAAGGGAAAATCTAGAATGCCATTTTTTAAAAAACTATCAGTATGCTGAGAGAGTTGAATTTGTTTTTTAAAACAGATATCTTGTTCTCTGAAGAGCTGCTTGTCCTAACTGAATTAATCTAATCTATCTAAATGTATCCATAAGCTAAGTGCAAACAAATCCTCCACTGCAAAACAAGAAGAGCTTTTTCATTAGAGGCGTTGAACTGATTACATCAGGCCTATTAAAAATTATTGCATATTGTTGTGTTCAATGCATTTTGGTATTGTCAGTGAAACTGATGTTGATAAAATCTATATTCTTATTATAAACTGTCTAGATTTAAAAAAAGTCGTTGGTGATTTAAAAATAATTAATAAAGGACACTCCCTTAAAGAAGGATGATTCTGTGGTTAACTCCACTGGAAGATATTTAAAATCCAGTA
Source organism: Varanus komodoensis (assembly GCF_004798865.1). Classification (NCBI taxonomy): domain Eukaryota; kingdom Metazoa; phylum Chordata; class Lepidosauria; order Squamata; family Varanidae; genus Varanus; species Varanus komodoensis. The sequence goes on along the minus strand of NW_025335269.1, from coordinate 14,134,531 downwards.
AGTATTAAGGCACCTCCACAATGGTGTGTGCTTGCACTATTTTTAAATTACTGGATATCTGCAGGCGCTTTTTTCTTAATATTAAATGGTCATTTAAAGAGGAAACACTTGGAATATAGGCATGGTGGCTGGTTAATTTATGCACACTTCAGGCAACGTTTGCTGTAGCCAAAGACAATGAAAAAGGTTTTTAATTTACGAATACATTCCCAAATACAGGCTATCAACAATCTGCCAGCAAAAGAGTGCTTGGGAAAATAAAAGGCCCTGGGAAAGGATAATTGTTTATTTTCCCAAAAGACTGTAACATCCCATGTGATACTGAAGTGAGCTGGGTGGTAGGTTGAGAGCAGAAGGAATGGACAACTGGTTCTGGCAACCAATGTTGCCTTTCTTCCCAAAATAATGGGCTGTGAACAAAATCCTTCCTAAGAAAATAGCAAATTATTTTCCATTTTTAGTAATCTGCTTTACATCTACCCTGACTCACATAACTACATTTCTTAGAGATTGTATCCTGTGTTAATCTAACTCAAGACTCATTATTTATTTATTTAAAATATTTATACCCTGCCCTATACGCAAAAGCGCCTCAGCAACTTACAAAAATCAAAACAAATAACCCAACAATTAACAATAATTAATAATGTACATAAAACCAACAATAACATTTCACAAATGAAAACAAAATCAACACAGAATCAAAATTGAGCAGAATCAAAATCAAAATCAAAAACAAAATGCGACTGTGAAAAAGATTAAAACTAGATTAAAATTCCTAGCATTCGAAATGGTGGGCAAATAAAAACTTACAGTGGGTCTACTCTGTGTAGACTAACATTAGTTATAACCCCAGGGTTCTTTGGGAAGTTAAAAACCCCCCTGCCAACCACAGATGAAATCTGTCCTTAATGAAACGTGGAGGGTCTTGCACCACCTGGAAATGGGATTTTAGCAGATTAGGTAAATCGGCGGCTGCCTATCCGCTGCTGGGTGACCGGGGCAACGCGCCCCCCCTGGAGACCAGCAGAAGCCCCGCCCCTTCAAGCCCCCCCCGCCGCGCCACTTGCCCCGTCCTTCGGCTGAGCTCCGCCCCTGCTCGGCGGCCCCGCCCACCGCCTCCCGCCGCCGCCTTGATTGTGGCAGTTAGTCGCAGCGCGATGAGCGCCTCGCTCGCCTCCGCCCAGGAGGTCGGGCTGGGCCTTGAGGCAGCTGTTGTTGGTAGCGCTGAACGTGGCTGCGCCCATTGAACGGCGAGGGAGCGACGGGAGCCGCTATAGGTGAGGCCGCCTCGGCAAGCCTCGCCGCCCAAAGAGAAGGCGCGAGAGAGGTAAGGGAGTCCCTCCGCCTTCGCTTTCTCTTTCTCTCTCTGTGCGAGGGCAATACAGCTCCTCCCCCCCCCCCACCGGCTTCACCTCTCCCGGTCTGGTTAAAGCCTCTGATTCCACCGCTCTCCTTTTATTTTTGCCACACTTTATCTCACGCCCTTACTCTTTATTTGGGATTTCCTTCCTTATTCCCGTCGCCCTGGGATGCAAGATGGGGCTGCTTGATGTTCTAGAGACCCTCCCTAAGTCGCTTCTGGTGCCCCTTTACCTCTGCCGCCCCCCGCCCCCCGGACAGAGCAGCGGCAGCAGCATGGCCCTATGTAGTCGGGTCGTGAAAATGGTGCCCTGTGGCGGCATCCGGTGGGCCTCGCTTCTGTCTGCCAGAAACGCGACCTGTCTTTCCCAGAGGCGCCGTGGGAAGGGACTTCAAACTAGTGATCCCCGCTCCCCCGGTTCTTCCAATGCTGAAGGATTTGTGTGCTGTCACATTGAATAGGGCTGAGAGCATCAGAGCAGAATCGGTCCTGCCTGCATTTCAGCCCCTCAGAGCTAACTGAAGGAATTGGCCGTTTGCAGCGGATTGGCTGAAAGAAGGCAGCTTCCGTTCTTTCAAGTGGATGAAAGGCCGCTCTCGTGAAGATGCGCAGTGTGATTCCTTTTCTTGTTCCAGCTGCTAAACTGACTGTGCATGTTAAAGCCATAAAGTGCGTTTCTTAGCCTCTCGGTGATCCTGTTGATATATATCTTTCTGAGAGCCATGTGCACATCAAATGGAAGGAAACTTGTGCTTATCACTGAGTACACTGGACACGAGGAGCACTAATTAGTGTTCCTGTAAAGATGTGGGTTTTGTACATTTAAGTTTTCCATCTTTAGGTGTACTTTTGAAAATGTAATAATATGAAAAGACTTAGCATATGCCTGCTTGTATATAGTAGCATGTTACAAAGTAAACTGCTCATACTTAAGGGCAAGAGGTAACATTTTGGCATTTAAGTCCTAGCCTTAAAATTTTGTCACTCTACAATCTGAATAATTTCCTAATATTTATAATATTGTGCTAATGTGGGAGTGGCTGAAGTTTCTTGATTCTTTATGTGTGTGTTTCATTACTGTGAATGAAAGTACAGGACCTGTACAGTATGATGAGATGTAGTAGATGTACCTTTTAAGTAGAGAACTTTGAGTCTGCTTTTTGATATTAAAAATTAGGCCAACTTTGGAATTTTTCTTGTAACTGGTAAACTATTCACTAGATTCTGTGAATTGACCAATATAGAACAAAAGTTGGAGAGAGAGTCTGAATGTAAACCCCATTTAACCCACTAGAACCTGAGCAGATAGGCATAGGATTTTTCTGTAACAATCTTAAACTTCAAATTTATGTACCAAGATACAGGTGAATATTCTTTGTCTTTGTCATCTTCTTCTTTGTACAACTCTCCTGAAATATTTGGCAAGTGATAACTCAGTAATCTTCAGAAATTTATATTGTCCATCTCAGATGCTCTTACTTTTGTGCAATAGTAAAATTACATATGCCACTATAATCGCATCTTTCATCTGTCTTAATAAAGTTAGTATATTTTTAAGTAGAGCTAATGGCATGGCCCCCCAGTCTAAATGTATTCTCTCTAGGTCAGCTGCTCCACCTGTCTCTTCTGTTGAAGGCATCCAGATGTTCTGTTTTGGAAGGTTCATGTGAGACTAAAACATGCTGAAATCAAAGGAATCAATTATACTTAACTGGTCAGGGGAAAAAAACCTTCAAACAACATCAAGGAAACATTGCCACTCTAGTACATTGCTACACCTAGAATGCTGGTTTCAAGTTGTTTCCAAATTAAGTTTTAACAGTGGGGCAGATAGCACTAGCATCAGCTCTGTAACAACCATGCAGCTTTCTGTTCTGCCATCAATGGATGCTCTGAAGGTTAGTACAAGAGAGAACACCTCTTCTATGGTGGCATTTGGATTATGGAGCACCATGTCAGGGAAGAGCAGCCTAGCTCCATTTTGGGTTACTCTCTACAGTACTAACATTCATATTATTGTTGAGATATTGAATTTTGTTTGCTACACTTTAATTTGATTGTCTGAATATATAACTTTAAGGACATTTGTTTTATGTCATCCTTGTTATTTTGTAAGGCTCTTTAATTCTTGATGATAGGCATGTGGTATAAATATTTGAACTAAACTAGAAATGGGGAAAATATTAAGAGTGCTCATTGGAATATAGTCATTTATGTCAAAGAATTGATAGGAAATGTGAGCTTTTTGATAAGGTAGGGGCACCAAGCAGGTAGGTGTTGAACTAATGGATTCCAGGTATAAGAAGTAGAAGAGAGAATTTTCAGCAGATAAATGATTTTGATAGCTTATGGCTACAATCCTTTGCTTATTTTTCTGCAAGAAAGTCTCATTGAACATAGTGAGATTTACTTTTAGGTAAACATGCATAGTAGTTCTCTTGTAAAAAAAAATGCTAAGCTCAGGAACATTTGTAAGTAGTGGGAGGTTACTGATTTTCATTTTAATATGATGGGAATCTCCTAAGTTAAAATGACATGCTTACTATAGTTTGGATTTGAACATTGGTAAAGAAAAGACAAGTTAAAATCAAAATTAGATGTTAACAATCAACATACGTCCAGAGATGCAAGTAATGGACAGCACACAACTTTTATAACTAAATAAATGTAACATATGTTACCCCTATGTACTTTATGTTATTTTTCTTTAGTTTGGAATGAGTGGACAGTGCAGATACTCTCTTGGCTTGTAATGGAAATAGCATTATTTAGCACAGAAATACTATATTGGATCATTAGCATTTGAGTTAATACTCCTAGTATTAATTTGACAATATTATATATTGTATATATAGCCTGTCTCTTAGAATTCAGTGTGAAGTATGCTAAAGAAAGCATGAAGTTTGACCTGGTTCACATGACTTAACAAATCAAATTGGGTGGTCACCCCTGTTTGTTTGACGGTGGTTTGTCATGATGTATGAACCTGGCATAGTTTTGTCATTGTGATTTGTTAACCATGCATAGGCAGCCCTTGAGAACCCATGGCTTTTTGAGTTCTTCTGGATGGTTTGTTTTCTGTTTGCCTTGTCATGATATGCAAACCTATGTTTGGCTTGTCAGAAAGGGCTGCAGAGCTGTATGGGCAAAAGCAGTGAGTAAAGCTCCTCCCACTTTCATCAGTGATGTCTCCAACCTCCTTTACTATCCATGCCTCCAATACATTGATACGATATGACACAAATCAGTTAATTCTTCTACGAGTTGCTTCCCTAGACAGTGATAGCTTTTCCTACCCCCATGCTTGAGGAGATCTGTGAAAATTTGCAACTATTATGCTTATTTGCAATAATTATTATCATTGGATTTACACCAATCTCACTGAAAGTTTGTTTTTAATTAAATATGTACAGATCTCCTCAAATGTTTTCTTGATTCATGAGTATATTTGTTTATCTTCAGGGTGGCTTACCATGATGTGAGAACTAAGTTTGGATGCTATTTTAACTTCTAGTATAATTGTACTGGACTGATACAGTAATTCTTAGAAACAAGAATACAGAGAGAAGCTTATCTGTAACAATGACATTTTTAGGGGTTTTGAACTTAAATAATAGGACCTACAGTTACATTTATACCTGGTCAGTGGAAATCTGTCTGCAAAGATTTTTCCAAGCAGTCTTACTGGTAATATCAAAATACATTTATAAAAATTACATCAGAGAGTATCAACATGAAACAAGTCATCAGTGGTCAACAGCCATGTGGTCAGGAGGAAAGAGCAATCCAGCTTGATAAGGCTGTGGTGACCTCTGTTACTGTCTTCACTTCCTTTCCTTTCCAGCAGATTAGTTGGTACCTGTAGGGGAGGCCAGGCCAGTAGGATGAGGCTCTGCTGATTTCTTTGCTTATTCTTTTCATTGGTACCAAAAGTGGAAAGGCATGCCCTGAGCGTATAACGGCTTTTCTGCTTGTATGGATGATGAGTAATGATAGTAAACCTGTTGATAGTAAACCTGTTGATCATTGACCTGTGTTAACGATCATGCTATCTGCAGAGCCCGCTTGCCTCTCTCTCCACTTCTTGCCAACACCTTCTGTTTAATTCCATAACTGTTTTACTACCACCTGTCTGTAATTTTTGCATCTTTCACTTCTCTTTTTCACCCACCAGCCTTACTCAGGCTTACTTCTCGATTAATTACTCTTTCCTTTCTGTAAGCAACATGACTCTCTTCTCAGAAGTTACGTCTTGATTCTTTTTTCAAACTGCAAGAATACATGGTTCAAAATCTTGAGTGCCTAAGGAACTAGGAACTTGAAATTATTTTGGTCTTGCCATTGGAGTTCTACAAAATAAAATTGATTTTCCAGTGATTTGAGATTAAATGCTACCTTATTTCTGTAACTGACTTTACATAAACAAAAGGGTGGCATGTGAAACATGCTGTGTATGTTGTACAGTCTTATCATCAGTGTTTAAATATCTTATGGTCCCTACTCTTACATGAGAACTGGTTCCTCTTGGTCTGTTTCTTTAAAAAAAAAAAGTCACAGTAAACTGAGCGACTTTTTTGTGCCATAGAGAATGAGCCACTACATTTCTGTCACTGGACACTTGAGTCACTTTCAGCACAATTCTATACTTGTCTACTCAGGAGTAGGTTACATTGTTTTTAGTGGGACACATTCTTAGGAAGTGCATATGTAGACTTAAAGTTGCTCTTTTGTAAAATAGAAATAATCATGGGTTCATTTACATTGATTTTATTATTGGATTGTTGAATATTTTTTAAACCAGAAATGGTATAGAAATGGTTACTTGTCTGAATGAGTTCTTTGAGATAATAGGGTATTTTTGATTTCTCATAATTAATTGGTTCTGTATTCATGAAAGAGTCATACTGACCTGGTTTAGACAACAGCAAGCCATTGTGGATAACTGGTGGTTTGTCATGTCATCCCACTGTGGGTAAAAGAAAATGGCAAGTGAGGCACTTGAGAAGAATGGGAAAAAAACATTACTGTTCTTGGCATTTTCACCCAAGATACTCCAAGTCACCCCCCTTTCTATTGTGCAAGCAGAACATTAGAGAAGCTGTTACTGGTTAGTCACCCCCTTTTATGTTTTTAAATTGAGTTCCAAATGTCTGAAGGGTTGTTTTTTTTGTAATTTTGTATTTTTTTTTCCTAATTGGAGATACATGCTTCTTTCTCCTGGTGCAAAATAGGAAGCCATACTGGGGTACTGTCTTGGCTGGAACTTGTTGGCAAAGTGCAACAGGTACTTAGAGTTTCCAAATAGTCTTTCCTCCCACTTTCATTAGTTGGCCAACCTTTAACAAAAAAGTGTTCCAAAGGTGTACAAGTTTTTTGTTAAAAAAAAAAAAAGAGCTGTCAAGGGAGAGCAAAGCAAAGATTTTGTGTTTGAGAGGGAGTAGCCTCTTTTTTACCCTTAACAACAAGGCCCTTAGGGTTTTGGGTAACTCCACTTGCCTTTGAAACCTATCAGAAATACCCCCCCCCCCCCAATTTAGGCAGGGCAAAACAGAGTAGTTTGGACAGGGTTGTGTTAGGGAAAAGCTAGGCTGCAGTTTTTCACCTTTCCAACAGATTTTTATGAAAAAAATTGACATATTTGGGGATAAATTTTTCCTAAAAGAGTTGGCCAACCAGTGACAATGCCCTCCAGTCTGCTACTTGCACATTTGGAGGGGCTGACACTGGTTGTTCTTTTAGAGATCACAAGAAGTTCTCTTGAAAAATACCGCCAACAATTTTAAAAGCAGAGTGTGGGGGAGCCATTATGCTCCCAGAAGAGCTTGTAATCATGGCAGTGAGTAGAAACAAAACAGCTTCATTTGTGGTAACCCCTGGAATACTGTCTGCAAGACTGATGGGAAAGGAGGGAAATTATTTACAGTGAATCTGATTGTCTGTTGTGCATATAAGTTGTTTTGCAAACTATCCACCTGCGCTGGTTTGTTATCTGCATTAGTGTGAAGTGCAAACTGCCTATTGTGTACATGTGTGTTGATTGCGCTTTTAATAACTTTACAGTCATAGTGTACAGACTGCGCCTTTATAATCAAACTCTTTTGCTGAAAATTGGTTTTAGGAGGAGAGGACAAACTCTGCTCAAAGCAGAGTCATTATTTTGAAAAACTTAACAGTTTGCTATGTCAGAAACAGTGATGTCGGGTTTCCGGAAAATTTTGATTCAGAATTTTTTTCCTGATCCAATGATTTTTTTTTAATTTCCAGATCCTATGAAAGTTTTCAGTTTGTTTCAGAAAATATTGTGATGTCCTGGTTGGACAACTTAAGGGTCACCTGATGTTTTTGCCTATTAATACCAAAATGAGGGAAAAGCATTAACGTGTTATCAAACGAAGGGAGAAAAAAATATCCAGAAGAGAAAAACATTAATTTGCCCAATGCAATTAGGAAATGTTTTGTTTCCTTTCTCATTGGGTGGTATAGACATTGAAAAAATAAGATACCAATAAATGTTGCATAACTCATGCAGTCCTGGAATTGAGAATGCCAGTTGTAGGTTAGGGAACCATTTTACTTGGTTTGATTTGAAAGTTAGGTACTTTGCAGAAACTAAGACAGTGCTGTGACATTCTTCTGGGTTCCTTTAATTGTTGCACCTGCTCAGTCAGGTTGATCATCAGGTGAGCAGAGATACTGCATGACTGAACTAAACAGTCACTGGATTTGTTTAATTCTTTTGCTTGGAAATGGAGTATTCTGGTTATTAATGCTAAAATTAGCCATTTTACTAGTTGAAGATAGTAATCAACAACAACTTAGTGAAATTGTGCTGAAAAGAGAAGTTTAGATAGAAGTTTAGATCAGTTCTTTAAGCTGGAACTTCAGAGAGTTTTACTAGTCTTTCAAGGGTCCTTTCTAAAGAGGCTAGAAAATGTTCTGAAAATGATTAACAGGGTTAACATGTACAATGTGTTGGTCAGTGCAGATTAACACACAATAATTCATGCCATTGTTTATCAACCACGGTCAAGGTTGAACAGATATTTTTATGTTGCATGTATCCATTTCAGAAAATACAACTGACTTCATCTTGTTAAATATTTTTGACCAAATTTGATCATATCTTGACTAATAAATTAGGATTTTGCTTATACTCTGTGCTTGCCCTTTCTGAGAGTAGTGATCAAACCAGGATGCCTTTAACTATAGTTTTCCATTTTATCTGAACTATGGTTCCCATTATTGTACTAACACGGTCTTAATGGTTTGAAGTTGGTTTAAAAGTTTGAGCTATTCTGGACCTGGGAATCATAGTTTTTTGTGTTGAACAGAACAGAGAACTATGCTTGTCTTCTTGCTTTACTGATGGTTCATGTGAAAGGAGGAAGAAAGCAGTTGTATGCGCTTGTGCACATCGTGGCCTAACAAGTGATGGTATGATTATCCACATTTGGCCATTAAGTAGTTTAGGAATCAAGCAAACAAATTGTTCTTTCATCTGAACAATTCTGAATATCGGAACTGGAAAACATTGTAATTAAGTACTGAATTGTTGAAAGAAACTTTCTCAAATGATTTGTTGCACTTAATTAACATAAAGAGATAAAACATGAATGAAAGAACTTCCAGACTAAACTAATCTGTTTACCCAAAGAAACACTTCTCTCCCACAACTCTGCCAAATCATGATGTCCTGTACAGTGAATCTAGACACAGAGTTCAGTTTGCCACTTTGAGCAAGGAAAATACACATTTTAATGGTATTATTCTTCCAAGAGGCTAATGTGAAAATGTTGGTTTATGGGGGAAAATGTGTACATGGGCAAGTGCTCACATTTGAATCCAAGATCAGAAAAGTCCAAAAAATGTCCAGAGAATCGTGTTCTTGTTTGCATTTGTGGCTGTAAATGGGTCATGTTCACATTATTTATCAACAGGAAATAAATTCTCATACAGTTACAGTCCTGTGCCAGAGAGCTGGTATAGCAGCCTTCATGAATGCCTGGGTAAGGATTTTTTTGCTGAAAGTGCAATGGTTTCCATAATTTTTATAAATCTAATCTGATTTTAGTCCAGATTTGAACTGCTACAGTTGAAAGAAAATTCTTATCCTTTTTCACTTATTACTGTACTATTGTAAGCCACCCAAAGAACTTCTGCTATTGGGCAGTATAGAGGTGAAAATAATAGTATTAATAATGAATAATTGCTATGCATGTATATTTAATATGGGAGAAATTTTGAATTTGTAGATTTTTCTCTTTAGTAAGCCAGAAAAGCATTGTATTCAATAACATGAAGTGAGAGAAATTTAGTATATAGAAATGTGTCCTATTCTTGAATCTGAATTTACTTTTGCCTGTCAGACATGTGGTAGTCCATAGATACATTTTATTAGAAGTTGGTTGAATAAAATACACCAAATTACCTGTCTTATATTCTGTCTGAGTGCCGTATTTTTTAGCCTGTTTTCATGGAAGAAATTCGATGAGTTTTTTAATTATTTGCTGGTTGCATTTGTTCAGACTTTTTCCTGCAGTTTTCTGGCATCTGGCTATACTGCCCCAGCCACTACTGCCCTGTCTTTAAAAAATGCGGAGGACTGAAGCATAAAGGGGAGAGCAAAAGGACCTATAAATGGAAAGTGTATATGTGTTGCCAACATGTTACCCTTCTGTCTGTATCCCTTTGCAGCACAACAAATTGTATTCAGAGAACCCCTCAACCTTCAGGAGCAGCTTTGGGGAGGATGACATAAGCTGCTGAAACGGAAAATAAGTGGAAGCTTGTGCTTTCATTCATAGCTCATATATTGTGTTCATGTACACTTAGGTACACTGCCACTTGAGATGCAGTATGATTATGTAGGCAAATAAATGTGAAAGGATTTTAAAAAGAGATCCACTATTTCAACATTAGATGGGTTGGAGAGAGAAATTGTGCCATTGAGCAATTACATTAGTGATTTTCTTAGAGAAATAATGTGTAATAACATGGTTGCCTTCTACTTATATTTGTGTATAAAATTAGAAATTGCTTCCACGAAGCTGTGGTGTCTTTCTCAAGGGAAATTCATCAAATTGATATTTTCTTGCATAAATTATTGGAATTCAAGAATGTAGGGGTGGGGAGAGAACAAAAATGCCACAGTATGCACCCAGCTCCTAAAGACAGTGTTCCTTAAGGGGTCATGTCAGCCTGAAACAGGAAACTTATCTATGGGTGGGAGTGGGGAGTAAAGTTGTAGAGAAAGGAGTCCCCTTTCTTTCAAACTTTCATCTGTTGTGTTGTAAAGTGGTAAATCCTGAGCATTTTGTGCTATAAATTGGGAAAATAAAGCGATGTTTTAAGCGCTCAAACAAGCCTCATCTCCAACCCAATTTTCCTTTTTTTTCTGTTATCCCAAAATGAAATATCTAACATTCTGTAGGCTCTGGGTAAGCTTACAGGTATACCTAGGTCTGTCAAAGAGAGAGGTAAATTTATTTTTAAGCATCACAAAAATGGTTACGAACTAACATACTTCTGCACATTGGGGTGTCCTCTAAGTATGGAGTAACTCCATACCTTTATGATTCATGGCTCCATTTGGCTTCAAGATTTTAGATATGGAACCTCCCAGATTTGGTATTGAGGGGAACAAATGGTGCTCCTTAACAAAATTTGCAGTTTATCTGTTAGGAAAGAACACTTTAATTCCCCACTGTGTTAGATATCTTTAGGCTGTTAGTTCTGAACCTAAGGGATTAATTCTATATGGGGGTGGGGTGGGGTGGGGTGGAGTTTAACTTCCATGATGTACTTATCTTGCATGAATACCTCCAAGATTCTAGAAACAGGCCTGTGTGCCCTCTGTCACCGTTTTTTGATACCAGTATTTCATGGCACAAACATTCCCATACATGGACTTTTAGACTAGCTGAATTGAGGTTTCTTTGGACTCCTTTTTGCCCCCGCTTCTAACATGCAATAAAACAGTGAATCACAGTCCTGCTGTAAGCCTTATGAAAATAAGTTACAAATTTATGCATTTTTCCTGTGCCCTGTATGATGTCTAATCAACTATGCTAAAATCCTGAATTTCTGTATTGTTTGGCATTGGCAATTTTAGATGTTTTAAAACTGAGAAATAACAATTGTTTTCACATGAAATTTTGACCCGAGATAGAAATGGCTGCTTTCATTTATTTGAGAGTTGGACTGAGAGATAATCTGATCAGCTGCTCTAAACTTTTGGATTTTCTGTTGTTTTGTATAGGAAATAACTTATTTTTATGGTGGGAGAAGCAAACATTGTATTTTGCTTGAATCCAAACATTCTTTCCCAAAAGAAGGAATCTATCTCTATACCCTCAATTTTCCATAGGATCATAGTTGGGTTGTTTGATCTTTTCTTTTTATTGAGTTACAAAATTTAAAAAGATTTCTGCATATTTATAGAGTCTCTCCAATATGTATGAACCATTATCTTGTTAGGTGACCCTTTTTCACTTCCAAAATGTGAGGTACAACCATCTGAATTTGCTGTAAAGAACTAAACATTTGCTGCATGATTAAATGGGATTTGCTTTGTAATGGTCATATTGACATGACTAATTGCAGAATTTTCCTTCATAGAGAAACCTCCCATATGGATAAGCTTGGTAGTGATGTTGAAGCTGGAAAAAAGCATCTATAATAAAAAAACAGGATGAGTCGGCTGCTAGATGATCAAGAAAATGCCCATGGCAGCAGTCTGGGCTCCCATCCTTCTTTACGGGAACTTCATTCCATCAACCCTGCACAGCTAATGGCAAGAATTGAATCTTATGAAAGCAGAGAGAAAAAAGGCATATCTGATGTCCGAAGGACTTTCTGCTTGTTTGTCACTTTTGACCTCTTGTTTGTAACCTTGCTGTGGATAATAGAGCTAAATGTGAGTCCCTTTTAACCATTTACTTTTCTTGTAGAGATTATAGGATCAGGAATGCTGAATTTTTCTCATTACTATTGCAATAGAATATAATACTATGTGTATTTGGGAGTAAGAACCAGCCAAATATACTTTACTTCTGAGTAAGCATGTTAACATTGCACTGTTAGTATCTTCAACCCTAATTTGATATGGGCTTTAACAGCAAAGCAAGTTGTTTAGCTCAGTGCTGATTGCTGCATTTAAAAATACTAAAATAAGATAGCACAAATACTTGTCGGGCCATTTTTTAACACATTTCAATCTCATTTCAGATTATTAAATTAGTACATCTACTGAAAAAAATGAAGTACATAGTATATTGTGCAGATACCTTTTTTGTGGAGGGAGCATCAACTGTTGGTTGACAACTGCTAATGTGGGTACAGGAATAATTCTGATTTCTGTCATCTTAATCACATGGTTTAAACATGAGCTTTATAGCAAAAAGAAAACAGTAAAATAATAGAGTGAAGCAGGATAGTATTTAGTTTGTAGGAGGAAAGTCAGCAAGCCTTCATATTGAGAGAATGGACTAAATATGCCAGTTTTGATCCAACAAACCACAGGTGAAACCCCACTCATGGAACAAGACTTTTTTGCCCTTCCTTCCCACAGCAGTCCACTGAAACCCTTGAAAAAGCTGATTGTGGGAATTAGAGAACTCCTGGGAACTGCTAACTGTAGATTAGCTGGAAAAGATAGCTGGCAGGAAGCTGGCATACCTCTCTTGTGATCCCTTTGATTACAAGTCACTGTACTGCCTCCTGTATAAGCAAGCATGTGAGCTGAAACAATGAAAAATCCCATTGTGCACCTGTACATGTCAGTACTACATGGTTTTCAAGGGAGACCATCATGGTGCCCTACCTTCTTTTTATGCCAATGTTGTTTGCTCTGTAAATTCTAATGTATTTTCTTTATCTAATTGAATATATTCATGTATCTACAGAATTTATCACAAACACTTCTGTATAAGATACATGGTAATTAAAATATTACCAGCTGATCCTGCCAAATACTGGCATGAATTGGGAGGTCTGTTCTGCTATCAGACAACAAGATCTAACAGAATTAGAAACTAATTGCTTTGTATTCTTTGTAAAGCAGTCTAGAAGAACCTCTGGTGCTGAGTAAAGACTATATGTGAAAAGATTTGTGTTCAAGTTAGGGGAATTCATTATTTGTGAAAAGTGATTTAGTAGTGAAGTTTATTATATTTATATCCCAACTAAAGGTGGCTACATGTAGTTCCCAGGTGGGCTCCCCTCCTAGCTCAGGCCAGCCCCAGACCTGCGTAACTTCCACATGGTGGATGCCTTATGTGCCTTCAGATCATACTTTGGGCCTTCTTATGATGTAGTTTTAGCCACTTAGTCTCACTGTTCAGTAGGATTTACTTAGTAGGAATAATGTAATATTTACTTGCAGGTAGTAATTTATTGAATTGACCTTCTCAAAGGTAGACAGGTTAGGCATTTAAAGAAAAAAAAAAGCTGGATTGTTTGGAAATGAGAACCTGAAAAGCCACTGAGTATGTTTAGTTTTTTTAAAAATCCCTGTTAAATGTATCGATGCAAAGATGCTATGAGAACCTAGAACCTTCTTCATGGTTTCTGTGCATTACACACATGGGCTTTGTACTTGTTCAGTGCCTGCATTTGGGAAAATTTTCCTAGCTAAGCTCAGTAAGCCCCACTCCCTTTCCCCTGTATAAATAGGTGGAATTCTCGCCATTTTCCCCAGTTCACTTTTGATTGCCGCTTTGAGGGCCTCAGCTTTCCTGGCTTTGCCTTTCCTAGCTTTGCCTTAACTAGAAGCCAAACTGAATAACACATTGGGAATCCATTGTTGGATCACTGGTTTTTTGTTTTTGTTTTACTTTTTATAAAAAGCAGATGTGGGTTGAGATAGTTTGGATTGGCTGCACTTCACTTGGGAATGGAGTTTGAAGTTTCTTGTGTACAGTGGTATCTCGGCTCACGAATGCCTCAGTTCACGACCAAATCGGGTTGTGAACAAAAATCTCCTAAAAATTTTGACTCAGGTCATGAACTCCGCATTGGGTGGCAACCACAATCGCAGCCATCTCCCCCCCCCCCCCCCCCCCGAGTGGGGAGATGGCCACGATTGTGCTGGGGTCAGGAGGGGGGGAATGGCTGAGATCGCTCCTGTCTTTCTTTCATGAGCATGCTCGTGATTGTACCTGTCTTTCCTGCAGGAGCACAACTGTGATCGCGGCCATCTCCCCTCCAGCACAATCACACCTGTCTCCCCCCACCCAAGTGCGTCCATGTTCGCCCCTGTCTCTCTCCCCCCCAGTGTGCCTGCGTTCACGCCTGTCTCTCCCCACCTCCAGTGCACCGGGATGATGAGCGTGTGCAGGGATGACAGGCACCATCATGGTCTTGCTGCAGGGGCGGTGAGATGGCCATGATCTTTGTTGTTCCTTGTCACTTTGCTTCACATTTTTCTGATTAAAAAAATAGTTACAGGACAGATTAACCTAATTTACTTTGAACCTTATGGGGAAATTTAACTTGGTTCACAACCAATTTGGGTCATGACCAGAGTCCTGGAACGGATTAAGTTTGTGAGCTAAGGTACTACTGTACTGTTTTCCTGATAAAAATTACCCTTCTCCCACAAACTGCTGCTTTCTGCATTAGGGAAAACATATGGATATACATACACTTTGCTTAATGGGGTAAATTACTGGAGCAATGTCCTCTACTCCTGTGCTGCAGTCCCAGTTCATCTACCCTCATGGCTACTTTTTACAAGCATGTAAAGAGACAGGAGGTTCAAACATGGTTTTCTAGCATCTTGTTTACCACAAATATCTCTAGGACTCTGTTTGGGGATGCCACACTCTTTGTCTTGGAACTAGCTAGCCTTCATGTGTTTTGTCTCAGTGGATGCAAAGATTAGACTCAAAGACTCTAGAGTCTAGAGACACTCAGTGGGATTTTTTAAAGAGATACTCACTTTTTCCTATAGATTCCCCCCCCCCCCTTTTTTTGCTACACGTGTGCCAATATATAACAGCATATAAGAGGACCCTTGAAACCAGAAATAATAAAACAATGGTGGGTCATCTTATATGCCCAAGTATGACAAATACCAGAAAGAGAGTCCAAAATATTAACCTCATCTTGTATGTGAGTTGCCTTTATGCTGGTATACATGGTAGTTTGCCTTTAGTTTAAAATATTTTAGCAAAGCATTAGTCATGTATGCAAGCTGCATATATTAAATTGCTTTGTACTATGTAATTTTAAAAAGCATACAATTCTTAGTTGTCAAACTACTTGTCCCATTGAAGCTTGCCTTCCTTGAGTGCTTTAACAACATAATGTGCATTATGTGTCACTGCATATGTGGTTGAATAGATACACCCTTGTAATTATATTAACAGGAGAAATGTATGTTTCTGTAGGTAAATGGTGGCATTGAGAAAACATTAGAAAAAGAAGTCCTCCACTATGACTACCGTTTTTCATATTTTGATATATTTGTAAGTATTAACTTCCTGTACTTTTAATGTTACATTACTAAGCTTTTACCTTATTCTGTACCTGAAAAGTCAGCTTAGGGTACCATCCTGGTGGCTGAATTCAGAAGGTTTGGGGCATTCAGGCATGCATAGAAGCTAGAATTCCCTCCATGTTTCCCCTGTCCCGCAAAAGACATAGATTTTGGCTGTCTATGTCATTTGTCCCTGCTTGTGAGAAGGTTGGGCTGAGGCAGTGCCTAGATTCTAGAACAACAGTGCCTTTCTCCTTGGTTCCTCTTTCTCCCAATGCCTGCTCTGAGGATGGTCTTCCATCTTTGGAGCCACAGCTGGTACAGAAGGTAATGTGTTGGCTGCTAGGTCAGTGGGAGAGCCCTCCAAAGGCAGAGTCCTTGTTATAATGTTGGAGGGCTTTCCTGAGGTAGCTGTGCAACTTTTCCTCTGGTCAGACAACCACAATCCTACTAGCCATAGGATTGTGCTGTTACAGATATAAGATATTAAAGAGAAATATGTGCTCAATAAAAATGTATTATCTCATCCTAACCATAGAAATGCTTCTTCAGTGTGCATATTGTATATATAGTTTACATAGGAATCATAATTCTTGAATGCTATAGGTTGTGCTTTGAACAAAGCTGCTTTTCTTTTGAGTCATAAAACAATGTTTTAAAAGCATATCACACACAGCAAAAGCTAGACTATTTCATAAGAGGGTTTGGGTTTCTTTCTTCCTCCAAATTTCTAAATTTTCTGCTGAAAAATAAAGTCAATATGGGGTGGAAAATTGGACACAGATTTTTCTGGGGTTTTTTTTGCAGGGGGCTTCACATCTCAGCAGCTCCATATCCTTATTCTAAAATGCTTGTAAATGTTCTAAGAAAGAATGCAGGAAATAAAGCACAGAAATAGTTTGCAGATTCTTGTGATGAAAGCAGAAATGCTGTTTGACTGAGGAAAAGCCTCCTAGGGAGACTTGAGGTAACAAAAGCTCAAAAAGAGAAAGGGGAGGCTCAGGCCTAGAAAGCTGAGTGAGGACAATCCTAGGAGGAAAGGAAGCCAGGGGCTGACAGAAAAGAGGAATGATGGCTGACTGAAAAGTAGGCACTGGATGAAAATAAAGCAGAGGGAACAGGTGAGAGATTGAGGGAAAGGAATGAAAAGGCGCCTTGGGAGTGTAGAAAACATCACGGGAGGTCAAGGTATAGAGAAGGCAACTTTTGGAGAGAGTCAAAGTGTCAGAGAGGGAACATAAGGCAGTGAATTTGACTCTTAGATTGCTCAGTCTATTTATTAGTGATAAATACATAAAGCAGTTGTGTGAAATTGCCTGAGTTGATGACAAACATAGTTTACCTAAACAAACTGGATATTTCTCAGACATTTTCTCAAAATTTACTTTATTACATTCTGCCCACTTTGTTTGAGGACGAGATCATGCTTTCAGTGGTGTTACTAAAATCTTTGGGTGCTTCCAAATGAGGCTTACGTTGTATGATCACACTGCCTCATTCATGGGATGTTACTGTGTGTATGTGTAGGTCCAGATGACATCACTGTCATCAGCTGTACTCTCCTGTGTTGTCCCTCTGCTGTTTCTGTTACTTACCAGAAAAAAATGGGTTAAGGAGGAAATAACTGCTGAATGCATTTTTATTGTTAGCTCAAGGAGTGTTCATTCTGGAAGTACCCATGGTGAGTGCATATGATAATATGAAGTAGGATAATTCTAACATCAGCATATCCCATAGCAGATGCTTGTGAGAACCTAGAGTGTGAAAACAGGAACATGGTTAAAAGTTGGTAGAAGCTGAAGCTGCAGAATGGAAGAAGATAAGTGTAAGATGTGGTCCACAGTATGCCTTGGGAGAACCAGAGTGAGGGCAGGGAATTTATATAATATTAAGGTGCAATCTTGTAGTCACTAGACATAGTGTAGATGGCCAGAAGATTGAGTCCCATGTCTAACCTCCAAACTCAGTCCCACATCTAACATCTGAAATTTGCTCCATAGTTGGAGCTGGAACTTCAAATTTGGAATATTTATTGTCCTCACACCTGGTGCAGAAATAATCCCACTGGCTAAGCCTCCTTAGTGTGGGGAGGGGAGGGGAGGGGAGGAGGCAGATTCTGCCAGTATATGTGGTATCCTGGTGGCACCTCAGTCTCCTGTCCTCATGCTCCAAGGTGCCATGCTTGGATGGCCAAAATTGGCTAAGTGTTTTGCATGGCAGAAGGAGCTCAAATAAAACCTTTGCCTCTGTACTTCTCTTACTGTGCATTGAAGGCCTGTAACCCTCTGAGTTTTTTTAAAAAAAATATGTTTAAGATCACCCTAATGCCTTCTGTCTCTCTTGCCCCCCCCCTTTTCTCTTTAGCTCCTGGCAGTCTTTCGGTTTAAGATTTTGATACTTGCTTATGCATTGTGCAGACTGCGACACTGGTGGGCAATAGCAGTAAGTAGGGTACTTTTGAATTGAATTTTAAGGTTTTGAAAAATGATGCTTTGTAATCTAATACAGTCTCTGAAGCTGTGCTATCTATTGCAGTATTATATTGTTCCAGTATTGTATTGCAATAGTATTGTATTGATTGAAGATTAGATTATTTTTTACAGTTCCTGAGTACTGTCTTCATGAATATTAGTCAAGTGTGAGATAGTTGTCTGGGAGAACCTGCCTCTGTTTTCATTGCAGTTTTTAAAACCAAAAGCTTTTATTGCAAAGACATTTGTTCTGTTGAGGTAAACAGAAATGTTGATTGCTGCATCAACTGGAAACTTACCCTTCTGCTTAATCATTGTTCATTGTTTCAATCCCTCTTCCTGTTTGTTTTAACATTTTTATTATGTAACTGTAAAAGAGATTCATACCTTAGAGCATTGTTTTCTGTAAAACTTTCAGGGACTTGTAGGCACCCTGTCTATGCCTGGGTGTCTTTTTCTTTTATATGATAGGATTGCACATAATACATATCCTAACATGTGACGAATCCACTGGAGATAACAAGTGCTTTTAAATGGTGAGCAAAGTCCTGTGGATGTACTGTAGATACAAATTGTATGGATGGTTCTTTGGCAAATTACATTTTGTTTAAATATCCTGAGTCCCTTTTAGTGCGATCCTTTGGCCTTCTGACCTACGTGTTCATGTTGAAGGTGAAGCCCCTGCAGCCAGCATGGAAAGAACTGCACCCATTGCCCTTCCCAAGCTGGAGCTGGGCCTTGGAAAGGGGGAAAGGAGTTTATGCCAGAGGGGAGGAGAGGGAAGGGGGCTGGAGCTACAGAATTGCAGCCTTCTTCCCTCACCTCCATGATGCTAAATGTCAATTGCCAAAATCAGCCTTCCAGACAGCATGCTGGGCATAAAATGTGGTGGTAGCAGAGATTGTTGCAGTGATGCCTTGCACTGGGTGTTCATAATCCTCTGTGTGTGGAGCTTTATAGGAATCTGCTGAAGGGACTATAGGATTGCACCCTAACTTTTATAAGCCAGTGAGATTACAAGCTTTTGCTCATAACTTAATGAGGACCATCATGCCTTTATATTCGCCTGTTTATGGCACATTGCAGTAGCATGTAAAAACAGAGGAGATGACTGCATTAATAGGTATTAATTTTTCTTTCAGTTTACTACAGCAGTAACCAGTGCCTTCCTATTAGTAAAAGTCATTCTCTCTAAGGTATGGATTAACTTAATATATGCTAATTTATGTTCTTTAAATCATGTAACTGTTTCATTATGATAGTTCTTTACATAAGTACATAATATTCTTTCTCCCTCAAGCTATTATCTCAAGGTGCTTTTGGCTATGTGTTGCCCATCATATCTTTCATTCTTGCCTGGATAGAAACCTGGTTTCTGGATTTCAAAGTTCTACCACAAGAAGCAGAAGAGGAAAACAGTATGTTTCTTTGCTATACTTAGTATTGTTGACAGGAATCTTATTTCCTGTGCAAACAGAAAGAACTTCAAGGTACACGATATGTTTATACAGTGCTTTGGAAGATAATGCTGCTTTGATGTCCACAAGGTAGAATTACATTGCTATTTATTTATTTATTGCCCAATAGCCAAAGCTCTGGGTGGTTAACAAAAATTAAAATTATACAAAAGTTAAAAAGACACACATTAATTGAAAGTAACAATTGCAGTTGTTATGATTCATCATGGAAGCATAGCAGCAGTACAGAATGCAATGGAGTATTTAAAAACAAAGTTTAACAGTTACACTATTAAAATACTGGGAAAATAGAAAGGTCTCCTGGTGCCAAAGAAAGTACAAAGTACCAGGTGCACCTCTTTGGGTAGCTCATTGCACAGCTTGGATGCCACAACTGAAAAGACCCTCCTTCTGGTAGCCACCTGCCTCACTTCCTTTGGAAAGGGCTCCCAGAGAAGGACCCCTGAAGATGACCTCAGGGTCCACATAAGCACATATGGGAAAAGGTTATCCTTCAGATAACCTGCCCCCAAGCCATTTAGAGCTTTGAATGTTAGCACTAGCACTTTGAATTGGGCCTGAACTTCAACCAGCAGCCAGCGTAGCTGCAGGAGGACTGGCATAATGTATTTTTGTGAATCAGTCCCCATTAACAATATTGCTGCCCCGTTTAGGATCTGTTTTCAAGTGCAACCCCACATACAGCACACTGCAGTAAATCTAATGAGCGGTTACCAGAACATGGCTAATGGTAGCTAAGCTCTTTCAGTCCAGATAGGGTCGTAGTTGGTATATCAGCTTAAACTGATAAAATGTGCTCCATTCCACCAAGTGCATTTGGGCCTCAAGTGACAGTGCTGGGCCCAGGACCACCCCCAGATGACTACTGGACTGATGTACCAACCACTAGCAGCACCTCCATCTTGTCTGGATTGAGTCTTTGTTGGCCCTCAATCCATTACCATGCTCAGACACTGACTCAGAGTGGCCGCTGCCTCACCTGAGTTGGATGAAAAAGTAAGGTGGAGCTGAGTGTTATTTGCATCATTGGTGGCACCTCAGCCCATATCCTTGGATAACATCCTCCAGCAGTTTCATGCAGATATTAAATAGCATAGGGAATAACATAGAACCATGCGGTATCCCATGACATAACTGCCATGGCACAGAGCAGTAATTCCCCAGCACCACACCCTGGAATCAACCAGTCACGTAGGAGTAGAAGCATTGCTGTGCCGTGCAGTGCCCACTCCTAGCCCAGCTAGCCTGTGCAGAAAGATACTATGATTGGTGTTATTGAAAGCTGCTGAGAGGTCCTGGAGAATCAACAGGGTTGTGCTCCCTATGACTTTCTCCCAGCAAGGGTCATTCCCACAGGGCAACCAAGGCAGTTTCCATTCCAAAACTAGGCCTGAAGCTTGATTGAATTGGATCTATATCATTTGTTTCATTCAGGAGTGCCTGGAGTTGTTCAGCCACCACTTGCTCAAGCACATTGCCCAGGAAGGGAATGTTGGCTACTGGTCTAAAGTCATTAACATCCTCTGAGCCCAGGTTAGGCTTTTTTGAGAATGGCTTAATTGCAGCCTCTTTCAGAGAGGCTGGCACCACTCCCTCCCTCAAGGAGGCGTTCATATTCTCTTGGACTCTTCCTTAATTTTTGTAAGAAGTCATAAGGGGCAAGGGTTGAGCACACACAAGTGGTGGACTAGACTTAACCAAGCACTTTGTACACATTCTCAGGCCTCAATAACTGAGGCTCATCCAATAAAACTGTACCAGATGGTGCTGTAGATGCCTCTACTAGTGGAACTGCATTAATTGTGGTGTCAAATTCATGATAAATATGAGCAACTTTATCTTCAAAGTGCTGGGCAAATTCATCACAGTGAACTACCAAAGGCTCTGCAGCTTCTTTCTCTGGCCCAGAATATAATAGGGCTTAAACTACTGGATGAGGATGGTCTTATTCTGAGCCAACCTGGAATTCAGCAGCAGCACCAGACCCAAGGGCAGGCTGGTAAGCTTGCCAGGAATTATCTGATTAGGAGGAAAACTGGAAGAAGGGATAACCCTTCTAGCCTCTCTTCTTCGTTGTGGTCTCTCTCCATCACATGTATGGGTGCTGCACTTGCGCAGTGCCTCAGTTGGGAAGATTCCTCTGTCCATGACCACAGCAGTAGGGGCACTCTCTTGATTTCCAAAGTTACCCAGACACACAATTAAAGTGGTATATGATACAAACACTAAAAACAAACTGGCTGCTATGCTTCTAAGCTGATCAATAGCAATTACTGTGAGACATGCTGACCCACAGCAGATCTGAAGCAGGCAGCAAATGGGTTATGGCCTTTGGCATTGCCCTTTATCCGCTGCACAAGGTCTCTGCCTCAGTCTTCCCTCTCTGAAGTAGTCACTGGTGGTGACAGCCCTGCTTCTGGAGCACAGCCACTGCTTCTCCAGCCAGGGGCAGGCAGCCGCTTCACAGGGCAGGGAAGGCAGTCCTCTTGAAGTGCAGTAAAGATTATGGCTATCTATAACTTCTACATTGATTGATGCTGTAGTAATTGTAAATACTGCTGTAATTATTTACTTTCAGGATTACTGTTGGTTCAGGATGCCTCTGAGCGAGCTGCCCTTATTCAGCCTGGTCTCCCCTCTGAAGGGCAGTTTTATTCCCCTCCTGAATCTGAAGCAGGTAATTTAAGTGGTCTTGTAATGGAAGGAACTGTTGGAACTGAAGGGTTTGTTTTTGTTTTTGTTTTTGTTTTTGTTTTGCAGTGAGAAGGAATCTTCCAGTACTGCAACACAAAAAACCCTGAAGATTTGGAATTTACTTTAAAAAATACTTTACACCCTTTAGTTAAAATCTCCCCAGCAAAGCTTTAAAGTAATAATTAATAAAATATAACAAATCTGTAATTATCTTGAAACTGAACAAAGTTCAGTATAGATACAGCAGAATCTCTAAGGTGTTGCCAAATGCCTAAAAAAATTAACCTAAAATTGCATGACATTGGCTGCCAATATTGAAAAAGAAGTACTACTTCCTACAATACACAGATAAAATGTGAAGTTTGCTGTATTAGGCAATGGCCAATTACTTAAATAGATTTAAAGAGAGCTTAGGCAGATTCAATGGATACTAAGGCCATCATTGGCTATTAGCCCTCAATATTGTTATATGTTACTTCTTGTATCCAATGCAGCATTCCTCTGAATACTCATTCCTGGGAGCATCGGGCAATTTATTCAAATCAGTGACATTTTGCTGTTACTCTCTAAGGCAGAAAGCCCAAGCTTAGAGGCCATAGTAGGCCCTCCTGGGGTCCTAATCTGCCCCCCTAGGGTTATCCAGATGATCTTGGGTCCGTACCTTGTCCGTACCATTTCTCAAAGCATTTTTTGTTTGGTAGTTTCCCAGCTTTAATGTAATTTTCTCTCCATTCTAAATGGTTGAAATTACTTTTTCCTAAGACTTTGTTATTGACTTTTCTAAGGCTTTGTTATTTGTAAGAGCTTTAAACTAAAATGCAGTGGGGTTAGTTTTTTTTTTTTTTGTACTTTGTCTCCACCCATTTGCATTCATTTCTGCACACCACTGGAATGTGGCATTGAAGAACTTCCCTGAAATGGAATACAACCTCTGCACCCCTACCCTAAGAAGATTAGAGTAGCATATATTAACACAGTAAAATACTATGGTTGTGGTTTCTATATTACCCAATAGCTGAAGATCTCTTGGTGATTGGCAGCAGGAGATAAAATGCAGTGCAAAATACATTAACAGTAAAAACATCGTAAAAACAGAATCCCAAATTGACAAGCCAAATTAACCCCAAATTTTGAAAAGTCATAACAGAATAAGCAAGGCATGAAACTCATAGAAGCCAAAACATGTTAGAGGGCTATTGCTCTCGTGTCTTGATTGCGTGCTTTCCAGAGGCACCTGATTGGCCACTGTGGGAGACCGGATGCTGAACCAGGTGGGTCTTTGGTGTGACCCAGGAGACTTGCTCTTCCAGCATCCATGAGCTTTGTACATGTTTCATTGTAGTATTTTTTGTGTTTGTAGTTTTTGTTTGTTTTTATTGTTCTGTTAACTGTTGCAGATTTTCTTTCTTTTGGTGGATGAAAAGGGCAAGATAGACGAAGATGCCAACCAAATTTCACCTCAGCCTTGAATTTCTGACAGTGCTGGTGGGCTCCCTTTGAGAGCCTGTGAAAAAATATGGTCGATGTTCATAAACTCAAGGCATACTTTTTTTTCCAAACAACATTCCAGATCCTTCTTGTCTTACGGTGTGCAACAAAATAGCACAGAATATAAGACTGTACCTAAAAATAATGAAATGACATCATTAAAGAGCAGCTGTCCATAAATAGCACTAAGAACTATTGGGAAGAGTTGGTGAGGAGGATAGCAGCTTCTGCTCCCTAAAATAATTGGGGAGGGCTGGGAGGGACAGAAATGAACAGTGTGGCACTTACAAACTTGCTAATTTTTCAACCTTTTCCCTCTGCTTCAACAAATCACTAGTAAAGCATCTTTTAATGCTTTTAGGCATAATACTATCAGTAAAGGGAGGATAGTTGAAATCTAATAATGAAAAAAGAACAGAATAATGGAAGTGTTATGTTGCACTTTATGCTTTCTATGCAGTAGTGTAAAAGTCAATATGAAGGAGAATTCTGAATTACTAGGAATCTCAACTATTTCTGTGTTTTCTTTCTTTGTTAAAGAGAAAAGAGTAAAAGTGTTCTAGATTGCTCTCAGTAGCAAGCATGCAGTATAAATATAGTGATATTTGGATTGCTTTGGGGGATTGTGGGAAAATAGTACATAATTTAATAGAAGTGGAATTACTTTCCATTTACCTCCATCTAGTGGTGACTAGAGAAGATGACACATAACGGAGAAAGGAGCAATTTTCTTTCCTTACTGTTTTTATCAGGATGTGTTGGTATTCTGTTTTATTTTCGTAATTTTAACAACTAAGTGATTACTATTTATATAGTTTTGCAGTTGTTTGCTTCTTACAATTATTTACAGCCCATCTTTCAGGATACAGATTTTCCCAGCAGTCTTACTGGTAATACCAAAATATATTTATAGAAATCACATCAGAGAATTTCAACATGAAGCAAGTCATCAGTGGTCAACAGCCATGTGGTCAGGAGGAAAGAGCAATCCAGCTTGATAAGGCTGTGGTGAGCTCTGTTACGGTCTTCACTTTCTTTCCTTTCCAGCAGATTAGTTGGTACCTGTAGGGGAGGCCGGGCCAGTAGGATGAGGCTCTGATGATTTCTTTGCTTATTCTTTTCATTGGTACCAAAAGTGGAAAGGCATGCCCTGAGTGTATAAAGGCTTTTCTGCTTGTATGGTAGTAAACCTGTTGATCAGCTCATTGAAGCTATAGCACTAAACTTGCAGAAAATTATAAGATTTCCAAACCATTTAATTTATCATAGCACTGAAGAAGGTAGTTTGACTTTAATGCAATAAATTCTGCAGATGTGTAGAGACTTTTTAGGGCCATTACATTACCAGTTTTCTCTCCATTAGATTATATTTTCTGATTTTGGGAAAAAACCCTATGTAATCATATTGAGCAAATAATTCATCAAATTTAATATACATATGCATATGTGCCTGTGCTCCATTTGAAGCAGCCCTTGAAAGGTAGTATCTTGTGTGGGGCCATAGAGAAATATGGAATTCTGCAGGTGCACTTCCAGTCCTGCTGCCTAGTACTCTCCTTGACTGAACTCAGATGTGATGTTGAAGGAGCCCAGGATGATGGACCTGGATAATTTCAGTTTCCATGCTGATGCCACCTCTGGGGCATTGGCTTGCGACTTCACAGGCTACAGAGCATCTATAGGGCTGTCATGGTTTGTCACTGGCCCAAAATATGAAGTGGGCATACCCTTGATTGGTCTTTGTGCCATACTGTGAAATGAGTAGTCTGGAAATGGGGGGGGGGGGGAATGTCCAACTAACCCTATTGTCATGACCTGCCATTTCCTGGTGAGGTTTGAACTTTGGACATTACTTCCCTATTGCAGGAGTGGAGGCCAATTCAGATGGTTCACCTCAGGAGACCATTGGAATCCAATGGATTTTGGAATGCTCTTGAAGATTTCCCAGGCATAGAGCTGGAGCTCCAGCTAAGGCCCTAGTCTCACTGTGGATTGTTGTGATACCAAAGGCCATAGACTTGCTCCTGGCCATGTGTCCTTATCAACACTCTAGAGACCACTCTGCTCCTTGGAATACTGGTGATCTGTGGTCCATAAAACAGGCTGGACATCTGCTAGAGCGCAGATGTCGTAAGACCCACAGTGATGATGACCAAACATGCTCTGGAACACATAACTGAGTCTATTGCAGGAAGCAAAGAAGTGTTACATTGTTGCTTCCATTGTGTCCTCAAGTAGCCATGTAGCAGGACTCTCCAGGGTGGTTCAGGGGCTGTTTACACCTGGGCCCCACATAGATCTGTGACCTTTTTGCATCATGCTTTGAGGCAAAATTGCTTGTCTCTGCAGTGCTCTTGATGCTGTTAGTGCAGCTCCAGTTGAAGTGTCAGCTGCCACCATTTGCTTGATTTTATGGGATCAATTTCCATTATTATGGCCTGATAATGTGGGCAAGATGCTTGCAGCAGTGTGACTGACTACATGCTCGCTTGATCCTTACCCTTCCTGCCTGATAAAAGCTAGCCAAGGATGGTCTAACTGGGTGGGTCTGAAGAGTAGTAAATGCATCTTTGCCTGGAGGGGTGGGGTGGTGCCTGCTGTTCTTGAAGAGACAGTACTATGCAGCCACACCTGGAAAAAACCCCCTCTGGACCCAACACTATTTGATGACTACCGTCCGGAAGCAAGCAAGCCCTTTTTAGAGAAGGTGGTTGAGCAACTGCAGGCACTCTTGGAGGATGCTGGTGTCTATTTCAGTCTTGGTTTTGACCTGGTTATGGGAGTGAATTAGTTTGGGCTGCCTTGATGACTGATCTCTATTAAGAAAGAGACGGGAGTGTCCCCCTGCCAGTTCTACTTGATCTTTCACCAGTTTTTGATAGCCTTGACCAGGGTAGCCTCCTGGATTGACTCTGAGTCAATTATTGAAGGCAGTGGTTCTAGTCTTAACTTAAAGGTCAGTTCCAAAGAGTAACACTGGGTGACTGTCATTTCTTGAATTGCTGCAGTTCCACAGGGGATTCCTCAGTGTTACTTAAGAGGCATATGAAATGGCTTGGCGTGGTTATTAGAGGATTTGGAGTGCCATCAGTGAGCTGATGACAGTCAGTTCTATCTCCCTGCAACAGCTAAATAAGGAGAGGCTGTGCAAGTCCTGGATCAGTATCTGGACTCATTGATGGCTGGATAAAGGCCAATAAACCGAAACTGAATCCTGGAAAAACAGAAGCCTTGTGGTGAATGATTCTGGAATCTGGATGATCAGTTTATTACCTGTTCCCCCTGAAGCAGCACGTTCATAGCCTGGGGGTACTCCTAGACCCATTGTTGTTGATAGAATCCCAAGTGACTGTAGTGTAGTGCCTTTTGATAGTGGCAACTTCCTCTGAACAGAGATAGCTTGGCCACAGTGGCCGATGCACTGGTAACCTCAAGACTAGATTGTTATAGTGTGCTTCATGTGGGCCGACTCTTAAGGTTGTTCCCGAAGCTGCAGTTAGTGAAGAATGCTGTGGGGAGCTGTCTTTTTTTTTACTTGCAGTTCCTTTGCTGAAGCAACTATGCTGGCTTGGCTACCAGTTTGCTGCAAAGCCAGATTTAAAGATTTAGTACTAGTGTACAAAGTCTTGAACAACTTGAGGGCAGGATAGAGAGAAAGCACCTTTTCTTGTGCCAACCTGCCTAGTCACTGAGGTCATCAAAGGACATTCTGAGGGTGATTCCACATGGAGCCATGGCCTGTCTGAAGTCCACCAGGAGGAGCCTTCGTTACAGCAGTTCCATTTCTATAGAATCCCCTGCCTTTAAAGATTAGACAGGTACCAACACTGTGCTGTTTTTGATGTTTGCTAAAACAATTTATTCCAGCTAGCCTGTTCTTGCTGCCTACCAAAGTCTTAATGTTATTTTGCTTTTTAATCTTTTTAATGTTTTGTTCTTCATTTGTTTTAATCTCATGCTGTTCACTGCTCCAGAATCTGTTTAGATGTGGAGTGGTATAGAAATAAACATTCATCCATTCAGATGGATTTTTCGAAGAGCCAGTCATACTGGGGAGCATTTCCACTGTTAGGTATAGTTGAAAGAGTATAGTTGAAAGAATCATTAACTTAAAAACAGATTTTCCGAGCCTTCCTCTGTGTTCCAGTTATATATCCCCTCAAATTGTTTTACACATTTGATACACTTTCGATATAGAGCTATAGCAAAACTCATTACAGTAACTGTCTAATTACACATTTAACAGAATTGCACATCAGTGCTGTTCTAGGTTATACTGATTCAGACTAAAGGATTTCATACCTTTCATTCTACACACATACACAGGATTTATATATTATGTAAAATACCTATATCTTGACACTTACCAAGCTTTGTTTTATATTATTGTAATCATTTTATTTGCCTTTCTTAGGATCTGATGAAGAATCAGAAGAAAAACAGGACAGTGAGAAACCAGTAGTATAGCAAATACGGCAATAAGAGGCAAGTTCTTTTTGTAAGTAAGTAAAATTCAGTCTGACTGTGAAGTACTTGCTAATAAATTCTAGAAATAAAAAACTGTAACCTAGTCTTCATGTTGCCTTGTCAAATGTTCCATGTTACCAGCTGAATTAGAAGGATTTGAGGATCAGACAGGACATTGCCAAACATTTCATCAGTCTGCTGGAGAATAGGAAAATATACGTACAGAATGAGTGTTTCCACTATAGCGTTTTATTTCCGTGAGCTCTCTTGTTGAGTAAGAACATATTTTTCATTTGTAGTGAAAAGGGAAATGTTAAGATTGCTCTGTGTGGTTGCTATGGAGTCATGCAACCATGTATATAGGTAGTTTTCAGCAGCAGCAGATGGTGTTAAATTTGTTTCTTGGCTGTACTACCATGCCCATTCAAAAGGGCTATGTCTCCATGGAGTCTCCTTCTCTATGTGTTAGTGTAAGGAAGTATACATTTTGATGGATGTCACCTTCCTGCTAGTAAATTCATTGTTTTCTGTTTCAGAGTGAAAACCTGATTTCAGAGCTGCTCAGAATTTGTTGCTCTTGGACTACAATAATGTTGGCAGCAGGTTGCTTACTTTTGGAACTCATAGTGAAAGTATTTATTTATTGAATGATCAAGGGGACCTTTCCCTGTGCTCTGTAATACCTCACCAAATCGGTATCACATTTGCATATATATATATATATATATATAGAGAGAGAGAGAGAGAGAACAGAATCACGCCTAATATAAAAATACTTGCTGTAATGTATTCAATGATTATTGAATCTGTTTTTCTAATGACTAGGAATCCACTGGAGAGAGGTGTGTTTCTAACCTGTAGAATCTAACCTACATGAGATAATACTTTACAATGAAAGTCTGTAATGATTATTTGGTTTCACTATAAAAATGTCATTAATTTTACATTTTGTTTTTTAACAGTATATTTTTTTTAAGAGGGAGTTATGCACTCCTTGTGAATTAAAGGAACACATTAATAAAATGTGGCCTCGGCAGTTTGTGTGTAAATTTTCTCCATTCAAGTTCTTACATAGAACTTTAAACTATTTCTTTGACACTAGGTTTAGTACCATGGGACTTTTGAGAAAGTGAAGCTCATGCCTACGTGTATCAGATCACAAAGTGCACATGGCTCACTCTTTGTATTTGCAAAATTTATACTGTTGCCAACTGGCACCATTAACAATCAGTGGAAACACCACAATATTTTATGCATTATATTGTGTATACCTAATAGTCTTGTGGAATATTGATCTAGCCATTATCCCTTGAGACAGTTTTGATCATTTGAAATAAGTGGTGCAGTAGTGTGTGTGTGTGTGTGTGTGGGGCGGGGGGGGGGTCATGTGCCCCCAGCTACAAGCACTTGTAGTATGATTTTCCATAGATCTTACCACCTGGATATATCTGCCTGCTTATACATGGCTGTTTTATTTTGTGTCTAACACCTCTGAGGTGTTGCATACATACATATGGAGTCACTGTCAGTCAGTACTTAAGGGCACATGTTTGGTACGCAAAAAGGTCTTGGGTGTTCAGTCCTTGGTATTTCAAAAGAGTTTTGGCAGCATGAGCTGCAAAGAATCTCTAAGATGGGAGAGCCATATCTGAGAGCACAGCCCAGTGAGCTAGTTAGATGGACTGGAAGTATACTTCAGTGTAAGGCAGTTTAACATAAAGGTACAAAAATATTTGAATAGGAATTTTAGCAAGCATTTTGAGTCAGCAGAACTGTTACATTTAGTGGAGAAACTATTATACTGTGATCTCTTGGTTCCCTCTAGTGGTCAGGATGCACAATATGATAGGTCATTTCAGTAGTAAAACATAAAGGATTCTGTGGACTCTAGGGGACAACTTCCATCCTAACAGTCATTCAGAAATAGATAAGTCTCTGGTGGTTGAAGAAGACAATAAAATACGGGTCTATAAGCTCCAGAGTTACGTGGATGTCTTTGGCAAGAAAACTTGCAAAGGTATTTGCATATTACAGAATCACACTAATGGCTTTTCCATGTGGAATTCAGTATCTTGCCTAGCCCTTGCAGATAAAATATAAGTGTGGAAGTGCATGACCAATATCATGAACTCAGCTCATCCTTGATATTTTAAATTTCCAGCAAGACCTTTTTCCTTGGGGAAAAAAAGAGAAGGAAGTGTAAAGTTGAATCCAGCCCTACAGCTGCAATCCTACATGCACTTACCCAGGAGTAAGCCCTGTTAAATCTAATTAAACTTACTTCTGAGTAGGCATGTATAAGATTGTGATGTTAGGTATTTTGCTTTTATAACCTTAATAACATGTGTTAACATAATGACCCTGACCGCTTGAGAAAATCATTTGCCAAGCAGACAAGATGTAACAATTATAAGGTTATGAAAACAGCCACATGCCGTCCTTATACTCATCTGAGCTAGGAATGAATTCATTTCTGCCTGTTCAATCTCAGATTCGGTGTTACCCTACCTATAGTGTGTGTCAGTTTGCGATGATGTAGAAGTGTCAGTTCACCATTTGATATTATTGTTTTTTAAAATCGAAACCTTATTTCCAGTCGGCTTGACTCCAGTTAGTCATAGTTAGCATATACCCACTGAAATCAATGGGATCTAATTTAGTCCTTGTGCTCCATTAATTTCAGCAGTTTACTCTAATTAGGACTAAATCTAGATCCAGCCCTAGATGTATAACAGAATTCAGTATATAAAGTGACACTAATGAGAAGTGACACTAATGAGAAGCAACTATTCTGCTTGTGGAGCTGATCCAAGATTTATTTTGAATGACACAACACTGAAAAACATAATAGTCACAGATGACATTTTGATACAGGGTACATCATATTTTACTTTCAGGGGATCATTAAAGGTGTGCTGAATAAATACATATAGTGAAAATATATTGTGTTCCTCTTTCCTTAGATTAGACTCTTATCCAGTCAGTTACATTTAAAAATAGATAAAATTAGCATTATAACCTCCTTCATCAGAATTATCACATCCTTAGCTATAGCAATAGGTAATACAGAGGCAACTTGAGCCATGCCTTCCCTGGTGTTTTAGCAGCTTTGAACGTGAGCTTGATGACTTTTGTCATCTTGGAATGAAAATTGTGTATTACAAATGCAGATATTATTGTCTTATGTTTTGGCAATAGAGCAGCTAGTTTCCACTTGGAACAAAATTATTTACTGTAATGCCAGACAGTAAGAGCAAATGCCTGTATGAACAATACTACATAAAGGGACTACAATGAAAGGGTAAGATATGTGTTGATGCATATATAATCAGTGGAAGCCAACCTTTTGCAAGTGTGCTACAAATCAAAGCCAAAGTATGACAGCGCCACTCCAGTGCATCTTATATACAGAAGTAATTTCAGCCTCCTGGAATAGGGGCTTCTTGCAAATCTGCTGAACTAGAAAGCAAGCAGGTTGGACTGTGTGCCATAGCCAAATTTGAGGCTCTTCTCATTCTTGCCCAAGCTTTGCCAAGAACACTTGCTGTCTAAGTTACTTGTGGCATACATGCTTATGGTTGGTTCCCTATGATTCTTATGCTGTATATACACTCGCACACACAGCATGTCAGCATTCATGCATGTGTGTGTATGTATATTTGAAAACAACATTGAAAAACTTTGCAGCAGATTTTTTAAAAAACACATTGAAATCAGTTGCGACCTCGGTACTACAAGATTACTAATCAAGTCTTCTGCAGTGCAGCAACTCAATACAATACACTTAAGTGCAGAGAAGTCAAGGTTCCAGTATTGAGGAGGCTACTCAGCATTGTACAGGAAAGGATCAGGTTACAGGATCACCATAGCTCTGACAAAGTACAAACAAATCTGTTGCCACATATATGTGAACAAATAAGGACATTTTTCCATTTACTGCTTCAGAATATGCCCGCTTTTAACTTCTTGCAATCATGCTCATTTGATATGCGTCACCCAAATTTTTGTCTGGCACCAGTCTGTAAACCACAATGGCTCGACTATAAAGGTGGGCTCCTGTGCATTGGAGAGGTTCGAAATGTAGGGACCGAGCTTCCTACCACACACTTCATACCTCCTGAGCTGAGATCTATTGCAAACAGCGGGTGAAATTCTCAGGAAAAAGTCCTTTATAAGTAGTTACATCTCTGTATTTTAGCCAGTCAGATTCCTTAATCCCTGTTAACCAACCAGCTTCCTGCAAGAAAAAAAAGGGTTTTAAATGCTTCTATTTCACGAGTTACCTGCCTAGGACCTCATTATTGTTTACATACATTAAGTGTTACTTTTAAAAGCAGTTTTCATTCATTCCAAGTAGACATTTCACATTCCCAGAGTTACCTGAAAATTTTCTAAAAACAATTCAATTTAAGCAACATAGCTATGATCAAACGTAGTACTTTTCTTTCAAAAAAGTAAATGTTTTAATTTGCAGTGATGCAATGCCCTTTGCTGTTACCTGATCAGCAGGTGTGGCACATGGGATTACTAGTAGAATATCTCCTCGCCTCAGAGTCAGCTCATCACTATTAGCTGCTTCAAAATCATGTAGTACTTCAGCCTGTAAAGCATAATAAATAGATGGCTTTGAGAACAGAGCATTCTTTATTTCCTCAAAAGCTGCCACAGAGCTGTTCTCTACTTTTAAACCTGAAACATGATGCTGAGATCTTCCTTTTCCTTTGCATTTCTTTTTGCCCTTTATTCAGAAAGATGGGCATTGCTTGGTACAAAGTCTGAAAAGCAAGTGGAATAATGTGTTCATGCTTTTCCGGTTCTGATCCTTTGGCTACATTTGTCTTTGGATTACAAATAATGACCTGAAAAGCCAGCAGACCCTAGAGAATGGGGTGAGCTGTGATACAAGGGCAAAAGGTGGTCTCTGAAAATCAAGCGGAGGCAAATTGCATGCGTGAAGTTCCTGTGGAACATAAAACCAGGTGGTCAAGAAGAAGAAACAACTGCAACTACCAGTTTCAAACCTGCTTTAGGAGCAAGTGCCAGAAGTCTGTCAGAATAAAATGTCTTTTCCCGTTCTCCCCAGCACAAATGCTGCCAGCCTGGCCTCCCTTGTCAGGCAGCTCCACAGCCTCTAAGATGACTATCGCCCATGTTTTTTTAAAAAATGCTTTCCATGATAGTAAAACAGAGATGTGCCTCTCCGGAGGATCTTAAAACCTGGGCAGGCTTGTATCAGGAAATGTTGTTTTTGACATAGTCAGGCCTGAAGGCCTATGTGGCTTTATCAGTCATCAGCAGCATTGTAAATTGTGCTCAGAAAGGACTCATAGTTAGTGGAGTTGTTGTAACAAGGGAATCACTTGCTCACTATAATGCTCCATCAATAGTCTGGCTACTGCATTTTGGACTAGTGGGAGTTTCTGACTAGTTTTCAAAGACCCATATAGAGTATGTTACAGTACTCCAAACAGGATGCAGCAGGATAGAAGACATTTCACTGTGGCCAGATCTCTACGAACAGGCAGGGTTGGTTCACTAGCCATGCAGATTTATTCTTGGCCACCACAAAACTTGGGTTTGCTAAACTGACTCTAGGAATATACTTAAACTGCAGCCCTGAAATTCCACACACTGTGTAACACCATTTGATTCCCTGTCTACCTCCTCAGGAGCACACTTATTTTGTCTGGATGAAATTTCAATGTGTTTCATCCAGTCCATTGCTAACATCAGACACACGTTTAGAATGAGAACAGTTTCTTTGGACTTAGATGTTGGTGGCCTGGGGAAAACAAGAGTCAGGATCATCAGCATGCTTGTGGCTCCAAATTCTGGACAACCTCTCCCAGCAGTTTGATGTGTATGTTAAATAGCAAGGGGTGGGGGGAATAAGATAAGAATTCCAAGGGGAACCAAAATCCAATCACCATGCCATCGAATGCCTTCTGAGAGTAAATGGAGCTCCCATGAAATGGTCTCTATACAACCTGTCCTCAGCTAGTTAGCCAGAATACTATGTCCAATAACAATAAAGGTTACTAAGAAGTCCAGCAGAACCAAGGGGGATACTATCCCAATATCCAGTTCCTGCAGTGGAAAAGCCAATCAGGAGACCAATGCTGTCTTTGCTCCATAATAATGGCAGGGTTGTATAGAAGCCATATTTCCAAACTCCTTGGACATCAACACATCCTCCACCACTTTATCCAGAAATGGAACAGAATACTGGAGACTTAGCAGAAAAGGGCTTCCTCATTGCTATGGTTAGGATGTCCCTCTAGCATTCACAGATTTCCTTTTTTGCTCAGCCCTGTCGTGTTAGAATGGTGCATACTCTGTTGTAAAGAGGCATCCTCCAATACTCTTCCTAGCTCAGCTAGCCCCTGCCCCTGTGGCTGCTTTTACAAGCTAGGAGAGCAAGAGTCTTACAGCTCTATGGAACCTGTTGGCATCCCCAGGTGGTAGCAATGGAAAAATATCCATTATACCTGGACAAACAGAGGCCTGTGACATCAGCTGGAATTTCAGCAACTGTTTGATGAAGATCCGCAAAGAAAAATGAGATTTGTATCAAGTAGAAGATTTGTATCAAGTAGAAGGCTGTACCCAGTGCCATAGTTTGCATTTATACAAATCCTGGATACAGTTCTATGTTTGACTGGTTCAGTGAAATGATAACACACTGGTATACTGAAAGTTGCTTCTTTATGGCCTGTATTTAAGAAGGACTGTAGAGAATAGTGGTTCAAATACGCACCATGTTTCTTATTCTATATTCAGTGATGTCATGTCAAAGAAAATTCAAATGAATAAATGCTCAAGTAAACCTTAAAGAGGAAGTTGGGTGGCATGTCATCATCTGCTGATACAGGCTTTTCCTCAGAAGATGCAGCCGGCACTTCTTTGATAGTTTCTGGCTCACTTGCAATACCTGAAGGTTCACCAGCGAGGCCATCAGTGCCCTGAGTACCAGAATCTTCTACAGCATCTTTTGATTCATTCACTAGAACCTCGTGATCTTCTCCATCACCTTCATTGTTTGATGCAGGCTCTATCACTACTGAAGGAATGTTGCTGAGGTTTTCCTTAGGAGAAAAACATGGGGAGAAAAAGGCAGTAGTTAGAACAGTAACAGTTACCCCTCTAGAACAGGAGTAAATAGATCAGATGGCTCTCCAGATGTTTTGGTTTCACTTCCCAGGAACCCTTGCTGACATGTTCAGGAAGGTTGGGAGTTGAAGTCTAAAGTGCCCAGAAATCTACTTTGTTCACCTCTGATCTTGAATGGTTAAATCCTTTTTTGGTTTGGTCTCAGAACAGTTAGCATTAAAAAAAAACCCCATGTGCTTTTACCATGTAATTGAAGAAATGCAAAGCTCAGTATAACAGCAAATAATCTCCCTATCTACTTCAGAGAAAATTTTTGGTGCATATTGAAACCACCCATATGGACAGCTAGAAAACCTGAGTTAGCACAGTTTGCCAAACTTAATGCATTTGATTTTCTCCTATTTAAACAAAGTTCAGCACTTGATCATTGGCTGGACTGGGCCTGTAACTTTCAACATGTATTTCTCTTGCAAGGTTCTACACTTACTTTAAGGAACAGGACAGCTTCATTTCTATTGGACTGAATAAAGAAGCCCTTGGAATGGGGGATATCTAAGAAAAGGGAGAGAAACCTTTATCCCTCCAGCCATTGTTGAATTACAATGCTATCATCCCTTGCTATGGGCTATGATGGCTTGGTCTGATGGGAGTTAATCTCCAACAGTATCTGGAGGGCTACAGGTTTCTCTGCCCTGCTCTAAGGACTGATGTATGATGGCTTTGAAGTATTCAGGACTTTTATCATAGACTGGATTACTGAAAAAAAAGGCATAGTTGAAGTATTGGAGAAAGGAGCTACCTGTTCTGAGGATGGACAGTATTTTATTGATTTAAAATTATTCTAATTGTTTCTTCCACAATGTAGAGAGCCAGAATCTCGCCAATGTAAATGAAACTTAGAGCTTCATATAATTTTTCAGATTAAAAACCTCATCCCTTTTAAGAATTACAGCTTACCTCCTTAGTACTGTGGAATCCAAATCATATAGTTTACTACACACTTCAACCATTGTAGCAATCCTTTCCAAGGAACCCAAGACACTACAGGGGCAGGGAGTAGGCAGACCAGCCTTGCCATTAGGTACAGTCAGACACTGCCCCCAGGTGAGGGATGCTAAGGGAGAGGATAGCAGTGCCAGCTCACTGATTCTCCTCCTGGCTCCTTGACCAGTTTCCTTCCTTCTTAGAACAAAGGTTTGCCCAAACATTATGTTCTGCACCCTCTAAGCTGCCCTGTTGCCCTCAGGTGCAATGAAGGACTGCCAATCCAATCAGCTTCTGCATGCAAAATAGGAGAAGATTACTGCAGAAGCTGTAATCTGCAGGAATGCCCTTTGCCTCAGGCAGCAAAGTGTCTTGGGCCAGCTCTGGTGGGGGTGGCAGCAGAGTCTCAAAGAGAATTCCTAGTGCCACATCCAGCTATGCATTTTGGAGGGGTGTAGCTGTTAGATTGTTGGACTGGGAATCAGGAAACATGGATTCTAATTCACCCTGGGTCATGAAGCTCACTGCATGACTTAGGGCCAGTCACTGACTCTCCCCTTAACCTACCCCCAAATTGAGAATATAAAACAGAGAGGAGGATAATAATCATGTGTACTATCTTGGGTTGCTTGGCAGGAAAAGAATAGGATATAAAAGTAAATACATAAATTCTATTTTAATTTGACTTATACCCCACATTTCTACTACAACTGGCACTCAAGTTGGCTTACAAAACCAAGATAAACTAGATTAAAATAATAAAGCACATTAACATAAAGCTTCCATATAGCCTGAAGTGTTTGATCCTGCCTAATCTTGGAAGTTACGAGGGTCAGAACTGGTTAAAACTTGGATGAGTGACTTAAAATATTGTGAACCTCCCAGACAGCTTCAGCTATGGGTGGTATAGAAATGTAATGTAAACAATAACATATAATGAAAATGAAGCACTTTGAAAACAAAAACAGCATCCAGACCAGCAGATCTGTTTACAAAGGTCTTACTGAATGAAGCAAACTTTGCTTCGCAACAGAAATATACTGGAGGAAGGAAATTTATCCTCCACTGGGAGCCAGTACTACAGCCTGGAGACTGCCCCCAAATGCCCTCTCAGGTTGCTACCAAATGTGCCTCCAAAGGCAGAGCTCTCGAGGGCCCACTGCAGACAATCTGAAAAGTTTCAGCAGGTTCATATGCGTGAAGGCAGTCTTTCATGAAGCCTGGTCCCAAGTTGTAAAGGGCTTCATGGGTAATAAAGGTAAAATTGGGCTTGGAAACAGACTGGTAGTCGGCGAGGCTGCTGTAACAATGGAGTTGCATGCTTCTTGTAACCAGCCCCAGTCAGCAGTCTGGCCACAGCATTCTGGACCAGCTGAAGTTTCTGAAGGTAGCCCAGACAGAGCACACTGCAATAGTCCAAACAGAAATCCCTGGAATGAAATGGCATAAAATTGGTTGAGGACCACGAGTTTCTAAAACATCACTGAAAAAGAGAAGCACAAACCTGTACTGGTGGTTTTACCTGAGATTCCTCTGTTTTTCCTTCAGGACAAGTTAAGTCACTTTCTTCAACACCTGTTTCAGCAGCAACAGCAGCAGCAGCAGCCGCAGCAACCTCACCACCTTCACTCGCAGGAGCAGCATCCATGCCCTCACCTTCAGTAGGAACCTCCATAACAGAATCCATCTGTAACTAACCAGAAGTTCAAGAACGCCAAATATTATTCAGCTAATAGGAGAATGTGAATGATGCTTTTCCTACAACAACATTTTTACAGAGGCAAGCCATAGTAGTGATGGGCAACTGTAAGACAGGAGATGGGCCAATGCTTTCCTTCTCTTAAAAAGGGGGAGAAAGGTGGAACCAGGGGGTGACAGCTCACTCAGTATGTCACTGAAACTGAGCAACCTTAAGAGGTTAGTCTGTAAGCATCTAGAAAGGAATGCATTGATGAATAGGTGGCACCATGGAGTCATTAAGAATAAGCCACATTAGATAAAGTATTACTCGTTTGGTATCATGGGAAGCTCATCAGCCATGTATATCTTGATTTCAGCAAGCATTTGATAATGCCTGCCATAGCATCTTTGGACAATATTACTGTTAGGTGGATGCACAGCTGGTGTAATAAACCTAAATAAAAAGCACTCAGTAATGGCTTTGGATCAGCTGGTCCTGCACAGGATGGGCTCTGCCTAAGGCCATGCTCAGCATATCTTTACAAGACCTGAGTGAGAGCATAGAAGGGATGCTTATTGAAGGTACCGGTAGCACAAAATTGGGAGGGGCAGCTAACATTATAGAAGACAGGATCAAGATTCAGAATGGCCTCGATGACCTAGAACAGTGATGACACCAACAAAATGAAAATTGACAGATAATTGTAAAGGCCTGTGTTCAGACCCACATCAAAAGACACGAGTACGGGACATGGAGTTCTGATTCAGCAGCAGTAAGGATCTAGGTGTCTTATTTGAACATAATTTATTTGAACATAATTGGGTGTTGGACTGGGGTCCAGAGACTGGCATCCTAGTTCTCACTTAGCCACTGGGTGACTTTGGGTCAGTCACTGACTCTCGGCCTAATGAACCCTAAGATTGGAAGGAGGAGGAAAAGGAGGATTATGTAAGCAGCCTTGAGTTCCTTGAAATTAAAAAAGATGGGTTAGCAAATATAAAAAATAAGTTGACCATGTGCCAACAGAGCAATGTGGTTGCCATAAAAGCTGATGCAGTGATAACTGTGGCAAGCAATAGTCACCTTCTGTTTTGTCTGGTCATGTTGCCTCTGGAATAAATCTCCAGTTCTAGACACCATATTTTAAGAAGGGGAAGGGGAATGTAATTTATGTTTCCGTCAACCAAAGACATGGATATTTGCACCCCATTTGGTTTTGCCACTTTCTTCCAGCTCCCACAATTCTCTCTCTTCCTTTTCGAGAGATCCTGAAACAGGATTTTCTTTGGGGAAAAACATCAACTTCTGTGGGTTCTTGTGATTTTTTTTCCTATCGCATGAGAATAATTTTTCCTATTCAATAGCAATCTGAGGCATGTTCCTCTTCCATTTCCATTCAAAACCAATCTGAAAAGCTATAGTGTTTTTTCATAAGAACTGGACTGCACTGTCAATCCCAGCAGTCTTGTTTCAATAAAATATTATTGTGTACAAATCAAGAAACAGCCTGAAATGAGACAAAAGACTTTACACTGAAGTCTAAAGAGCAAAGTGATACACACTAAAATACAAAATCCTAACTTTGTATATCCTCTGAGGGATTTGAGGTGGCTGTGATTGATCAGGAAAGGGATCTTGGGCTTATGGTGGACAATTCAATCAAAACATGGCTTAATGTCAGCTGCTGTGAAAAAGACAGACACAGTGGGGATCATTGGGAGCTGAAAATAAAAATTCCAAAATTATAATGTTTTATACTGATCTATTGTGCAGTGGAAGACTTAAGACAGATAAAAAGAAGTATTTCATCACACAGATAATAGCTAAACTATGGCGTTTACTACTGAAAGATGTTGTGTTGTGCGATGGCTACCAACTGAGATTCAGAGGGGTTAGTCAAAGTCATGAAACATAAGGCTACCGATGGCTCCTGTCATGGTGGCAGTATATTACTTCCAATATCAAAGGCAATAAGTTTCTCAGTGCCAGTCAGTGAGGAACATGAGTGGAAGAGTGCTATTGCACCCAGGTCCTACTTCTGGTCTTCCCACATGTATCTGGTCAGTCACTGTGGGAGTAGAATGGTGGACTAGATAGGACTTTTTTCTAATCCACTAAGGACACAGACCCTTCCTTCTGTTGGCAAACCTCCTGCACTGTCCAACGAGCCTGAAACTTTACCAT
The DNA here is from genome assembly GCF_004798865.1 of Varanus komodoensis. Lineage (NCBI taxonomy): Eukaryota > Metazoa > Chordata > Lepidosauria > Squamata > Varanidae > Varanus > Varanus komodoensis. The sequence goes on along the minus strand of NW_025335269.1, from coordinate 14,094,132 downwards.
ACTATGAGACAGTATGGTAAAACTGCTGCAAAGAAGGTGTGAGCTGATACGTGAAAGGGTGTCTTTGGAGGGGAACCCATGCTTGGCAATTTTTTGTTTTTTGAAATTGATACTACAAACCTCAGTGCTATTCCCACATCCATTACGTAAATGATCAGATTGTGTAAATCATTTCTTGAATGTCAGACAGTTTTAATTAAATAAATTCCAATACTCTAGATAAGTCCCAGTTCTGCATTCTTGGGAGCTGCAGACAACAGTCCAGACGTGTATTTTGCTGTACACTTTGACACCATCAAGTTCTATCATAAAGTTTGCAAGGACATCTTGTTTGGAGCATTATGTTCTCTCTATAGATAGATTGAGTGATAAAGAAAGATGCAAAAATCAAATGAGGAATACTTCTTCCCTATTTAATTTAAAAACAATGGAATGTGAGTTTATAAATTGGACAAAAATTTGTAGTGCTCTGTTGTCCAGAATCTGAATTCTACCTGCCAAGAACCAGATAAAGTTTCATTGTCGGATACATTTGATTCATAGGATGCCAGTTGCCTATTCTTACTTCTATCACAAACCAACACATCAAACTACTCGTTCACTTTACTATGAATTGCAGAAATAAGAACCCAGGTCTAGGAAGGTTACATGTAAAGAAGCATGTGTTTAGAGAAGTCATTTACTATTTCCATACAAAATAATTTAAAGTTCAGTCTTATCCCTGTTTTGACAGATAAAAGACCTAAAACTCTGAATATCCTTTGACCAGCATAGGTGGCTGGGAGCACACTAGGAGCTGTAGACTGTTTTTGCATCTAAATGTTCAAAGGACTAGGCCCTAAGATATTAAAAACTCATATTCAAATTAATCTTCCGGTATGGCCACAGATGCACACATACATCTCCTTGGGGGCCACATTTGAGAAATCTCATAATAAACATTCAGAAATATTTCAAAATACAGTGGCTTATGAAGTCAAATGGATCATTGCTTTCTATGACAGGATGCTAACATAGACCTGCCTATTTTGCTGGGAACAGAGATAACCCAGGTGACTGTTGGCCATTGGTTGGATCCATATTTAATTTTGAAAAGCACAACATATCTTTGCCCTCTCCTTCCAAGAGCAGCCCTTCATAGCCACCTGAAATGCTACACAAAGAATCAAGGCAGAAGATCCAGATGGATGGGGTGAAGTGTTATATAGAGGAAATCCCTCAAAATTGAGCAGAAAGGCTTTGCTTTCTGCAAACAGAGTGCTTCCTCTCAGAGAAGGTCCTTTTTCCTTGTAGAAAGCAGATCCTGAAAACACTCCCCTATAGCTGCATAATGATATGTAGACACAAATTAAAATATGCCACACGTATATGTTTGTGCCACCCGGAGAAAATAAGGCACAAGCAGCTAAAGTAAAGCATCCTTCCAGAATGAAATAATTCACCCACTCAGATTGGTGGAGCTGAGAAGTGCTTGCCTTTGGCTGGACAGCACTGCAGTAGAGGAACAACACTGTCGCCCTTTCTCTAGGATCAAACCGTTCCCTTTGCTGCCCCTGCTCCACTGTTCATACATACCTCACACTCTCTCTCAGCAAGTTCTGGTATCTCCTGTGTGCCTGATTCTACAGCATCCTTCATAAAACCAGAGACAGGATTAGAGTGCTGATGTCAGGCTTTTCACAAGAAAAATGTCCGTATTGGTAGCACCACATGCAAAGCATGCACAATAAGCAAGCAACGCTGCACAGCATGATGGGATGCAAGCCTGTTCAAGAGCTCTCAGGCCCAAGAAAAAAAGAAGGGTGGCTGCGAGGAAGCAACACTGGTTTGTTCCTCTGAGGATGATATGACAACAACAGCGATGAAAGAGGTTAATACAATGGCGAGACAAGTTAAAATCTCTACTGCGATTTTATAGCCTTTGGGTGATCTACATTTTAACATGCAAAGGACTGCTAGAGGATCTCCTGTCTGCTGTGAACAATGCAGTGAACGATCCTAGGAGACTTGGTTACCTATCATAAATTGCCACTGATGTAGAGACACCTGAAATATTTATTGAAACCCAGAGGACTAATGACTGCAAATTTTGATCCCTCCAACCTTTCCAAAACCAACACTAGGGAAGGACTACCCATGGGAAGGGCCACTCACTGAATAAGTAAGTAAGGAAATGACAGCCACACTATAAATAAATGACAATGGATTGTTTGTCACAGAGTTTTTATTTAAACGTCATTTTAATTGTTAATATTATTTGCTTATTTCATCTGGCCAGGGCGACTTATTTTATATTGTTAATCTGTTGTATGTATTATATTTTAATTTTATGTTGTGAGGCTTCGGCGAATGGGGCGGCATAGAAATGTTTTAATAAAATAATAAAATAAATAAAAATAAACCCCACATGTGCCCGATGGAAAACTGGGCTACCGTGGGTTGCTCTCCCGCTGCTTCTTCCCTTTGGGTCCTCCAGCCAGTGTTCCAGTGTCCTTTGCAGCAAAACCTGCCTTGTCTCATCCTGCACACTCCGATCTCTGTTCCCATTTCATTTGCCATGTCTTCTTTCTCAAAGCCTCTAAAATGTGCAATTGGGGTGGAAGCTTTTTTGGGCCCCCAGAAATGTGCACTAATCCCTTCCATTTTTAATACAATTATTTTTGTCATTCTTTAGACGTACACAGCTGTGCACATATGGCTGTCCAACATATAAAGTCTTGCCTTTCCCATCCATTTACTTCCTAGCTGTGAAATCTGCATATAGTTCCCAGTTTCAAAAAAGCACACATTTTCCAGCCAGTTGAAAAAGAAATCCCTCAGCAACAGTACAAAAACATGGAGCATATGGGGCACAAGCACCACCAGGAGCCCCCACCTCAATTTAGCCTTATTCACTCTTTCCCATTCAGCCCCTTTCACATTTTTTAAAGAATTGTCAGGGAATCTGAATAACCACAACACTAAGTGCTGCGAAAAGGAGCCACAGGTGGGCATTGATATCTGCCTGTCCTAGAGTAGCTGGAGACTCAGAAAAGTGTTATAAATGTGGACAGCACTGAGAACTCTCAGTTCAGCACGTGAGATCCAGAAGCTGATATTACTAAGAGGGAGACTTGTTGCAACCCTCTTTTGGGCAGCCCCCCCCCCCCCCGCATCTTTACCAGTGATAAAGGCAACTGTGTGAAATTTATCCTTGTCTTGGCTTATCAGTGTCTGTCTATGTGATGGCACTTCACTCCCTTTGACAGCTGAAACTTGCAAGGACATTGACCAGGTAAGATTATACATATTGGACAGCCATAATTGCACACTCCTGAAAGACAATCACTTTTCCCTCCCCAGAATTATGAAGCCATTTTGCACACATTTCTGGGGCTGAGTCTTCTTTTAAGGTAGCAAACCAGTGACAGTCACTTCAAAGTGCTACTTGAGCATCCGTGGAGGGGCTGACAGTGGTGGCAGCATGAGAGAGATCATGAAGAGTGAAGAGTTTTTTTTCGGTCTTGCTGAGCGTCTGGCTAGCTACTTTGGCAGAACCCATGATGGAATTGGTCTTCAGGTGAACAAGGGTTGTCAGAGTAGCTTGTTGCCCAAACATAAGACTGCAGGAAGCAGTCTGAATTCAGATGACAGACCACTGTGAGCACAAACCAACCTCAGCTGTTTTGGTTTCATTGCTTTTGACTAGAAAGAGGTTAAGCACATATTTAGCTTTAACAACCTTGGGTGAATTCTTCATTTGAGAAGAACTCTTAATATTACACAGTTAAGCAGTTGGAACACAACTATAAGATAGCCTGTCAAACGAATGCATGTGAATGCAAAAAATGTCAGGAGAATTTTAAATTATAGTACCCTCCCAGTTTGAGATCATAATTGCATTTTCTCCAACCATGGAAATGAGCTTCTGTGGACATCCCTTAAAGCTGATCTCAGCATTTTTTCATAAGGATGTTGTGTTACACATAATCTTTATATATCAATCTTATTTTTTTTTAAAAAAAATGCATTCTACTATTCCCTGCAGTTGCATCATAAACTCCAATCATGCCCAGATGCCTGGCCAAGCCAACTGCCAACAGTCATGCATGTTGCTATGGAAACCTCTCTCCTGTTAAAAATCAAAGTTATGTAACCTCTCTTTTTGTAACTTTCATTTCCTTTTAGAGCTGTCAGAAAAAAGGTCTTCAACTACCTTTATTTACTTCCCAAATATGAGTTAGATGCAAAAATACATCAATGAAAACCTTTATCATACAAATGATTTAGAATATGTGTGAATACATTGTATCTGAATGCTGGCCTATTTTAAGCACAACACTAAAGACTTTCTTCCCTACCACCTTCTCACACCTACAAAGAACAGAAGCAGCACCTTGAATTAGCTGCCATAGGAGCTGCTATGGAATGAACCATAGTTCAGTGGGTAGAGCATCAACTTTGCATCCAAACAGTCCCAGATTCTGTCCCTAACATCTCCATGTAGGTCAGGGAAAGACCCTTGCCTTGAGGCCCTGGACATCTCCATCAGCCCTGTCAGTATAGCCAACACTCAGGAATGATGGGAGTTGCCATCCCAAGCATTCATGGCATCTGCTTAGGGAAGGCTGGTATGAGCTGGATGAACCAATAGGTTGACTCTGTAAATGGATAGCTTCCCTTGGCCCTCCTTACATGGTTGCTGCAGAAAGCGGCAGTCCAGAAATTCCATTTCCTCTGGAAAACTAGCACTTAGAACATGCATGACAACGCTGCTCCACCTGCTGGGTTTCTCTGTCCAGCTCCATTGGCTACTGCTTGTACAGGTGGGTTAAGCTGCAGCATAATAAACCCTGATAGCAGCAGAGTCTTGAAAGTGGGCAAGTAAGAAAAGTGGGAATCCAGATGCAGGGGTGCTGAGTAAAATGAAAATGCTTATGTGCTTGAACTCATGGAAAACACACCAAATGTACCTGTGATCTCCAGAAAGCTTGCCTATTGTGGTACATGACATTATGGGGGAAGAAATGATGGAAAGATAAAGGCCTGCTGCTTTTGAGGCCAGCCCTTTGGTTCCCAGTTTAGTGTGGATGGTCAGATGTGGAGGATGATTCAGCCAATGACATTGCATAAAGCACCTTCTTAGTACCTTGCTGGGAACAGAATGATTGATCTTGGCTCTTTATTGCTGATAAAAATAAAGTAAGCTTTTGGATTATAGATCTTCCACAAACCATTATTCCTAGGTTTCTGAGGCTAATGAGCTTCCTCATCATGGTGACTCAAGGAAGAAAATCTACTTTAATTCATAGTGACAGACGAACAATACTTTGGAACCTGCTGAAAACCTGTAGCCTTGTCAAGAGTAAATACCACTGAAGTTGTGAAGTCATTAAAAGGCTCCTGTAGCCCAGGGTGATCCAAACATGAACCCTCCCCCATGGATCTTTCAGTTTCTTATTTCAAACTTCCAGAGAAATTTGAACAGTGTCAGCACTTATTATCAAGCACAATGGCCACATTTCAACAACGGCCTGAGCAGAAGCCCCACTGTTATTAATAATTGTTGCCTGAGCTTTTTAAGAACTGCAGATTTACCCTGAAGTGTTGGGTTTTCAGAGAAAGGAAAGCACCTTTATCCTGGAAGCACAAAGCACAGCCGGGCACAATAAGAGAGACAAAAGAACACAGAAGAGGGAAAGCGTGGAGTGCTGGTTCAAACGTGCCCTAAGCTCTCCTTGGCTTCTGCTGACACCAAATTTCAGACTGTTCACAAAATACCAAACAGCAGACCATACGTAGCATTTTTATATGTACATGCAAGGAGGCTCTGTGGGCCAAATGGGGAACATTTGCAACTCAGAGGTTCCCCATCCCCAGGGATGGGCTGGAACTTGAACACTGGTTTTGCTGAGCCACACTTAACCCTTCCCTACTTGTCCATCTGCCAGACCCCAGTGGAGATTGCTCCTTCTCTTGGGCCTCAGCTTCTGTATCAACCCATTCTGAAGCCCCATAAAGATGAAACTGGACAAGGTGGATGAAATGTAATTAATGTATGTATAAAACAACAAAAACTTTTGGATGAGTTTGAGGGCACATGAAGTACCAGTCACTCACCACAGCTTCAGTGGCTGGCTCACCAGCCTCCACAGACTGTGCATCTGGCTCAGCAGCCACCTCTGGTACACTTACGACTTCCTCCTCCTGGAGTTCTAAAGATGGAGCTTCTTCTGGCTCAGCCTTTTGTGATTGGGTTTATTATCATTTTTAGAAAGGTAAACAAATAACACTCAGTGAAGAACACCAGGAATTGTGGGACCACAGTCAGTGCAGCATTAGAACAATTCATTAACCATAAGATTTTCCGAGAAGTCTGAGAAGCAGGAGAAGCTTGTGCTTCTGGATCTCTTCAAAAGACATAAAGAACTGTGCATTTCCTCCACAAGAAGGTACATGCTCTCTTTGCACATCATGACTCTCTTGCACATGATTCTCTTCTTCCCCCATCCCCTTGGGCAAAACCACTGTACGGGGAAGCACAAGTCACTGATGTCTTGCTTCTCAATGCTTCCTTGAAACTTTCCAGGCAGCTGTTACATTGACAAATGGTAAATTAAAAAATCTTGTTTCATTGGAAGGCTAAAGGTATAGAACTCAGACAGCAGTGATAAAATATGCAGCTGTACACAGAGCTTTAGAGCCTTCATTTAAGACATGAATGCAGATCTGTCGTTGTACAGTTGCATAATAGTGTCCATACATAAATGGTTGAAACTGTTCTGATTTGCTCCTGACTTGTAGCTGTTTAAATGAAGCAAGCGTCATGTCATTTATCCTCTTGTACAGTTTAACTAGCTTCCATATGTTGGTGTGGTTGTACACAGTGCTGCATGCATGGTTTGTTCCATGGATACAGGAATGCTGAATCCCCTTCCTCCAGCCCATGCAAGAAAGTCTGCCTGCTTTGCCCATACTCCAAGCCTTCCATACATCATGGCAAGTGAAGGAGGATGGACCAGAGAACTCAAGTCAGTGGAACAGAAGTCCTCACAAGTAACAGAGAAGACCCTTTTTAACCAAAGATTAAAAACCAACAACTTACCATGTTATCTATCACATTCTGACTTGATTGCATTGCAAACAGGGAAGTATCCTAAGAACATACATAGGAGAAGGATATGCATAAATGCATAGAATTAAGGATGCACTGATAAAAGTTTCCTGAGAAGCTAAGTATGGACGACAAAATTATAATATTCTATACAATGTTTCTTAAATATGTATGTAAGGTTTTGAAAGACTGATGCAGTTCATTGCAGGCAAGTGTGGAGTAATGCACTTGGGGCAAAAAAAATCCCAACTTCAAGTATAAGCTGCTGGGATCTGAGGCAGCAGTGTGTAAGCAAGAAAGGATTTGGGGGTAGTAGTGGACAACTTGATCAAAATGTTGGCCCAGTGCACAGCTCTTGTGAAACAGGCAAACTCCATGCTGGGCATAATTAGGAGTGGAATAGAAAATAGAGCTGCCAAGATCTTACTCCCCATATAGAAGTCTTTGTTGTGACAGAACTTAGAATCATGTGTTCTGTTCCAATCACCTTGCCTGAAAAGTAGTGCAGAGGGTGAGAGAGGAAGGTAGAGCGCCATTTGGATGCGCCTATAAGCCAGTGGCTCTTCTCCTTCCGATTTGGCACATTCCTGCTACATCCGTTTCCTCCTCTCAGAGGCCAATTTGCTATTCAAAGAAGCAGCTGTTGTGGCTCTTTTTATTTTGGTTGGGGGCAGGGGGACAGAGGCAGACGGTACATCCAGTGTTCCAGCAGAGGTGGCAAGGCCTTGGAGCTGAGCCTCCAGAGCACCACTGTTGGGAAGCCATGCATCCAAAATCTTACATTAATTCGCTTACTGATACGCATTTATAGTCTGCCTTTCTACTTCAAGGTCTCCAAGGCAACATTCATCCATTTTGTTTTATCTATTTATTTATTCTGCATGGCCCTCAGACTGAATTATAGATGCTCGCTCAATTCCTAAGATGCCTACTGCATGTGAGCACAGAAGTAAAAATATACAAACATTTAAGATTCCGTTTGGAGTGGCAATTTGCAAAATATTTGGCTTTAGCCTTTCTTACAGGATAAAGTGGCGTTAACAAGGAAATGTTATCTGCATTTGATCTGCAAATGATTGCAATGAACCTTTTCCATGAAGGGAAAAATACATTAACTTGATAGGTTTTAATAAATAACTAAAGTGTATTTGTAAAAGAATGGATTTGATTAAATTTTCAGAGCAGCCCTTATTGAGAAAGATAATTAGTTTTTAGATTGCATTTTCATTTTGTACAGTGTTTGTTAAATAACTTACCTGACAAAGTAACTTCCCTGAAAAAATCTACCATACAGGTTTCCACATGACATTTGAAATTGATTTCAACAGTGAGAATATAATTCTTCAGTTGAATGGATTTAATCAAATTTGATTATATAAAATCAGCAGTTGAAGTAGTCCTGTCTCTCCAACAAGATCCCTGAAGCAGAGGGCCAAACAAGTTGTGACTTAACCACAACATTATTAATTGAATTTCAGTTAACTACAGCAATACGACAGTATCAAACACGGTCTCACCCCTGATGTTTCGTACTGAATCTGTAATTTACCTGGAAGCATTCCATACAGCTACTTCTTTATAGGAATGCAAGAAATATATTTCAGTTCCATTATTATACTCAGTGTGGACATATGTCAATAGGTTTGGTTACCTGTCCCTCACTAACAAGTTCCAATATAAATAGGTATGGGGAAGGCTTGCCCAGTCTGGTATTGTGGGAGAGGGAGAAAAATGTTTCTTTAGCCACTTTCTTCACCCCACACATAATTTTGAACAACTCTATCATGTCTCCACTTACTCATCTTTTTACTAAGCTAAACAGTCCTAGCTGTTATAACCATTCCTCATAGGGAAATTGCTCGCATCGCTTGACCATTTTAGTTGCCCTTTTCTGCACTTTTCCCAACTGTTTAATGTCCATTTTCAGGTGTGGCAACCAGAACTGTACATAATATTCTAGGTGCAATCACACCCAAGAAATATAAAAGGGGAGTATGATCTTGGCAGCATTTGTTTCCATTCTTTTCCTAATTATGCCTAACAGAGTTTGCCTTTTTCACAGGAGTTGTGCATTGGATTGACATTTTCATCAAGCTGTTAACCATGACCCCAAGGTCTCTTTCTTGAGCAGCCCAAATGCTTTTTTTCTTGTCACGCTACTTATAATGGTCGCATAGTAACTAAGGGGTTAAATACATGTCTTCCACGTGTTTTGAGCAAAAGCAAGTTTAAAAGAAGATATTAGAAGACCAGTGAACTCCTAAGCACATCTACTTAGAACTGCTTACTTCTACTGGGCTTACTTGCCCCATGGAATGCAATGAGCGGCAGTCAAATACACTTTCCAATAGGCATCCAAGCCAACCTATTTATCTCTAGATACACTCTGTGGAATTTAGCATAATAATGAGGAGTTGGTCCAAGAATACTTTAAGGATTTTCTACGGTCAGAAGGAAGGACTGAAGAATATAAAAATTTCCTGGACTTTCTTCTGTATTGACATGTACAATCCCCGATGACCAAACTACAAGGGTCTGTTATTTGGTGTTCTATCAGACACACATATACGGATTGAAAATATAAAATAAACCTGTGTCCAGAAGGTCAGAATCTGTACAGATACACCTGGAGGCAAATGTTTAATACCAGATGTCCTCAAAAGACTGGTAGTTCATGATGACCATGTACGAAAGTAACGGAATATTTTCTGCCATGACATTTTCTGTTACTAATTATTGCAAAATGCCAATGTATAGATTCACTATCTATGATGGCTGCAACAGCTGGTCTTGACTGGTACTGCCCGTCTCTCTCATGGTCAGCCAATGAACAAGAAGGACTTCTGTTTTGTCCTCAACAAGGTAAAATCATTTATCCTTTATCCCATAACTTTCTATACAATCCCTAATGGATCCTTTCTCAGACAAGACATGACATCTCTCAATTAAAACAGTTTCTTACCTGTGCAAATCCATTAAAAGCACTGCTGGGTGCCTAAGCAAAGTTGGAAATTGGAACAAGATTTGTATTAATATTATATTCACATCAAATTCTTGTTTGCATATTATAAAAACAACATAGGCTTTAAAAAACCAAAAGATGAAAAGCCAAGGGAGGGATTGAACATTCTGACAAGCAGTGTGAACTGATTACGTAACATGTTAAAAGGGTATTTAAAAAAAATACACAGATTAAGAATTTGAACATTCTGGAGATTAATATCATATTAGAAATCACAAAATTCAAAAATATATGGCAGGACATGGCAAAAAAAAAAAAAAAATCAAATGGAATTTTCAACAGCCAACCATTTTGTGGTCAACTTAGTATACTTCTGTGGTTGAGCTGTCCCAAGTCTGGTATGTTTTTATGATCACTACTGTTAGCAAACAGGGGCAGGAAGGAGAACATAGAAACAGAGTGCTCATAAAACACAGGGGTTTTAAATATATATATATGTTTGTATGTATATATATTTGACCTAAGGAACTCTCATTTCTAGACTATGCTACACACTGGGGTAGGTACCTCTTCTTTATCAGCCTCTATTTCCTGGTACAACAATCCATATCTCCGGTTAGCAATTTCATCTTCAGATAAATCTGAGCTGTTGGTCTCAATTTCTTTGGGGCTACTGGAGCTCTCCGTGCTAGCATTTCTGGAATTTCCCATGTGGAACAGAGCCAACGGCCTACCTATCTCCTTGTTTGGTCCACAGCTGCTAACATTTCCCTGCTCTCTGATAGATTCTTGCTTTAAAGGTACCTCCTGATTCCAATGGCTTGGTGTTCCACCCACAGCTGCCCAGCAGTTATCTAAACCTCCCAGATCTTGCGTAGACCATTGATCATTAAAACCTGGCCAGGGATTCTCCACTTTTCCATCCACAGAGTCTTGTGTGGGAGGAAAGGGCCAGTTATCATAGCCATTTCTCTCACTGGAAGCCTCCCAGGAATCAGGACTAACAGTTGGATCCCAATTGGCCTGCCAGGGATCTGCTTCCAACACCTCAGGAAAGCTAGTGTTACTATTAAGTTCTTCGGCTATGGAAAATGCTTCCCTGTCTACACATTTATCTTCCACATTGCCAAGCCCGGAATTATTGAGATTTGCATTAGCTGCATTTGCAGACCCAGGCTGCAGAACCATGTCCTTCTCAAAAGGTATAAAGGTAGCTTGACATTCACCCGCAATATCATTGCTTTGAGGGATGCTGTGACTATGGTCTTCAATCTCTTTACAAGGCTCTTCACCACCTTGTAACTCAGCACAACACACAGAATTTCCAACTTCAGCAGTTGATTTGTCTCTGACATTAAGGTCAGTGAATCCTGTAACATGGGCCATTTCACTTTCCTGCATGCCTTCTATGGATGTATTCCCAGCAAAGGACAAGTCATCCACACACACCTTTCCATGCTCCTGATTCCAGGGACCTAAACTATTTCCAGTTTCAAACCTACTATGATCTACACAACCCAACCCTATGTTTGCTACCTCATCAGCATCTCTTTCACCTGTCTCCTGAATCAGAGCAACACCATTACATTCTAGGCTGAATTCCTGAAGGTAACTGCCAGCTGTTGTCTCTGGTTGCTCATTATTATATTCTGGATCCCTTATAGTTTCTGCATCAGGGCTTTTTAGGTTGCCATGCTTTGCTTTTGCTAAGACCTCAAGATGTTCTACTTCACTGTAGCCTTGACTGTCACAATCTCTCTCTTCAAAATCCTCTGTGCAGTCTAGTTCCTTGAGATTAACATCTCTGGTTTCTACCTTTTCACATGGCTCCTCATTTGTACACAAAGACTCTTCCATTTCCTGTTTCTCTTCTTCTGTCTTTTCCACACTAAATGGAGCTCCATCCAAAAAGCTATCAGTTCTTACTGCAGGTGTCTCAACCATAGTTTCGCTCACTAAAGTCTGGTTAGTCTCCACCAGATCTGTGTCACTGTGCGCAAGGTGGCTAGCGTCCAGGTATGCTTCTGGGAAAGTGGCTGGATTGTCATCTAAAGAGGCTGTCCAAGATGCACCATCCTCTTGCTCACCTACTGCAGGCCAAGCAGTAGTAACCAGTGCAACAGATGAGTCTGCTGAGGTTTGCTCTGACTTGGGGAAAGGCAAAGGAACACCTGAAGTTTTTTCCTGGCTCTCACTGGCTGTACTACCATCTAGGCCAAGGTTGAGCAAACCTAGATCACTTTGGGGTTTGGTAACATCTTCTGTTGACCCACTGTTTGGGTTTTCCTCCATGACCAGGTTACACAGGGAAAGACTTTTTGAAGAATCAGGCTTTAGGCAGACAGAAAAGCAAAGGAAAAAAAAACAAGATGAAAAAGATAAAGGTGGTCTTGATGAGATAAACACAGCATTCAATATTTTACTACAGTAACTTTAGAAATGAGCCCTGACTAAGTTAAAGAATTAGCACAACTCTTTTCATTTGTGGAAGCAGCATACAGTTGGAGACATTCGCTAGCTCTCTAAAGAGTAGCTCTGGCAGGTGAAATAGAGAAAGTCTGCTTACCGGCTGCACCAGTTCACTGCTTGTCTGTGCGGAAGGAAAATATATGCATAAAACACAAATCAACATCTTTGGCTGGCAATTTTACTATGTCAGTATAAACAATCCATGGTTTATATCCTATGTTTTATTCCACTATTGCAAAAATTCTACAGCTAGTGGAAACCCATTTTTTATCCTCATACAATAGTCAAATCCAATACTTAGATTTCATTTCCGCAAGGCATTGCACAGCTCATTATGACACTACTGGGCTAAATGTTGCCTGCACTTATTGTGTGAGTTCTGCTAGTGGTTGTGAAACCTCTAGCAAAACAATAACAACTGTTAGTGTAATCAACATAAGCCAATGACTCCTTGGGCAAGATGTTATCACATTACTGGCTGATTAAGAGCCATCTAATTACATCCTCTGGAATCTCCTCTATATGTACAGATGGCTTCATATAGATCATTCCAGTTAAGCAATTTAGAAAGGATTTAGAGGTACTACTGGTGTCAACAGATGTTCTTCTCATGCAATCATGCCAGTCCGTATTGTATAGCTGCAATCAGAATTAGCATTGCACTTCCAATTATCAAATTTGCAGATGGCCACCACTTACATTACCAATCACCTGGATATCCCCACTGTGAAAGTCTCTTACAACTTTGAGTGTAGTTAGAATGTGGACTTTTAGTTCAATTTTCCACTTGCTTCCAGAGTTCGCCCAAGATAGCCATTGTCTTTCAACAGCACAGGACTTTTATGAAGTAACGATGGCATCACTCCAAGTATGATTCGATGAACAACTTCAAATGTGCTAAACAGAAGTCCCAGTCTAGGATTATGTATTGTAGTAGATATTGAAGTTGACAGCTGATTCAAACTAACAGCTTGACATGGATCAATGAATTAGTAATTGAGTTGAAACTTTTAAGGTAGCCAATGAAATGAATTATCTTCTTTCACTAAGTAACCCAGGAATTCCTAGCTTGGAGTTCTTGCTGGTGGCTGGACACAGATAACACTTTTATGAAGGCTGAAAATGTTTTGAGATATTAGCTTAACTGCACATTTCCTTCATCCCACCATCACAGTTGGCTGAACAGATTTTGTGGGGTTTTGAAACAATACAAAAACCTGTAAAGTCTGTTTCCAAACATAGGTGTCATGAGTCACCATGAACAATCATCTTTTTCAAACCTCCTTCAGGTTTTTGGCAGAATTACCATTCCACTCCAGACCTAAAAACATCAATTGAACCAAAGCACATTCAGATGGAAATCACTGCCACAGATAAGCACTGATCACTTGTCAACTCTCATTAGAAGCTAGTATTTTCTAATATGAAATTGATCAATTCTATGGATTAGCTGCATCTATTGATTCGTTCAACCCTGATGAAAATTACCCACATAGAAGTCATTAACAAATCCTAGGCTAGTAAGTTTTCTCTACCATCCCTCTGCCGCCCGCTACCACCTTTTATCAGTTTTGCTGGCTGCAGGAGCATCTTCATCTAACAGAGACAAATGATGCCCAATTCTTGAAAGCCAATCTATTTCTGTACATGAGTCACCCAATGTGTATTTATCTTCTCTGCCACTTTGAAAAGACTTCAGAACATCCACTTTATGAGACTTATACAAACATTACAGAGTTTATCCCCTTTGTGGTTTGTACAGGCATTACAGAATCCTTTTGGCTTGTCCTAGAAATGCAGGCAAAAATGGATTTAATTGTCTTGGGGTTGGGCTAATGAATATTACAACACATAAGCAAACAGAACTGAGCTGTGACTTCAGCTCATTAGATTTGTTTAGTGAAAGTTTTAAGATTATTGAACTAAAGCAATTTGATAATAAGCAAAGTCAGCTGCAGATGAACATTCAAAAGCAAGGATTCTAGTCAGTGTTAATATACTACAACACAGAAGGTTAATTCAAAATAATTCAAAATCGAGATAACACTATTGTCAGGATGTGTTTTGGATTCATCCCTCCATATAGGTGCAAATATGCCTGTAATCATTATAAAACTACAGTTGTGATTGGAGTGACCTTTAATACACAAACTGAGAAAATAATTTATGTTCACAAACTTATTTAGATGAGCAATAGGAATTTATTCAGGAATACAACAGGTGTGGCTCACACATAATGGTAACACATAATATGGGTTGTTGAATTCTGGGCTATTGTGATGTGTGAACACACCTGAACTAACAAACCATAGTTTAGTAATCATAAACAATATAAAAACAGAAGCCATGGTTTGTTGTTGGGTTGTAAATTATGGCTTATAAGCCATGGGTTGCTGTTACATGCAAATCCACAACCTTGAGTTCTTCTTGGGTTATTTTGCCAGACTACAGAGGCAGTGGGCAAGAAAGGTAAAAACAAAAATGAAAAGCAGGCACTCTATGTGCTAGTACTACAATTCTGCAAACTCATTTGCTATAGAGGAAGGGGAAAACAAATACAGAGATTGACCAAACAAGCCACGATTTGTTCAGTTATCTAGCTGGCAAATCTTGAAAACCAAGGACTGGCACTATATACATGCCAGGCAGTAAATATGCCTTGCTTTTCCTTGTGAAAAATCTTTCAATATGTTATATTTTACACATAGCAAGACCAATTTTCTCTACACATATTTCATCTCTCTACATAAAGTTGATCTCAATTTTTGAGACTCTGTCCCATACCTAACAAACATCTAAATATATATAGCAGCATTTATGCACAGTCACCCATTTGTTTCTCTTTCCACTCCCACCCTCTACTGTCAAAGTTTAGTTTGCAGGATCCTTCCCTTTTTTCTGATCCCAAAAACCCTTGTATATGAATGATGATATGGAAACAAACATACAAAGATAACAAATACATTACCGTCCATAAATCCCAAGGTAGCGTCTGAGAAGAAGGGAAAGAAGGACAGTGTTGAAAACTTCATTTGAACACCATTTACTGTGCTGTAAAGCATAATTACATAGTAGTATGATTATTCATGAAGTTGACAGATTTAGACTCAGCATTCTTTTGGGAGATGTGGAAATATATATTTATGATATATGTCAGTTCTTTATCTTTTTTTGTCCAAAGCCCCAGGAAAAAGGGATTCTGACTCTATAAGGCACCATTCTCCAGGAAGTCCATCTCAACAAGCACGACTGAAATGAACAGGAGCTCCTCGAGAGCATTACTGAACATCTTAGTGCCAATCTCACCTATTCCATGTTTAGGGTAAACCATGAATGCAACAAGAACTCATTATCAAGAGCTTGTATCTTACAGAGATGCTTGTCTGGATCAGCTGCAGCTCCTGTTGAAGGCCATGTCCATGGCCAAGCATGGTTGTCAATGGAAGGTGTGAACTGACTCTCAATTTGACAATATATCAAACTACAAGGGTTTTCAAAACAACCACATTGCAGATTCCAGTGGGTAGCATAGTGATGCTACAGTATGATTCAGGACCCAGTTGAGAGACTTCTTGAAAGGTACCTGTTTTCCATGAATGAGCAAGGCTGCCAAATTTTTCACTCACATCATGTACTAAGAACCAGTTTGCGCACAGACAACTGCTTTTCTTTGTGATATGCTGTAAAGTACCCTCAACAAAGCTGATGCTCAGCTTCAAGGAGCCTTCATAGCTCATGCACAAAGAATGGTTACTTGGATTGCATCAACACCTCTTCTTGATATGCTAAACAGTATCAGATATACCAGCACCTCATTTGCATCCAAGACATCTGGGTTTGCTAATATTCCACACCAAGTTTAACGATTTAATCTCCCACCCCTTCCTGATGCTCACCAAAACATGCCACTGTCTTTGAGCTCCAAGTGAAGCCATATTCTACAATGTATTCTAGAATATTTAGAATGTTCTAAACATATTCTATTATGCAAATTGAGATTTACATTATTTTGTTTACTTAATACATATTACAATTGTTTACACTGCATAATGGGCTTCCCATTTTAAAATGGTTTTGGCTGATTTGTTCTGGTTTTGCAAGTCATGATTATCTATAGGTAAGGATGTGAATAACACACTTACTTTGTTCGCATATTATGGCAAGTACCCAGGGGTGAATTTCCCTGTGGAATATTCTATTTTGTATTTTAAAACTGAAATTATAGCAGATATGCACTATGGGTTGCTCTAATGAGCAAACCTGATTTTGCAGGAGGTACTTGGGGGTGTGGGGGGGGGGTGTTAACAAGCTACCCAGACCTCATAGACTGTTTTAAGATTCCAGGGAGCTTGTTAAACCCTACTGGAGTCATAAGAACTTTATTTATTTATTTATTTATTTATTTTTCAATTTATATCCTGCCTTTTTCCTACAAAGGTCTCAAGGCAGCTTACATCATTCTCCTCCTCCATCTTATCCCCACAACAACAACCCTGTGAGGTAGGTTGGGCTGAGAGTCTGTGATAGCCCAAAGTCACCCACTTGGGTGTAGCTGTGACATGTTCCCATTCTCCACTGCATCTGAATTTTCAAAATGGCTGCAGGTACCATGACAAGAAACTGCATGTGGAAATTCACCCAAGATAGCTTCTCATTGCATGTAGACCAGCTCACCAAAGCTCCTCATTTAATCACTGGAAATCTTATTCAGACATCAGAAGACTTTGCCCACACATATTCAGTCATCTGCTAGTAATCATAAGGGCTAGAAAGTTTCTTTAGTTAAAAATAATGAAATATACTATACACAATACACTGCTTTCACTGAAGTGCAGCTTAACCAAGCCCAGATTGTGGTGTGATGTAATGTAATGTGTACTGGAAAGAAGTATTTTTCAAACAAGATACCTGAGACATTGGCGAATGGGTCACTGCAGTTGATGCAGCATCAGGCTTGAAAGGATCAAAGTCCAGATCTAGCAAGGACTCTTCTTTTTTCGTTTCAGAAACTTCATTCTGTTATAAAACCAGTAATGAATTTCAATCACTTTTGAAAGTCATGCTTTGGTGACCGTTTTGATTGTCAAATGCAAAACTCAAATGTATGGTGTAGCTACAGGGTCTGCAGGTTCATCACATGCTATGCAGAGTCTAGTCTGAATGTTTCTGACCCTCTTTCCCACTTCAGCTAGGGACTCTGAACATGCAGACGCTGCGACGGCGTTTTCTCTCTGCACTCCACTCACCATTCTCACCTCTAAATATGCTTCTTACAACATCTTGCCTGAGGAAGAGATCAGGAAGTGTCAGAAGTGTTTTAGAATTTAGTAATATGTAACACTAGCATGTAATTAGTAACACTAATATGAATTTTGGATATGGATGTGTGTGTGTGTGTTTCATGGTTGACACTGGGTGCATCTGTTTACATGTAGCAGCTCATCTGTTAAATAAACCATGGACTATTGGAGATGACAAACCATGACTTAACCTCTGGATCGTTTAGGCCGTTAAGAAACCATTGGTCTGGTTTCATGCACCACACCCAACAACCTACAAAGGAGCTGTTTGTGGGCTGTGGAGTAAAACTAAAATTGGTGGGCATGGGGATGCTCACTCTCTCCCACTCAAATGACATTGGTTCTTTTTCATATAATTGAATTTGCCACTATACATTTTAAAAGGAAGTTGACTGGAAATTAGTTAGTTGCAGCTAAAAAAGTAATGGGCTAGAAATTAGAAAAAGCTGCACCCTACATAAATATATCCTAAATATAAATAAATATATATACAGCATAAGAATGGCTGATCAAATGTCCAGAGACAGTGAAAATGCACAAGAGTGAAAAATCAACAGAGAATGGGTACTACAGATAAATGGAATAGTTTAATTATTTACTGGAATGATAACTGGCAAAATAATAGGTTAGATAGAAATCCTTTTATTGTAAAGCAATTCTGCTTTCTTTTTTAATTAGTTGTTTTAGTTAGATTTTTCTTTCTCTGTTACACTTTTGCTGGGGTTGTTTTTGTTTTTAATATAACGTTGCATAAATTGTCACATCAAATGCCTTGCTAAAATCATTTTAAAAAACAACTTAAAAGTATAATGCCATCCTTAGCGCTTCAGATTCCATAGCAGTACGCCTGCATCCATGAATTCAAGTCTAAGAACTTTGACTTTCATTAACAATTGCAACATGTAACTGTTTTCTCCTTAGTGTATATATTAACGTAAGTAACAAGGCCATAGGAATCATGGGTGTGTAGTTACTGGCCTTCATCTTGGGCTAAGTTCTAATTGAGGCTCACTCAAAAAACTTATGGAGCATTTGAGCAATCTGCTATCTTGCTGCCTAACCTCCTTCACAGGATGGTTGTAAGAATAAGCACAGATTATCTGAGTACACCACTGTGTATGTCCTAAACTGATGGTGTTTTTTGAAGACTGGAACAAGTATTTTCCATTCTTGCCTTACCTGTGATGGAGTTGTCACATTTATTTCTGGAACAAAGTTGTCATCAAACAAGCTAATAATGTTCTCCTGTTGCAGTTCTTTTGTCGGTGTGAGTTTAGGCAGCGGTGGAACAGGAGGCCCTTTCCTCAACTAAAGAAAGAACAAACATGTTGGGAAATAAAAACTTAGGACAAATGCACGAAAACTGATCTGGGCTAGGAATAAAAGCAAACATCAATTTGTCAATGCAATTAGCAATACTTGGGGCTAAATATTCCTTCATACATCTGACTTTAAACTTCTAGAATTATTCAGGGTGTTCCTGTATTTTAAGAGCAACAGCATCACCCAGATAAACATCAAGATACAATGGGATCTATTATATTTCTGCTTTCAGTACTCCTAGCTGTGTAAATCTGAAAAAGTTTTAAACAAGAAGGGAGTTCAGTAAAAGATAGAATTGCACCTACTTCAGGTCCCTCAAAAAAGGTAGACCCTCTTGTAATACATAAAATCAATTAATAACAATTTATATTATAGAATTATAGCATATTTGTTATAGAATTATACAAAAATGTCTGGCTATTACGGTCAAATACACTGCTTCTAATTATAGTGAGTTGGGTCCAGAATTATTCACACTTAAAGTAGGCCAACTGAAATCAGTGACATCTATAGAGTTGTTACTAACTTACGACCTATTAATTTCAGTGGATCTACTCTAAGCATAATTAGGTTTGACTCCAACCCTCTAACTCTGAAAAATTGAAGAAATGTAAAAATATGAAGTTGATCTGGAGACCATGTAATCTGTTGTGGCTTTTTGAGAATAAAATGAATAAAGTTGAGAAGATGTGGACTGTAGAAGCCAGCTTGGGTTCCCAGAAAGGGGCCAAGGCAGAATTTAAATATAACAATAAATGTTAAAAATCAAGGTAAGTTTACTCAACAGGACTAATTCTCAAGTTAGTGGGTATGGCAGCCTAAGTTGCTCCTCCATGTATGCAGGATGGTTTTTCCCCCTAGCTGTTTCTTCCTCTGCTGCATTCCACATCATCCCCAGGATTCCCTAAACCCCAGGAACAAATTTGCATGGGAATACAGGGAGCTGAAGAGGGAAGTGGCCAGCAGACACTCTCTGTTCTTTAAATATGAACTCTGTTCCATTAATGGAAACAAAGCTAAGATCTAAGCCATTGGACTGTAGAGGACTACAGTATATCTTTAGATATATGGGAGAGGATGTATTTGATCCCAATAGATAGCTGTTTTGTGAATGTATGATACATATTTTGTCATTAATTGGACAATATTAATACATTTTGTCTTATTTAATTAGGCTCCCACTTTTTCATCCTTTTATATTTCTCTCCCAACCTGTCAACCACCCTTATGCACATTTGGAAGAAACACAATGACAGTAAACCTTTCTAGAACAGGTTCACTGTCTGCTCACAGAACAAGATGCTCTCAGGATCCTGTGAATGGAAATGGAGGGAAGAGATTTTTCCAAGTTATTTAAATTGTTCATATTCGATGATGGCAACCTTCTGGACTGTGGGAGAATGGCTAATCAAAGGAGGGAAATGACAGTCTTTGACAGTGGGAGCTTGTTTTGCATGCATATCTGTGCAGGACACAACAATATTACGCGTTTCAGCTGGTTGTCAGCATTCCAGCCAGCATCTCTCCAGCTGCAGTGAGTGTGCTGTGCTGACACATTTCCTACAGACTAGCATAGAGCCAGTGACAAAAGAAATCACATCACATTTACCCTGCAGGAAAGGAAATTATATTCCTTTTATATCAGGAGGATAAAAATAGCTCTGGTAAATCCGCTGGTTGGACTGATGCCAGATGCAGTCGGCTGCTTTTAATTCAGGCTGCAGATACTTCAACATAGTAATAGTAAAGGAGGTAACTGTCCTTTTCTTTACAATATAGAGAGATGATTTGAAATATTTTTTAAATCCCTTTAGATTAAAAGGCAGAGAAGAAAGAAAAAAATTGGTTGCCTCTCAGCACACTGGGGGATCAAGAGCAGGGAGAGAAGCGGAGATAGGCAAATTCCATCTTCTCCAGTCTTTCCCAACACCCCCCTCCACCCCACAGCTGTCAACTCTCCCATACCCACTGGTTCCTTCCAGTTTTGCAGACAGGAAAGTATATCTAAAATGGTGCCAGTGACCTTATATAACTGCTAAAGCTTCTTGGATGATGCACTACAAAAATTTTCTCAGGTGCTCTAGGACAGAGAGGCCATCCTACAGATTCTTCCCTGACTAGCAAAGGAAACAGAGGAGCAAGACACATGGCTGCCACCTATAAGCACAGTGCAACAGGAAAGATAAATAGGGGAGAAGAGCATGTGGGAATGAGACTCTGCTCACTTCTGGTCAAGATATGACAAAAGCAGAGGATAAATCCTCACTTCCCACAGCCGTAACAGAGGATTCATTCAATTTAATGAAAAAAGCTAGCTTGGAAGATCCAAAGACTCCATGTTACAAGAGTATCCCTGCTTCTTGATTTCAACTATCCAGACCTGCAGTGTTTTTCAAAAAGTGTCAATACATATTTATTACGCTTGCATAAATGAGCCCCAGCCTTTGGAAAAAATGTGTGGGTTGGAAAACTACACAAGGTCGGGCCTGGTTGAAATCTGGACGGGTGATTTAAATGTGAACTGCAAAGAAATGTAATATAATAATAATTCTGGCTAAAGCAATCACCCTGTGCAAATATGTCCTAGTACTGTGTTCCTATGTCACATCCGGTGCTGCAGCATTAGCTGGACTTGACCGCTGAACCACGTAATTCAGATGGACAGAAGAAAATGTTCTGAAAACATTGCTACACAGGTGTCTGATTTAATAGTAAAAATACTTGTTTTTGAGTGACCATTGTTCAGTATATTCTTATTAATTGACCACACAGCTTTTAAAGAACTAATATTGTTTCCATTACACATTGATTTCATTTAAAATCAAAGCATGTGTAGCTTTTACACTCTTAAGGGGACATTCTCTGGCTTTGGGATCAACAGCAGCATCCAGTTCAGGAGATGAAGCCTGAAATTGCCAGGTCCGAAGGTCACAGAATCCTGCATCCTCCTTGCCCATAATGGGGCATTAAGTAAAGGAGAGAATGAACCTCTGACCCCTGGATATCATCTGAGGGGCTAAGGGACAGTTTGGATTTCCAGCTCCAGGCTTGGAGAAAGCCGTCTCAGCTCAGAACAGGGCATTTGGGGGAAAAGTCCTCACAGCCAAGGATGCAAGGTATTTTGACAATATTCCAGATGTTTATTATTTATTTATTTAGGAGATTTATAGGTCGTCCATCACTGTCATCTCTGGACAGCTTACAGTGTATTATAAATCCTAAAAAAATAAATTGGCTACACCACGACTGAGTATAAAAATGACATGGTTAAAATAAATTAAATAAATAAATGTACAATTAAAATTGATTAGCTTCACTCCCAACTGTTTCACTCTGAGTTACTCCAGCTAGACTGGTAAAACAAACCCATGAAATGACAATGTAGGACAAGAACTCTGGAAAGTGCAGATTACATCCACCACTCTGCTCCCACTGTGCATTGGGATCTTATAAGTCTCCCACCTCAGGGGCTTAAGGGCTTCCTGACAGAATTGTGCCCTTAGAGAGCTTTCCAAAGACCACAGAAGTTTGTGGAGGGGCTCCTCTGAGGCCATAGTCAATGTTAAGGCATCAGGAGGAGAAATCAGAATGGGGAGGTTTCTCTGCTGCTCCTCCAAAACACCACAATTGCTGCAGAAAGCACTATGTTGACTTCCCCACCAGAGGACAGAGCTCCAACCTTGGGTAAAGATGCAAATGAAGGGAAGGGGTGGGGCAGGATGGTGCTAAGGATCCACAAGATCCTAAAACCTCATAGATTTTGCTCCTGCCCCTGCTCTGCAAATCTACTAGAGATGTCCAAACCATATTAAGTGGAAAGGAAAGGCAAAGTTTGCTTCCATTGCTCCTCCTGCTCTGCTGGGGATCTTCTGGTGAAGCACAGAGTACTCCAACATCAAAGCACTCCCTCAGTACCTGTAGGATTGCTTTGCCCAGCACATGAGTCCAAAACATATAGCAAGGCGATGGAACACCAAGCAAATCATGGAGGTCACGAGCATATGACCTGGAAGACCTCAAAATAGAGTTCATCACTGGCTCATCTGCTGACTGGACACATCCACCACGAAGCCCAATATAGTTTGTGGAGGCCCTTAATGTAGAAAATCGCTGTAAGGTACACCTGCAAGGATGGTCCATTCTAAGCATAGCCATAAACCTTAATGCAAATGCTTCAATATCACTTGTTAATTCAGCTCATACTACCTGTGAGGGAGATTTCGGCCGTGCTGGTGCTGGAGAAGGTGGTGCTGCCAGTGTATGATTTGGACTCGCTACAGGACTAAGCGGAGGTGAGGCCTCTTCGGGGGGTGATGGTGTTTTTGCAATACGAAGTGGACCTGAATCACTAGTAGAAGGCAAAGTACTATGTTATAGTATTTAAAAACATTACTTTTAACATAATAAATTGCTTTTCAGCATCAACAAGAAACATACATGTGCATTTCAAAGTATATGAGTTTCGACTTACAAAGGATACATTTGCTCCATTTATGTTCTTTTTAAAATGGATTAAATCCTAGAAACCAATCATATATTTCTTTAGCTATATATTTTATAGAAACTTTGCTTACCAGAAATCTGAATTTTTTTCACTTATAGGACATCTGGTATTCAACATATTCATCTGTTATCTCTTGAAGGCTCAGTGTCATGTTCTAAATCATTTCTTGTGTACAAATATTTTACGTATAATGAACACCTTTCATGTTCAGTAAACCCAAAAGACTTTTGTGAATGCCACAAATAGATTTTCACACACTTTTCATGTGATTTTGAGAATCACATTTAGATGACTATTAATATTCAAAAGTGTACCTTTTTCATTCAGGATTTTCACTGAGGATATGGGATTGTTAACTTTCATATTTGTATGTCAATATTAATCAGAATTTGGACATTTGTGATAAAATATTAGTATCGACACACACATGTGTGTATCAAATCTATTATTGCTATATATATTACAGCCACAACACACATTAATCACAATATATATATCAGAGCCATAACAAGTTATGTCATATAACTGGAAGGGACATTGTTAGAACTAAAACTAACACAATCCATTGAACCAGATTTTCAGTGACCATTGCCAGTGTGATTAAATAACAGAAGCTGGAGAACTCAACATCTAGGAATCATTCTGCTGTCTAAGAACAACTAAGGTCTACATTTCATAGAAACAACAGTGTCAGATCTTGAAGATGTGGATGACTATTGCATTCTATAAGCATCTCTCCCAGTAAGAGAAGACACAGTCGGTGGCATCTTCATGGAGAACTAAAGGAGTACATGATTGACTGGATCTCAATCATGTCTGCTATACTAAAGCTAAGCAACATTACTATTAAACTAGGATATATCTTAGTGTTCACTCACCACCTCTTTCTGTGGAATTTTTTTTAAAAAAAGAAAGATGGATACATTAACCCTTTTTTCCTATTTTATTTCTCTACATGCTCTTCAAAGGAAGTATACATTTCTAGGGCTGTACCAAAGGTCCTTCAGTTAACATTTAGGGTGCAAAATGAAGGCATTGGAGGGGATGCAACATGTTCATCAACTCACCCATTCATCCTCCATCTTACAAAAATGTAAGCCTTTTTGATGCTGCACATTTTTTTCCTTCTTTAAACATTTTCCTGACTGCACAATCCCAACCAATCTGGATACTGATATTATCATGCTAGCTCACATGATCTCATGACAATGATGGTAACAAAACATCACACATCAAGCCAGATGTGCCTATGGCAATTTCACAGAGTCAATTGACAGAAAGTCTTTGGGTCTGGGGAGGAAGCTTCACTGCAAATACTTTTGCAACCTCCCAGAAAAATAATTTTTAAAATAACAGGACATGTTTTATTTAGTGGAGCAGACAGAAATCTTTTCAAACTACTCCCCTCCTTTTGGCTTAGCTCTGACATTTTCAAATATCCTACAGCTGCCTATGCTATCTATTATTTAATACTGTCATAGCAAACTCGTAGGCTTTGGGTTGGATTCAGATTTATGCTGAATCATCCTTGGAAGCAAGCGCCCCCTTCCCATGGAAAAACTTCCAGTCCCCGAAAATGCTACATAGATACCAGTTTTGCACAAATGTGGGTGGCGCTGCCCAATTTCTCTAACCTCACATGACTTGTTGTGACAGGGAACCCTAGCAAGGGTAGGTGGCTCTGATGATTAACAAATTGGAGTCCACATTCTGTTGGTGTGGTGTTGGTGGTTTTTTAAATATCCCAGTCACCCACACTGGCCAGGTCCACAGGTCATAACAAACCATACCTGGGATGTGAGCAGCATTCATAGGTTCAACTAACAGGCTGCTGCAGCTTATTAGCCACCCTTGGGTTGTCAAAAAGTCAGAGACGCTGCCCAATTGGGCAAGCTCTTGAAGTGGAAGGGGAGCTTTCAAAATTAGGAAGAGGAACCTTTGGAGAATGAGCCCTTCCTTTTGTGAAAGACATATCCTGGATCCAGCCATCTGTGTAGACACTGAAGGTATTCAGCAAGGATCCACAGATATGATTTGGAGGTTAATTTATATAGAAATATGCTACTAAAACAAAAAGCACTGGGGCTGCTGTCACAGCACAGCAAAAACAAAACAACCTTCCTTAAAGACAATAAACTGGGCCAACATCCAGTTCCAATTGCTTAACATGAGATGACGATTTTGAGCATATCCACATAAAGCAAACTTGGAAATTTGACGCTGAAAGAGAGAGACAACCCCAGGTGACAGCCGGGATGCCAGTTCAAGGTGGTGGAAATGATAAAATGAAAATTGGCTCCAGCAGGATGAAATACCACTTCGTACTAACAGTAATTACACTTTGCTTTTGTGAGGTGAGCACAGTATACCATTTCTGATCCCTGTTCAATATAACCTACTAATGAAAGAGAATATATGCAGCTTCCTATTCAGGAAAATGCACTTTCCAGGAACTGGAGCCCTTTCCTGTCCCCAGCCTGTTACACTCTGGTGTCCTTTGGATGGTTTAGGCTACATCTTTCAGCATTCCTGGCTATTGGCAATGCTAGCTGAGGCCAATGCTAGATGAAGTTCAAAACATCCAAAGCCAGCAGACTGTGGAAGTTTGTCTAGTTTAATGCCAACAACAGGGCCAAATTGAAGAACAGCCGTCGTTTCTGAGACCTGTGCAGATTGTGTAAAAAAAACCTAAATGTCTGAATTCCAGAACTGTCAAATTAAGGCAGGTTACTTTTGTATGGTATTGTTTATTTTAAAACACTTATATTCCACTTTTTCATATCATTTTCAAAAGCAGTTTTCAATGTAGACAAAGACATGGAAGAAAAGAGTAGGTGAAAAAGTTTATCTTTAGTAAAATAAACGAGGGAAATGGCTTAGGCTATTTCTGGTGTGTCAGTTGCATAAGTGTTTGTTCATAATTCTACTCTTCTGCATTGATCTGAGAATGTGTTTTGAACCTCTGCAAAAATGTGTACTTCAGCATCTATTTTTTCCACAAAATATATGTCATTCTGTACTGTATTTCTACGTGCGTTTTATCCTAAGATATACCTTTTTAACATGTACTGGTGAGAGGAGGGTCGAGCTGAGAACTGCATCACAAAATCTGGAGAAAGGGCAAACCTGAATGATAAGGGATTCTGATCTGTCAGTCAGATCAATCAGTCCATACTGGGATTCACAAAGAATGGATTTCTCGAGCACCCCTAATAAACATCTGATCTATTGTTCAAATAACAGATGTAATTTATTAATTTAGAATTATGCTGATTTGTCAACAACAAAAGTCTCCTTGTGCTGACACAAAAGGAGGTGAAACTGTCATATTCAATGTTACCTACTCCCAAATGTTTATTCATTTTACTTACTCCAAAGCTATAGGCAATACTTGATGTACCTAACTTAGGGCAGGTACGTATAAGTAACACTCATGGACAACATGTTGTCCATGGGGTCTTGATGGGTCAGACATGACTTCACAACTAACAACAACAAGCAACACTTTGGAACTCATGTAGCAACTTGAGAAAATTGGCTACCACTGCAAAATGGTGGCCATGGAAAGCAAAGCAAAGTACAAGTCATCTGTCCCAAAGACTCCTGCCTTCATAAGACATTTGAACCCACAATTTCAGCACCAATTGAAATATATCTCACAGTAATCCTGGCTGCCAGTAAGTAAATGTGCTAATTAAAAAACAAAAACTGGAAGAAGTACTTGGTGAGCACCAAAAAATGGGCCCAAGGGTAGGAGACACATGATTTGTTCTTGGCTTAGGGAAAGCACACAGCAGTTTGATCCACCATTATTTACCTGGGTGCTCCTAGAATTGTGAAGGCTTTGTCAGCATGCTGTTCTCCAAGTTTGTTCATCACCTCATAAAGTTTATGGCATAGCTGCAAAGACAAAAAGACACATCGTCTTAACAATGCAATTTAAGAGGAAAACTCCCCAATAGCTGTACAGTATTTTAAAAAGCAAGACATGAACACAAACACATTGTAGATTGCAAAGCTTCACACCTGATCATTAAGATGTGCTACAAATATTCCTGTGAAGAAAAGAGAACATTATTTTATCCTCTAACTATGTACTAATTAAAGGTTTATAAAACATCTACCTTGTTGCCACTAATGTATTAAGAACGTTGCAATATACTGTGTAACCTCAGTCATGTAACTTGCTTGCAAAATGAAGGTGAAGACACACAGAATTTCACAAAAGTGAGGACCTTTTTGAAAAGTCCTTCCACTGCACCACATCTAAGCATACTTTCCTTCAGAGGATCAAGCTCTGAAAATGTCAGGTCCTATGTATGCTGCAGAAACAGGTTATGAATGTTGCTGGCACTCCAGATTTCACAAAGTCACCTACCTGAAACCCACAGAGTTGTTCCACAACTATTTAAATTTATTTATTTAAAATTTTTATATGCTGTCATCACATGCCTCGGCATCTCAGGATGGCTCACAAATGTACAATTAAAAACAATAAAACAATACAAATTCCATAAAATTATATAAAAACAAAAACAAAAAAGCAACTGTTAATGATAAAAATATTAATTTTTAAAATAACAATTGAATAAAAAGGTTTTAAACCTGGCACCAAAAAGAATATAAACTCAGGGCCAGGCACACCTCTCCAGGGAGCTCATTCCTTAATCTGGGTGCTACCGCAGAGAAGGCCCTGCTCTGGGTAGTTGTTCTTTTTATCTCCTTTAAAGAGGGCTCCTGGAGCAAAGCCTCTCCCGCAGATCTTCAGGGGCATGAGGGCATGTAAGGGAAGAGGTGCTCCTTTAGGTATCCTGGTCCCAAGTCATTCAGGGCTTTATACGTTAAAGCCAGCACCTTGAATTGGGCCTGGACTTCAACTGGAAGCCAGTGTAGCTGGTAGAGGACCGTTGTTATATGAGAATAACGACTGGTCCCTGTCAATTACCTGGCAGCTCTGTTCTGTACCAGCTGAAGTATCCAGACCATCTTCAAGGCCAGCCCCATGTACAGCGCATTACAGTAATCCAACCGGGAGGTTACCAGAGCATGAATCACCATTGCTAGGCAGTGCGTGTCCAGGTAAGGGCACAGCTGATGGATCAGCCTAAGCTGTAGGAAAGCACTTCTTGCCACAAAAACTCATATTTGTGACATATGTGTTTTGGTACACCCACCCAGACAAGGGCAAGTGCATAAATGTACATGGTGGGCTTTAAGAATTAAATCAAAAGGGATAGGGTTAGGGTTTAAGCATGCTTAAACCAGGCTTTGACTTGCTAGTACAGCAGTCTTCACTCTAATTAGAGCCAGTATTAAGAGCTATGATGGAAAAGGTGGGATGGTACTAGGATTAATTATATTGGACAGGTATGCACAACACAACAAGCCATGGTGATTTCTTGTGCAGGCTAATCTGCTGTGTTATCCAAAGCCTGTTGTTTGGTTTTTAGAAACCATGATAAGAAACAATGGTTTGTTCTATGGTTTCCACACTTTGCCATGGTTATTCTGATCATCCAAAACCAGCATCATGGTTTCCATGGTCCTGGCACACAGCTGCCACAGAGTCCCCTGGAAAGCGTGGCAGCTGTTCCTGCTATCCAGCTAGGATTGAGTATCAGGCATGGTGGCTGATGGGATACATGCCAACAGCAGGAGGACTGAGTGAGGAGCGTGGAAACCACACTAGTGTAGAAATCCCTTGATCATGTCAGGCACATCCAGGCCAAAAGCACACACTGTGAAAACTATGCAGGGTTACTTGTTGTGACATGTGTACCCAATCATTAACTAGTTGATTCTTTAAAGTAAGAGCATTATTTGGTAGTGCATTTTAAGGCAGGGTCAACTTTTTTCCTAAAGGCAAAAGTAGAAGCTATTTAACAGAACATAATCAATGACGTAACCAAGGATAGTCTATTTTATTTATGTTTACAATTTAGAAACCGCTCTTCATTGTTCACATCACAATCTCATGCATGTTCACGCAAAAATAAACCTCTGATTTCAATCGGAATTAGTCTCAAATCAGCATATGCAAGGATATAAGCAAATGATGGTTAAAATGTTACCCTGTATACACTCTCAAACTCAAGACTACCATGTGTATTGAGTGAAATAGCATTCAACAACCTCTCATGAGTGTCACAGACATGATCCAATCTCATGATCCTCTGAGGGACAACTTCCTAGTAGCTTCAGTGAACTGAGATGATCCAGCGACAGCACTCTTGTGGAGGACTCATTGAGCTGGGCCTCAGAACCCAACCCATTCTTCCTGTGACCAGCACTTAAGTACCCGCTGCTTAAATGCTCAGTGATTTCATTACCACAAGTTCATCTAGTGATACTCAATTTATCACAGTTATCTTCTTTGACAGACAGTGAGATGCCATGATAATCATTATACCATCACTCACTCATTCACAAACACCCATTATAAGAAATGCTTATTTTGATAACAGAAGAGGAATACAGTAGGTAAAGGTTATACCGTCTACATTCCAGTCTCAGTTTTTTCTAACTTAGTTCAAAGCTTTCCATTACCTTTCTCCAATAGTGCATTTCTTTTTACTCACCAAAGCTATTTCTTTGTGAAATTTGGCTTCAAGGCTGGAGATATTTTGAAATGTATTCACATAAAAGCCAACGCGTCTAAATGGGAATGCCAGGTAAAGATGAAAAGGTTGAAAAGAAGAAGAAAAATGATGAAATATGTATTTTCTTCTAAAGCAAAAGTATCATTTTTCCTGTGGCTTTCAAACAGATTTTTTTAAAAACCCACCAAGAAAATTGTTTTGCACAGACACAATGTTTGATTTCCATGCACAACATGAATTCTGGAAATGTAAGACAGAAGCTAGTAGATATATTGTGCAAAGGGCAACTTACCAGCCATAACATTTCTAGTTTGATACCAATTTAAGCTAAACCCCCTTTAAACAGACCCAGAGAGACATGTGAATGTCTTCACCATGGTGCAATCCCACATCTGTCAATTCCACCTGTAATATGCTGAATTCATGAGTGAATGAGGCTGTCTGTATATAAAGTAGCAAATAGTGAACTAATCCACTAATAAACTAACCTAACTACTAATAGGTCAGTTGTGGGTTGTTTAACCCACAACTAACCTAAAGTGTCTGTAGTTGGATGCTGATCCTCTGATCAACCCAATCAGGCATTAAACATGCAACATGGCAGCAAAACACGCCCAGCATGCCATTATAAGCACACTGAGTCAATCAAAACTAGGATCTGGATTGCATTTTTAGAAGGCTTTCGTAGATCCCACCAAAGATAATGTCTGTGTTACGTATGTTTCTGCTAACTGAACAGTGACTACCTCATAGTTACTAAAGCTACTCAAGCCACCAGCCTAGTGTCTTCCAGATGCTTTGGACCATCTGGGTATTTTGGAGCATCTCTTTTATGAAGTACACCTACCTTGACCACAAAGATGGCAGCTCTTCCTGCAAATCAGTGTTAAAATCTTCAAATACTTTTTGTGCTTTCTGAAACTCTTCTTCTGCCTACAAAAAACCCAGACTGGTTTTGAAACAGATGTTTGCCAGGGTAGAATGGAGGATAGAACAAGCCACTTCAGGTGACCTTTCTTAGGGTTGGCAATCATTTGAAGACAGACGGGGAGTAGGCAAGAATTCAACATGACAGCAGTCTTAGAGCTCAGTCTGTGAATGATCAAAGTTGCTGAAAATAAAACTATACAGTATGCTCATGTCTAATTTTCCTTCCATTTATTAAAGGCCTTGTTGGAGAGTGAGACTAGAGTAGGACCCCCATATCCATGGGGGATAGGTTCCAAGCCCCCAGCAGATACCTGAAACCATGGATAGTAGTGAACACTATATACTGTACAATAGGTCCTCCACATTCATGGGATTAGGGATGCAAGACACCCATGACAGTGGAAAAACTGTAAATACCTCTAGAGGAAACTGCAAAAATATCTCTAGAGACTCTATTTAGGAATGCCACACTCTTTGTCTTGGAACTAGCCAGCCTCACTCAGATGTTTGTCTCTCAGTGGGTGTGAAGAGTGTAGAGACATCTGCTGTTTCTCGCTAGAGATATTTGCAGTTGCTTCCTAGAGATATTCACATTTTTTTCGCTAGAGGTATTTGCAGTTTTTTCACTTTCACAAGGGACTAACCCCTGCAAATGTGGAGGGCCATGGTCAACCACTTAAATAAGCAATGGTAGTCTGGTTGATCACACAAACAGATTACAACTGCATTTATAAGAAGCATTCTCCTTGTCTGTTCGTTGACCCTTATCACAGAGTTGTTCTGAAACTTGGTTTCTAACTTGTCTGTAATGTCATAAAAATAGGACAGAGTGAATGGAATTCTTTCATATCTCCAAAGAAACAGTTCAACAACCACCACCACTAAGTTTCAGATTGGCTTCTGTGAGGCAGCAGCACATTCTGAAGTTCAGGTTATCATCACCACACTTCCCATTGTCAAGCGCCCATGCAGAGTACAAGATGACAGGCAGCTGCATTGTTCCATCTACATTACATACGTCTCTGGTAGGTCTTCTATAAATCTACTGGGTCTTCATTATCTACTCAAGGCAAAGACACCCCAAAAGACTCTGCCTAAAAACAAGGATAGCTCGGAACCATGCACAGTATTTTCCTGGAAAAATCCCCACAACTACACTGAGAAATGCAGCTAAGCTCAGAGGGGACAGGGGTTGGTAGTTGACTTCATTACCCTCACTAATCAAAAAGTCCCAGCACGTCAATCCTGACTCCTGGTTCTACCACATCACTGATTGGCCACCAATCCACATCTTCCTTCTCATCATTTATATGAGAATCTGCCTAGCCTACAAGGTTGCTCTCTACAAATGTTAACAGGCCAGCAAGGGAACTGGTCACCAAGAACTAGCTGCATTTTAACTGGATTGAGGGGCATGTAGCTCATATACCCACTGTACAGTAAAGGACAAACCATGCATGCTGCATGGATGCATATTGCCTCCTAAGGAAGCCCTGGATTGCAATAACAAGTTCTGGGTGCAGAAATTACAACTCTTGACTACACATGGTATAATGTCAATCAACTGCAGCTGAGCAGATTTTGGATAAATCCCACATGAAGGAAGTAATAAAACAAAGAAGGGATGCATCAAGTACTTGGTAGGGTGTAATTTCTTTCATATTCAGCAACTCCAAACATACAGTTCTATCTTACCTTGGAAATTCTGCCTTCATCTTTTCTCTTTGAACTCTGCAAGGCTTCCAAATGATGTCTTGCACTGTCATAATCAACCAGTTTTCTGCTCCGCTTTGCAATACGATTCTGTAAATGATGATTGTCCCAATCAGTATTCACAATTCCTACACAGTATAGTTGTTTATGATGTAGCTTTTAATAAACAGCTTCCCAAATCATTCTCATATTTCTCTCTCCCATAACCCTTGTCTAATATAAATACATGGACTGTTTGGTGAAAGAATAATATGGTTTCAAGCTTCACACAGCTTTGTTTCATAAACATCTGAAAGCTTTAATTATTAAACTGCTTATTGATTTCACTGAATATGTAATAGGTTGCCATGTTATCTAACCTTATTAAAGATCTTCCAGAGATAAAAAGGGCTTCATGGTGGAGCTGTTCTGGGCCTACTTTTGTGTGACTTGGTTGCAACTCAGTTGGTATTCTGTGAACATCCAACCTTGGAAGATAATGAGCATCCTATGCAAAGCAGGAGAAGTGGCAGAGGCAATCTTCACCTCCACACTCTTCCCACTATGCACTTCGGCCAGCTCTACACTTTTCGCCATCTAGCTAGTGGGCAGTGGAAAAGGAGGGAAGGAAGATGGATGGAGTGCTGTTAGGACGGATAGGCTGCATTCTGACCACTCCAGTCACCTCCTCACCCCCTCTAAACCCTCTCAGAGGTTGCTGTCCCAGAGTCTAGACATCACCTGGTGCAGTTCTGTCCATGCCAGGGGCAGAGAGGGAGACTGGAGCTCTCCACTGATCCCTATATCTGAGGTTGGAGCACTGTCTCCAAGCAGGTTGTCTGAACCTTGCCACACCTAGGGGGGCACAGGATCTTTCTCCTAAACACAGCGGATATTATGTCATAGTCAAGAGATAGCAATGAACCTGTCATATTGAAGCTATAGACATCAGATTCCATTTTTACATATGCTGGAGATTTGGTTAATTAATAAAGTAGCTTGACATCAGCCCATGAAGGCTATATGTTAAAGAGATTTATGGCTTATTTGCTAGAACCAGTGTTCAACTTCAGCCTGAGCATATTAGGATTCTGTCCTGGAACTAAATAAGTTCCAGTTTTCTAAGTAATTAAAATTATCAGTATAGCAGCAGGAGGTTTTCATTGGCTTGAGAGGAAATAAGGATGCTTACCTAGGAACATTTCTCCCACTCCCTACACGTGCAATCTGGGTTTGAGTAGGAGGATTCATAAGGCAGACAAATTATGCAAGGAAGTGAAATAATCTATGTTCACTCATCTATGTGCCCAGAGAGCATATTGGACACAGCTGTCAGAGAAGCACTGAACAGAGCTTGGCACACCAATGTTTGAAAGCAATCCCACTAGTTCAAAGATGTGAACATTTTTTCTAGAATCAATTTTAGTCCCATGCAAGTTGTTCAGGAAAGCTTTAAAAATGTAAG
Organism: Varanus komodoensis; assembly: GCF_004798865.1. Classification (NCBI taxonomy): domain Eukaryota; kingdom Metazoa; phylum Chordata; class Lepidosauria; order Squamata; family Varanidae; genus Varanus; species Varanus komodoensis. Next base: position 14,059,795 of record NW_025335269.1, on the reverse strand, counting down.
GAACTTAAAATGGTGGTAATCCAGATGGCTACTATTCAAAACATCTCTGGGTAGTCCTAGAGAATAGCAAAGCTGGGACTGAGCTAAACTGAGTTACTTAGTACAACTGCCTATATTAAAAAGACACCCTCCATTCACAGCAATCCCAAGAGATGATCCTCCCCCAACCTGGAGCCCTCCAGGTGCCACACACTGCAGCTGCAGCTACTAATCCAGGCTAGCATGGGTCAGTATGGATCAAGCAGTATGGATCAAGCAGTAACAAGCCTATGGGCACCCATCGGCCAAGTGATCACTATGAACAGCTTCGGGCAGAAATATAGGAATGATGTACGTGTGGTCGATGCATTGAATGATATGGAATGGTACTCTATGTGAAAGGGTCACAGGAATTGAGTTAATATATGCTTGTGGTCATACAAGTTCATGGAGGAGAAGGCTTTGGATGGTTACTAGTCCTCATGGCTATATACTTCCTTCAGTATTTATACCCAGCAGTTGCTGGGCGTATGCCGCCATCAGGAGGACACTGTTGCATCCATGTCCTACTTGACAGCGTCTTATAGACGGCCAGTTGACAACTGGGTGGACAGAACACTGGACCACTTCGGTCTGCTCCAGCGTGACTGTTTCAAAGCACTTATATGCCGATACCTGACTCAGATGTTTTGTTTGCATGTGCAGGGTTGGGTGCATGTCCTGCCTCAGGCAGTCTCCTCTTCCAAGTGCAGTATTTCTGTTAGCAACCATGTTAAACTAGCTCACACTGATGTATCATAGTACCTTTATATCAGGGAACTGTCCAAGATATGTGTCCAAGGTCAGCAGTGAGCCATCAACTAGCTTTTGATGGAAATCTTCCCAAAGCACGTCACATTTCTGTAGAGGAAAATACAACACAGCAAAAACAAGTTAACCTGCCCCACAATGCAATTAACATACACCTCCCAAAATAGGTGTATTTCCTTGAGAAGTGCCATAAACCCCAACATATACATACAGACCCTTAGGGTGCAGTGCTATACATGTTTAGAAAGGGAAAAAAGCCTACAATTCCCAGCATCCCCCAACCAGCATGGCTGGCTGGAGCATGCTGACAGTTGTAGGACTTATTTCTGCCAGATCACACACAGGATCACACCCTTAGCCACCCTGATTTTAATGGACTTGCTCCCACGTAAGTGTATTTAAGGTGCTGACAGAGACAGCCTGTTTCACACACAGCCATTCCTTGGGGCTTGCTCAGATTTTACTAATACCTAAAGCCAACAGAGTGACCACAGAAGCAAATCTCTAGGGCTTTTCTGACCATCCCTTTACCATGCATAGTGCTTAACATTTAAGTTTGCCTGCTTATTCATAGTCAGAATAATCTTGATTCCACCACACAACCCCCTTCAGTCCAGTATTGAATCAGAGATATGTCCCATGGAGAGAAAGACTCAAGGGTCACATTTTTCATTTAACAAAGGAAACACTGGATGCAGCTGCATCATCTGCACTGATTTCTCCTTAAATAAAAGAATGCTTAACCAGAGGGATAGTTCCCCAAAGAGCTCCAAAATAACAAACACCCAGTGAAGCCCTACGAAAATGTCATTATGTCAAAACATTATAATGTCCTTGTAAAGTAGTAAAGTACTAACTTGCAACATATTAAAGCAGGGATAGCCAATGTTGTACGGAGGAACACTGAAGGGCCCTCCAGACACCTTCCTGGAATGCACTGATACATTCTACTACTTTGGATTTTTATTTGAAAATGTTTTAAATTTCTTACTGACAGCTAGGATTGCTTCAAAGTGAAGTGGGGGCCTCTAGTTGCCACTATCTTCATTTCCCAGGGAAACCACTCTTTCATGACTAGCCATGCTGACCCATGACAGCCTTTTTCTTAAACATCCAGGTGGAACAGGACCACTGAACATGCGCTTAATGTGGGGGATGCTGGGAAGTGTAGCCCAAACACAATTAGGAGGCACCAAGTTGGGGGAGTCCAGTGCATAGTACGGCTGATAGTAGGAGAACAGCTTTCATCAGAAAGCCAATACAGGCTGCATGGCACCTCAACACCCCAGTGCAGGTATTGTCCATATACAGAACCGATGCAAATGGTGATCCCAGGATCATGGCCCTGCCCTGGCCCAGTCCTTGCCCCCTGGCCCATACAGTGAGCAGGGTCAGAGCCAGCAGCACAGCCCTGCTGTCCCCTTATCCACACACAAGGTATGCACCTGGTTCAAAAAACGCTCCCCCACGTGCCTTTTCAACCACAGAGGTCTTTGACTCCACAAAAGGAAGCATGAATGGTCCTAATGCTGCAGCACTAATGATCACAGGAGCACAAGAAGGTTCCTTGTCCTGAGTCAGACCTGTAGTCTACTGAGTCCAGAACCGTTGACGCTGACTGGTGGCAGCCCTCTGGGGTTTCAGACAGGTGTTCCTCCAGCCCTGCCTTCCAGCCCATGCAAAGCAGGTACTCTAGCACTTAGGTGTGGCCCTTGACTTGGAAGGTAAATCCGTAGGATGGACTTCTTCAGAAGTATTCTCAGCAACACAAGTTTACAGTTCTCGGCTTTTAAGATGCAGGCGGTTCAAATGTTTAAAAATGTAGTATAAAAGCCAAGTGTGGCATTGGGCCGTCCCCGGGGGGTGGTCAGCTTCTGCCCTCATACTCAAGGCCTCTGGCATGGCGAGGAGTCAACAGCAGTGCTGAGCCTCTGTTCCACCAGGGATATATATCCATGCTTGCAAGGCAAGACTACTGCGGCTTTCCCAAGCCATGCTAAGCCATCAGTCTCTCAGCACTTGAGCCCCACAGCCTGGGGGCAGTCCTTTCAGGGCATGCCCAAAATACATTGCCTTCTGGTTTCCACATTCAGGATCTCTGATAGAGATCTACAAATCTTTTCTTAGTAGAATAAAGTGGTTTCATTCATCCCCTAGTGCCTAACGTAGGGGTAGGCGATATGTGAAATTCCAGACGTTTCAGAGAACATCTCCCATCAGACAAGGATGGGATTTGTAGTCTCTGGCCCAGTGCAAGAAAATACATCTGTGCGCAGACGTGCTTCTCTTTTCCACTTTTTGGAACAGAGCTTAAAGATAAACTAAATGTTATAAAGTATAATAGACTACTTCATCTCTAGTGCTGGAAATTCAAGAATGAAAATGTTGATTCAGATCACTACCTTTCTCTACTTCTTTCTCACAAGCAAGTCGAAATTTCCTTCTGTCACAATGAATTTGGATTTGGGCCACTGCTGCTTCAGCAGATAAACAAGACAATACTTTACATAACCTGTCGCTTATTCCTTTGCACAAACCCTCTGGGAAATGCTCATCAGTCCTTTCTTGCCCTCGAGCCTGTTTAGCACTGACAGGCTGTCTCAGCAGTGCAGTTGAGACAATGGGACTGTGTCATACTGGATTAAAATAGCATTTCCAATTAAATTTAAACCTCACAGATGTGGCTCAGATACAATGCTTTTCTTTAAATCCCTTTAAACATCTTCCCCAAACATGTAGAGTACGTGTATGGATGAAGGATGGGAGCATTAGGGGCAGAGACAAGCAGGGTGTGTTCAGTACATCTGAAAACATGAGAATAGCACAGGGAAGAGAGTGGGATAGGTTTTTGTTGGCACCGCATGGCCTGATGGCAGCTTCATCACCCTAAGTAGAAAGGATTCTGCAGTAGTGAAAGAGGAAAAGTGAGCTTGGGAACACTCAGAATACACACCCAAATCTGAGATGTACCAAAAGTCTAAACAGGAAATTGTGCAACTGAGTGTTCAAACTGCTTCACCTGAAATTATTTCAGAAATCCTTACCACACCTTTTGAAGTATTATTAGCCACATATTGCAGATATGAGGGTGTTGAGGACAAAAAATAAAGCAGCTTGCCTAAAGATTGTGTCTTGATAATATAAGGAAGATGCCAGTGAGGTGTAGTGGTTACAATGTCAGATAAAATCTGGGGAAACCCAGTTTTAGTGTCCTCTCAGTCTTGGAGCTCTAGGTCTGACTTTGGGCCTAGTCATTGTCAGCTTAGCCTGCCTCACAGAATTATTGTGAGGATAAAATGGGTGAGGACAAACCACATATGCTGACCAAAGCTCTGTGAAGGCAAGGGAAAGCCAGTGTGGTGCAGGGGTTAAGAGTGTGGAAATGGGACTCAGAAGATCTGAGTTCCAGTTCCCACTGAGCCATGAGTGACTTAGAGCCAGTCACAACCTTGCAGTGCAACCTACCCAACAAAGTTGTTGTTGTGAGGATAAGATCGGGGAGGGGGTAGAATTATGTAAGCCACTTTGAATTCCTTGAAAGAAAGAAAGGGGGGATATAATTAATGGGCTGTACATTAAAAGAAAGAAAGATCTAATTGTGGAGTATTACAGCATCCCTACACCAAAGTTGTGAGGAATGCTATATTTCCAAAATCACAAGCAGGATGGTCCTACAAAGACAGGGATAAGGAAAATCCTGGTACAGAAAAAACTGAGTTCCACTGCAATATTGCACTCTGACTTTTCCAATCCCAATGCAAATAGGTCTATTTTGTAGCAGCCCCATACCAATATATGCTACAGGCAAAGGGCAAGCTGGATGGTGGATGTAACTCACTTGGAACTGGTTTGGTGGATGTCAACTCACTTGGAACTGGTTTGCTACTTTGTAGGCTATGCGTTGCTTGCCAGGGTTGCTCCTTTGTGCAATCACAGGCCGCAGACCGTTTTTCTCGCAAAACTTCTATTTCTCCCAAGTACAAATCACCCAGAAAGGATCTCTGAGCATGCTCACAGCAGTTTGTTGAACCCAATCTAGTTTGTACCTCCAGGAACCTTCCTCAGGAGCAGGCCTGGGCCCCATCCCCTTCAGAGGGGCTTTCTGAAGGAGAGCACGCCTCCTCGCCACTTGCTGCTCATGCAATTGGACTTCCTCACCTTGCCAGGGGGTAGAGAATTGGGGTGAGGGGGGAGGTGCTGGTCTGCATCTGAGAATTCCTTATCTGCAGAGACACCTCCCACTGGCTGTGCATCTGGGTTGTTTCCAGACACTGCCTAGCTTAGCAAAGCACCCGGCCTTGAGATAGTGACCTCCATCTCCTTTATCTGAGAATCTCGACCTAGCCCATCCTCCACAGTCCCATAATAATTTGTTTCACATTCTGATTCCTAATCATCTGGGATGCTGCCAGCAGTTCATGAGAATGATTGCCCAAGACCATCATTCTTCTTTCTCCCAACACTATGAGTAATTATTACAATCTATTAATCACCCCTGAAGAAATAATTTTTTGCATTTACATCATAATGTTTAATCACCGTGGCACTCAGAGTGGCAACAGTCACTAGAGAGCATGTTAACATCAATCCTGTAGTTTTTCATGAAGTTATACAGACAAGTTCTAGATAAATCAAAATCTTAGATGCTTCCTATAAATTAACGGAAAGGAATGTCATTTATTGAATATATGAGCAATGTTTCCCCAAGACAAATATACCTGAATGGAATACAAAAACACAGATTCCATTAGATTAACCTAAAATCCATGAGGTAGGGGTGAAATTGGCAGTACAGACACTCATAATGTCAGTCCCCACAGCCACATCCCCAAGGAGAGGACAGTATGCAGCAAACTATATTGATCCAAATCAGCAGTTTTATCTCCACTAGTAGATCTATAAGTTAATGGTTCTAAATTGTCCATGCAGGACTAAGCAACCCAAGCGCATCTTACGTTACAACAGAGAACAGTATGTTGCTCCTGAGAAAATTTGTTTCCCCCCAGGAGCTATGAGAATTGTAGCTGAACTCAGAAGGAACTGGGATGTCTAGGGAGGGCAGTGGCAGATGGCATAGTGGCTAGCGACATCAGCTTCTCTTCTTATTAAACAGTGCTAGTGCTGAGTCCCCACAAGCTCTTGCTCCACTGTACCATGGCTTTATAGTGTGCCTGCTGCAAATACACTGTTAGGTAAACATGGCAGTTTCAAAGCTGTAGCTCTTGTTTTTCGGGTGACCATCCCAATTAAATACATGAGATGATACATATGTGACACTGAAATACGTACATGTCTCAGTGTGAGATGGAACAGGTTGCACTCCGTTGAAACAGATGAGTCAGTATAGCATGCTCACTTTTTTGGGTTAATAAAATGTTTTAAATGACCTGTTTGGACAAAATGTCATCCCATGGTGTATTTAACGCTAACTTGTGGTTTGAATTCTGGGTTGTCCTGATATTTCAGTGTGGCCATGCCAACAAAGCATGATTTGTTAACCAGAAACATCATAGAAAGAGAACACACATTTGTTGTGAGGTTATGAAATCTGGGATGTTCAAACCATGGGTTATTCTTACATGCAAACCCAAAGACATGGGTTCTAAATCATAAATGTCTACATATGCAAATCATATTAACTTATATGATGTGAAGTATGCTTTAATTTCCCCTCTCAAATATTTCAAATACTTGTGTTCTATTAAGATATAAAGTTAACTTTTTTAGGTTGACAAATTTTTAGTCAACCTAAAAAAGTTAACTTTATATCATAATACTGTCAATTGTTAAGATACTTGTATTGTTAATTCAATACAAGTAAAATAAACATGATAGATATGAACAGTCTATAAAGCAACAGAATGTTTCAAATACAAACTGAAAATTTTCCAGTGCAAGTTCTGATTGCAATTAGAAAAATATTAATGAGTTAGGAACATTTTCCAATTCAAAATTCTCTGGGAAACCTACGTAACCTGCCTCTAATGAGTGTTCAGAAACTCCAACTGATGGGAAGCACAGGTGCTAGTATAAGTAGAACCCATTGCATAGAACACCTGATACCAATATGGTCTCATCTTCAATGTCTCTTGGTTTTTGAGCCTAATTTTTACTTTAAAACCCTAAGTAATGTGAGAGCAGACTTTAAGGATTATTTCATTCTTATGAAGATGCCTTTTGATTCTGTCAGGGGTAGGAACTTGTGGGCCTCCAGATGCTCTTGTATTCTAATTCTGTTAGCTTCAGCCAGCATCGTTACTGGTTAGCAACTATGGAAGTTATAGCTGATTTCAGAGAGGGTAAGGATAAGACTGGGGATCCTCTTGATTTTATTGATCATTAGAGTCTTTCCCCTCTAGTGTTTATTGCTTTGATGTACATTGTTGCTACCTAACCTGGGGGTGATTATTGAACAGAAAGATAGATTACTAGGATAATCAATGTCTTAAATAAAATAAATAAAATAAAATACATTCTTACCTCTCCCACCATTTTTACATCTTCCCGTCCATACCAGTCAGGCTCATATACTTCATGCAGAGATTCTGTAAGCTTTTTTGAAGCATCTTGCATGCCTAGAATTTTTGAGCACAAAGAAACATTGTGGCAACTGTTTATATCACAGATGGACTGCCATTTGAGCTCAGTTTGCAACTTCCATTACTGAATTCAATGAACTAGCAAGCCTGGTGCTCTCCAAATGTTTTGGACATCAGTTCCCAACATAGCCAAAAGTCAAGATCTTGGGAATTAAAATTGAAAACTTTTGGAGGATATCAGGTTGGGGAAGACGGTTATCGAACACACACAGACACAATAAGATCAAAGATCAGGCTTTGATTGGAATCCATTTGTTTGAAAGTTATTGACAGTAAAACACAGATGTCTATAAAAAGAGTAATGGGGTTAATAAGGACATATGAATGCTAAATATATATCCTGAGATGTGTTTTTGTTCTTGTTTTATTTTGGTTTTTGCTTGCACATTCTTCTCCATAAGTTAGTCCTAGCTTTTGCTATCATTAACACAACAGCAGAGAGGAAAAGGGCTAGCTCAAACCTACTCCATCTAATTGAGGCTGACACAGAATTTAGGATGGAGCTACACATTACAAAAGAATTGTGGGGGTCCCAACTTATTTTTCCTCCTTAAACTAATAGAGGGAGTAGGACATACAGAGAATAGTTTATGGTGTGAAGTGAAAACTCCTCTCTGCCTTCTGTTCCTTCTCTGCTCAAGGGAACTGAAGCCCGGGCCCAATTCAAGGTGTTGATTATGACCTATAAAGCCCTAAACGGCTTGGGTCCTGGCTACCTGAACGAGCGCTTACGTCCGTATATGCCCGACCGCCCTTTGAGATCTGTGGGAGAGTCCCTTCTCCGGGAACCCTCCATGAAAGAAATTAGGAGAGTAAGTACTCGGAGGAGGGCTTTCTCTGCGGTGGCGCCCAACCTATGGAATTCACTCCCCAAAGAGGTCCGCCTGGCACCGTCATTACTGGTTTTTCGGCGCCAGGTAAAGACCTTTTTATTTAAACATCATTTTAATTGTTAAAACATATGATCTGGCCAGGGCAACTTCTTCTTCCTTCTCTTTCTCCTCCTATATTTTTATTTATGTAATTTATACTGATAATTTTAATCTTATATTTGTAAATCAATGTATTTTTTGTATTTTTGTATTTAATGGTAATTTATTATGTGCTATTGTATTTCAATGTATTTTATCGTGTTGTAAGCCGCCCCGAGGTTTCGGCAAGGGGCGGCATAGAAATGTAATAATAATAATAATAATAATAATAATAATAATAATAATAATAATAAAATTTTAAACTAGTTTATTCTCCATCCAGATTCTGAGACTAGGATTAACCTGTCTTGGATGGTAGAAGGATTCAAATGGAGGCATTTGCAAGGAAGCATTTGAAAGTGTATCATAGCAGGGATACACCTTTCCTTTCTTCCTCTCACCAATTATTCCTTGCATCCATATTATGTCAGCAATATGCATTTGGTGATACTCATGGGTGTTTGAGATATGTATGCCATATGTAGTACACTCCAAAGAAACTTTAAGAAAGAAGTTTGGCATACAACTCCAAAGTTACTCATGACCTGTTGCAATATTTTTCAACCTGTAGCATGGAACTAGAGAATAATTCAATAAATTAGAGACATCGTCTTCTTTAATTCACACTCCCCTGTTCTATCCAATAGAGACTGGGCCCTCATAGTATTCTGCAAGAATTTTGGAAATTAAAATTTCGTGAGGGATCTCTATAAGGAAGTCTCAGCACCCTCACCAATATACAATTCCCAAGATCTTTTCCAAGAAGCCACGAGAGTTAAATTATTCTAATGTCAGTTTAATGTCAGTTTAACAATGTAATGCTCTGGCTTTTTAATGTTGAATGAACAGTTCTCAGCATCCTCCAACTTTTCAGCACTTCTTGGAGTCTGCAGCTATGTTGGTCTTTCTTCTTCCTCTCCTTCCAAGCAGACTAGGACAAAGACTTCCTAAACTAAAGTTGATGTTAAAGCTGAGCAGTTAGGCTGCCCTTTCAAAGAAGAGAACAGCAGAAGTCAGTAACAATAGAAACAAGCAAAATTCCCTGGCAATTAGGGAAATGGACTCAGCATTGCTGCTTGATGAAAAAAAGTTGACTGCACACTGAACATTTCTCCTTCTACAACAGCTGGTCAAGGAATAATGAAATTGTAGGACTTTTTCTCTTGTCTAAACATGCATAGGATTTAGCCTGAAGAAATCAAATGTAGTAATAATAATTTCCTAGATCGTTATCATTGGAAATCAGTATGGTGGAACAATGCTTGACCAAGGAAAGGGGTGACTGGGAGCACTAGGAACTGAGTTATCAGTGTATTACATTATACATTGATTTTATGTCCACAGATTTGGGAATTAATGTTATTTGTAAAGACAGCCCTATGACACTCTGTATACAAATCAAGCAGTTCAACTAATTTTCATAGGTATATAGTGAGAAAACACCCTAAATTTGAGTTTGAAATTGCCTTTTCATTATTATTACTTTTATATACTCTTTTATATTATGTTTTTAGCCTTCAGTGTCAATAACATTTTAAATAATTCTTTAAAACCAAGAATAAATAAAATTTAGTAATGTGCATAATTAAAAAAGCAACCAAAGAAAATAAAAATTACACAGGGAAACATTACATTCCATCTTACAAATGTAGTTACAGACAGAATTCCTTGGTATTTATATAGAACAGCTTTGCTAGGGATGGGAAAATCTGGAGCAGAATGTTATGTTTCAGAATTAAGTACTTTGCTCTGCTTTCTTTCTATTCCTACCTCAAAACAAGGTGAATTAAATGAAAGAATTTCAGGGAGAAGTCAGTACCAGGCATGAGCAAACAAGCAATTAGTATCAATTTCTGAATTAGTATCATTTGTTGCTAGTTAGCTGAACCATTTGGTTAAGAAGCAAAAAATAGAAAATCTCTACAGCTAAGACCTTAAGATAGCAAGTGATGGAAAGTAAGCATGTTTAGGTCAGCATTATCTCTTCTGATTGTTAGTGATTTTCCAGGGCACATTGTCTACACTCCAGAAATTACAGTGGTACCAGAGAAGGCAAACAAAACAAAACGCCTGCTAAACATCATGCAGCAAATTATTTGGGCATGGATTATTCCAATCGGATGTTGGTGCAAACATTGTTCTTATATCAAAACCAGAAATGGTGACATTATTCTGTTATCACACAGAATAATGATCCTTCAATATTCCTACCTATGGGTTCCATGCTGATGACATGGTAATAGCCTTGACCTCCATGAATTTGTGGAAACCCCTTCTATTACCATCTAAACAAGTTCACATTGTGCCAAAATAAAGCAAATTTTTTATGTGTGGCTGCCCTTCAAAACTCACATGCATGCACACATGTTCAGAAGATGTTCAAGAGAAATTCACTAGCTGCCTTAAGATCTGCATTAGTTCACTCAGAGAAACAATATTGCATAAGTAAAAATTCATAAAAATAAACTGGCATGAAAGTTAAAAGATAATTGATTAAAAACCAAGCAGGTGTGAAAAAGAGACTTGTTGCCATCAACACAAAACCTGTACACTGAACACCCTACCCACGCAATAGGAAGTTTCTCTGCCAGATGATGGGGGGGAAAATCACACTATTTTTCACAAAACATATGGTTTGTAATCCGCTGGTTTGGGTGGCTTTGAAAAGTTAACAACTAGGTGCTAAAAGTAAAGGAAACTGTCTAATCTTGACCAAAAATAGCTGCTGAGCAAGATATGATATGAAACAATAATACTTGCATAACTGTACTGCACTGAAAAAAAATTAAGGAAATAATACTTAGGGGTATTATGATGTTTTAATTTGAGATTTTCTGTGCTCTGTGTTGCATTACACATCCAAATTGTCAATTGAAAAAGTATATTTAATTTTTTTTCTTATCCTAGAATACAGGTTAATGAAAAGCAGCACTTGTTCACCAAAAGCTTTGGAGAATAAAAATCTCCTTGAAAGGGAAGGAAAAAGAGAAATATCAAATGAATCTTTCTGGAAAGGGAATTCTATAGCTAGGGAGGCCTTACAGAAAAGACCCAGGGTTCCAGTTATTATCCTGCTTGTTCTCAGAAAGCTGAAGGCTATAGAAAATAAAGTGCTTTGATGAAGACCTCAGCAGGTAAACAACTTCATATGGAAAAACTGTTCCTTTGGATTGCTCCTAGGTACCACCTTTAGAAATGCATAGGTCAAAACCAGCATGCTGAACTGCACCCATATTCAAACTGGAAGTAACCTGAAATTATTTCATGCTGGAAAAGATGCAGAAAAAATGGAAAACATTCAGAGGAAGGCAACAAAGATGATCCAGGGTCTAGAAACAAAGACTTATGAAGAGAGACTGAGAGAACTGGATATGTTCAGCCTCGAAAAAGAAGACTGAGTGGGGATGTAATAGCACTTTACAAGTACCTGAAAGTCTGTCACAAAGAAGAGCAACTTGATCTCCTCTTGATCATCCCAGAGTGTAGGATATGCAACAGTGAACTCAAGTTACAACAAACTAGATTCAGGCTAGATATCAGGAAAAAAAATCCTAACTGTCGGAGCAATACAACAGTGGAACCAGTGGCCTAGAGAGGTCGTAGGCTCTCCCACACGAGAGTCATTCAAGATGAAACTGGACAGTCATGAGTGGGATGGTGTGACTTGGTGTCCTGCACCGGAAAGGAGTTGGACCTGATGGCCTTCTTGACCCCTTCTAACTCTACTGTGCGTATTCTATGATACATTGGTTAAACCTAGAGGATGCATCTTGAACCAGTCAGTTTCCCAGTGGAAATAGTCTCCACATATAACCAAATCTATATTATTATATATAGTATACATCTGTGGATAGGAGTCACAGGATGAGCTCAGGAAGCTAATCTAAATGTTACGTAAGCATGGGTGTATCCAACAGCCCAAGTCTAGGGCCCCTAAGTACACTTGCAGTACCTGTATGCTTGGGCTGCTCATTAATTTGAAAGTACAGCGAATCCAAGGCATGTTCAGAGTTGTTCCCTCCATTGAAATGAATGGGGCAGTAAAAGGAAGTTGCTCCACATATACGTTGGAACTCCCATACTCATCAGAACAGGCTGAATCAGGATTTATTTTTTTTAGTTCTTTGCCTTAGTTTGGCAGACAAAAATCTTCCTGCACTTTGGTTGTTTGATATCACAGCTCAGGGGTAGGGAATGCACACTTCCCCCAGCCATTTTTGTAGATTACTACAGTGATCATTGAAACTCAACATTAAGAAAACTAAGATCATGGCATCTGGTCCTCTCACTTCCTGGCAAATAGATGGGGAAGAAATGGAGGTAGTGACAGATTTTATTTTCCTGGGCTCCAAGATCACCGCAGACAGGGACTGCAGCCAAGAAATTAAAAGACACTTGCTCCTGGGGAGGAAAGCTATGGCAAATCTAGACAGCATACTAAAAAGCAGAGATATCACCCTGCCAACAAAAGTGCGTATAGTCAAGGCTATGGTTTTCCCAGTTGCAATGTACGGCTGTGAAATTTGGACCATAAGGAAGGCTGAGCGCCGAAGAATTGAAGCCTTTGAATTGTGGTGCTGGAGGAGACTCCTGCAAGTCCCTTGGACTGCAAGGTGATCAAACCAGTCAGTCCTAAAGGAGATCAACCCTGGCTGCTCCTTCGAAGGCCAGATACTGAAGATGAAACTCAAATACTTTGGTCATCTAAGGAGAAGGAAGGACTTCTCACTGGAGAAGACCCTAATGCTGGGAACAATTGACGGCAAAAGAAGAAGGGGACAGCAGAGAATGAGGTGGCTAGATGGAGTCACTGAAGCAGTCGGCGTGAGCTTAAGTGGACTCCGGGGGATGGTGGAGGACAGGAAAGCCTGGAGGAATGTTGTCCATGGGGTCACAATGGGTCGGACACAACTTCGCGACTAACAACAACAACAGTGATCATGTGGACTAGCAACTTCATTCTTTCACCTGACCATGTGGTTTGCATACAGTCAGTTGCCATAACACTGACATCAGGAAAAAAAAAACAATTGTTTGGAAGCAGCATCCAGCATAAATCCACACAACAACTGGAAGATTTAACTGAAGATTTAAAACTCGCAGGTAAAAAGGAAAAGGAAAAAGTTGATTGCAAATACCTTTGATTGCAGCTAAATACCCTCGGAGTTCTTTTTGGAGTCTGGAACCTTCTGCCTGAAATAAAAAACAGAAGTGAAACCATATCCTGTGCTTAACAGAGTTGAACACACACACAAAACCATCAGAGCTAATTTAATTCCCATATTCTTACATAATTAGGTACAGACCTGCAGCCCTGATATTTTTAAAAAGCAAACATTTTTTAAAAAATTGAGTTCTCTCACTATCAATTAACAAACAAAAAACATCCACTGAATCAAATTGTTACATAGTTGATTTCTATAGTGTAAGAATAATTCTTTCCCATTTTACACTTTTTTGTGTTTACTGGATGGCACAACTTTTTGTTAGTAAGGCTTTGTCTAACTGCTGGAGGTATACAATCAATGCTTTTTTAAATTACATGTTTTGGTCATGTTCAGTAGTTGTTTCTTTTTGAGTGAAGGTTGCAATAAGGATAAACCTCAAATTTGAACAGTCTTTGATATTTTCTGATGTACTTGTTATTTTATATAATCTACCTGTTTCTTGGAAGTTAAAGCATGGCCAATGCAAATGAATCTTCTGCTCTTATGTCATACTTAGGACTGGAGACCTAACAGTGCCTTTAGTATTTGATGTTACTCTTGAAGGGAGAGATAGAGAGAGAGATGGTCTGCCTTTATTGAAGCTTATGTATAGTTGATGCATCTTGAAGTATGCAGCTATGTGGATATTTACATATCAGCAATTATATGACACAAACAAGAGGTTTGTTTTCTAATCTTGTTTTGTTTTACTAAATTCACAACAACAAAACACAAGTAACTTTTATGTATAAATCCTATCCTCTAGACTCAAATTCTAATAGCCAACAAAAGGTCTGTGGCTACTGGGGACTTATCATATTTCATTTTCTTTCCTCAGCTGGAAAGTCAGGTGTAGGTTATAAGCTCTGTGCCAGCTTGCTCATGCAGAGCTGGCTAATACGGCTCCAGACCATCCAGTTCAAGGCAGTTTACTCCGATAAGCACTGGCTTTCTCCAGCCCTCACCATACAGCATCCTTTAATTGTGAAGGAACATAGGTGGCAGAGCACTGCTGTATGCAAAAGGTCCCAGGATCGATCCATGGCATCTCCAGCTATTCTGCTGATCCACTTGACCTTGACAAAGTTCTCAGCTCCACCACTGCTCATAGCTCAGCCCGGACAAGCAGCAACCCAGGAAGAATGTGCATAACTGTCCACATGATTCACTTCCATGAAAAAGGCAGGATGGGAAATGGAAATCCACTGGCTACTTGTTTAGGGTTACCTGCACCCATTCAGAGTTCCAGCTGCCTACATGAAAGGGCTATTGCCAAAGGAAACAAAGCCTGACAGATGTCCTTTAGCAGAGCTTTACATTCAGAAAGCTAAGTATTTTCTGTGTTATCGTGAAAGGTGTTCATATCCACTACAGTCTGCTTGATAACCTTTATGGCCTTCCTTTGGAGTTATTGAACAATTAAAATGCATCAAAGGCAGTTTTGGCTGGATATGTAAGCTATGTTAGCCAAGTAAATATTTAGTAATCAAGACTTCAGAAGAAACAACACAGATGTGTATCTGTAAACTTCTGCAGGGACACTTCTTCCTGTATGATCCTGCCCACGTTTTAAGGTCTTCAGAGAAGGCTCTATTTGTGGTGCTTACGTAGATTATAGCACTCCACATAGAAGTGCAATTAGAACCAACACTGTATCTGGGGGGCAGCAGCATTAGGTCAAAACCAATTTGCTTGCCCAGGCATTTTAATTTTTTAAATTTAGATTATATTTATGCCCTACCTTAGTTCCTCCAGGGAGATTATGGTGGCTTCCATGAGCCTCCTCCCCATGTTATCATCACAACAACCCTGTGAAGTAGGTTAGGTTGCAAGTCAATGACTGGCCCAAAGGCACCCATTGAGTTCCATGGCTGAGCAGGGGATATAGCCCAGATCACCTGAGCCTCAGTCCAATGCTCTAACCACTATACCACACTATTTATGAAACTTGATGGTGCACCTGCCTATTTTATGTATTTTAAACATCAAATTTCTATCCAGACTTTCCACCAACAATATTGCAGATGGATGTGTGTCTATTAGTTGCTGTTTCCTTTTTTTAATCTGTGTGGTTTTATTAGGATATTTTAATTTAAAAAATAGTCCCTTTTTTGAGACGTCTTATTACTGTAGGATGGAGTGATATATATTGTAAATACACACAAACGAAATAAATGGGAAAGTCCCTCCACTAGAAGCTTCTAAGCTAGCGGTGATGAAGGTGCTTCCCAGACTTGGGTGTGCTCATGGCCCCCAGTCATCAGTTTTCTGCTTCAGTAGCGATACCTCCTGCTGAACATGCAGCCTGCCTTCCCTAGCTCCAAATGCGCAAATGGGAGGCGTGGTTTTTTAGGGCTGTGGTGCAGGAAGAAAGGGCAAAACACTTTGATGCCTTTGATAAAGCCAAATAAAGGATCTTTATTGTTGCATTACATTTATACTGCACATTTTTCCTTCCTGAGAGGAATGTGAGGCAGCTCACACAGCCCTCCTCTTCTTCTCCATTTATCTTCACAACTTGTGAAGTAGGTTAGGCTGAGAGTGAGCAACTGGCCCCAAGTTACCTGATGAGCTTTGTAGCCAATAGAGGACTAGAACCTGGATCTAACACTCTAATTGCTACTCCAGCTCTTTGCAGATATGACACATACTTTTAAAGCATAAGAAGGAACGGACTGTGAAAGTTCATGTAAAGTTATGAAAACATCCAAACAACTAAAGCAGTCTCCATTGGTGCTATGTTTAGTCCTTACATTTGTAAATAAAAGGGTAGTAGAGTTAAATCATAATATTCTGAAAGGTTTAACTCAGGAGGCAGCCCTGACTCCCAGTGGACTGGTTCTCAGAAGCAGTTCATCACTCACTGACAGCAGAATGATGCAATGACCTACATGTGTGAATGAGCCTCTGCTAAGTCATCCTGGCAGAAAGGCCTCTTTTGATCACCTGAAGTCAACTGGAGCACAATAGTTTTTATGGAAGAAACTTCACGTATCTGGCAAAGGGTCTTCAACTGTGGTATAGTGGTTTAGAATACAGGACTAGGACTTACTCAATTCTAGCCCCTGCTTGGCCATGGAGCCCACTGGGTGACTTTGGCCAGTCACAAACTCTCAGCCCATCCTACCTCACAAGGTTGTTACTGTGAGGATAAGCATGAGAGGAGGAAGAGGAGAATTAGGAGTTCCTTGACAGGAAAAAAGCAGGATGCAAATATAATAGAATCAAATAATAACTGCTGAGAAAACAAGTGATGCACATTATCTTAGTTCTCCATGACAGAAACCTACAGCAAACTACTACAGACTTGTAAGACTGAAACCCCTTTCATAAGTTCATTTCAGGCCTAGAGGAAATGTAGATTCATGTGCATCTGGAGGACAGAGCGGGATTGCATCCACCCACCCTGGCCCCATGGTTGCAAAACCTCAAATTCACATGGAGCAAAAATCATGAAAGCACAATTTGGAGTTCCAAGTGGAACCACTTATGTACGTACTTGTGCATGGGAGCCCCTTTCCAGTCCTTAAGCTCTACATATGGAAGTCAGGAGGGGGCCTGCATGAACCATATTTCTCCCTCCTTTCTGCATCTACTTTATGCATGAAGGGGTGTGCTGCTATTATTATTGGTGCTGCTATTATTATTATTGTTGTTGTTGTATTAGAGCCTTGTTTTTCCAGTGTTCCATCTAGTCACTCAGTTTACTAACTGACATTTTATGAGACCTTTGAGACTCTTATTCATCTGGCAAGTTGGAAACCTGCACTGTCAATTCTCTTTCAGGCTAAGAGCCAAACCTGTCATTGGCTAAGGCCACATTTTTCTGTTGGTATTAAGGAAAATGGTTTGCATCACTTGCAGGCCCAACGAAACAACGAAGGCCACTCTGTCTCTCTACTGAGTGCTTAAGTCCCTGACACGTGATGGCAGCACAATATGGAAATGGCATCTGAGAGTGCAACCTGCTGTAAAATAATTGGAAACTGACTGACATTCCATCATAAAATCAATTCTGTTGCGCAGAGATGGATAAATATAATCTCTCAAAGTTGCATCATCTCTCTCCTTGAAAACAAGTGTTCTTTCAATTGCCTTGGCACTGAACAAACTAGCTACGACAGCCTTTGATATTGTATTGAGTGATGGCTCACAAAAGATGGGGGTTATTATTTCTTTTCCTTCAGTGTGTATGGTGTACAGTGTTTTGATTTTAAGACACAACACAAGGGGGAACATAGGAAGCTGCCACTATTGGCCCATTTGGCCTATTTCTGGCAACATTTCCTGGCAGTGACTCTTCAGAATTTCAGGCAGGAGTTTTTCTTGTCCTGCCTGACCTTCTGCATGCAAAGCAGGTGCTCCTCTCAGAAAAGGTACGTGTGTCTAGCAGAGCTGAACTCTTGGTCCATCTAGCTCAATATTCTCTTCACTGACCGGCAATTGATTCTGCAGGGTTTCAGCCAGGCAACTTTCTCAGGCCTACCTAGGCGGAGAGGGCTTTGCTCAAGAATACCTAGGCTCTTCAAAGAATGGCAAGAAGACAAAGCTATTCTCATATATAAACCCAGCACAGTCAATTGAATGACACTGGTGGGACCAAACTGAAGGAAGTATATGGAACACACAGAAGCTGCCATATACAGCGGTCAGATTATGCATCTGTCTAGCCCAGTATTGTAGACACTGCTTGACAGCTGCTCTCCAAGGGTTTAGGCAAGATTCTTTCCTAGCCCGACTTGCAGATGGTGGGTGCTGAACCTGGGACCTCCAATAAGCAAAGCATGTGTTCTGCTGCCGAATACAGCCCCATCAGTGGGGAGTGGCCAGCACCATCCTCTCCTTCTTGTCCAGACCAAGCAGTGTGCAGCCTCTGAACCTCAGAAGTTGGTACAGTTCTCTCCATCCCCAGCAGACGACCTTGGTGCCAGGCCACCTCTTAATCGCTGTGCGTGCTGCATCACACCAAGTTATTCATCCTAGGGGGAGGTCCTCCATGCCTCCCCTTTGGAATTGCCAGCACACCACTCTTATCCAGCTCCACACAGGATCCAAAGCATTGGATGCTCCAGAGAAAGAACTCCTCCTTCGACTTTAGGCCCTGACTACAAAGGTCAGTGCCATGAGGAGGGAGGTCCTACCTCCACACCCTTCCACCTGTGTGAGGCAAGAATGCACGTTCCTGTTTCATCCTCCATCTTCAACCTTATATGGCTCACATCCCTCCACATCTGGGGGCAGTCCTCACATCAAATCAGCATACAAAGACAATGCGGACAGAACATGGATAGTCTGTAAAAATAATGGCTGCTTCCTAAGTACACAGAATCAATACCATGGTAAATTATTTGACCGAATCAGAATGTGCAAGCTGAGGCGACCCGTATTATTTGCATTAGCATACGGAATTAACTTATTAATGGAGCCCAGAACATTTTACCCAGGAAAAACAAAGCACAACCTGACCCTTTACAAAAAAAATGCCTCGGGCTAAATATGTATCCAACTAGCTTGAGGGAAAATAATTACCATGTCCTCAGGGAAGCTGTGTATTAAATACATCTGTGTTAAACTGGAACTTAGAAACCAGTTTTTTAAAGTGGCAAGTTCACTAAATAGGCAGCTTTCCTTTGCAAACTCAGTTCAAAACATGATACAAGTCTATCATATCTATTTTTTTATTATCACCGCCACTGTTTATTACAATACTAATGTATAACATATTAGAAATCTTCCTGGTTTAAATTCTGCTACAGGAGGGAGGTTCTGCTGCCTTATTTTGGCCTCCAGCATTTTCTCTGATTCATTTCATAGACACAGCCCCTCAGCCATGATGCAGTACCAACCTTTAATATACAGAAGTGACAGGAAATATTATGGAATTATTTATGTATATAATTTACTGGACAGGTTTGCTGCCTCTCCAAGCTGTGCAATGAAAAAATGAGCCCCCTTTGTCACCACATGTCAGAGAAAGGCAGACAAATGGCCACAGAGAGAGTCAGCCTGCCCCCTGATGCTGCTGCATGGTAAGAAACGGAGCTGCTTGGTCACCATACAGGAGAGAAGAGCTCTTATTATGGTCAGCTGGCCAATGCCTGTAGGCCGGATGTTTCTCATGCCTGGGTGAAAGCAAGTCAGAGCTTGAGTAAGATGCAAGTACCTTCTAGAAAAACCAGACAAACAACTGCAACAACACCCCCACCCTCCCATCCCATATAAACAAGAGCGTGTCACTTGGTGGTGCTCATCTCAAAATAGCAAGTAAAAATACTGCGTACATTTTTTAACCTAATTTATTGCAGATCTGTGTGAGATCCGGACTGACTGCAGGTTAGAGCTGCTCAGCTCTGCTACCCCTATTTTGTCCTTATAGGATTTTGGCCGGTTATATTTCATCCTCAAGCTGTTATTTTCTGAAGAATCATAGGGTAGGGTGGGGAGGATGACAGGAATACAAATTAGCTGTCCACAACTCTTTTACTCCTGAGTAATATTGCTGTTTTCATAGGAATGAACTAGAGCACAATCATATGTATATTTAGACTGAAAAAGGCCCAGATTTGGCTGGAGAATGCTGGGAGTTGTAGGCCTCCCCTTCACAGCTAAACTGTACAGTACTGCTGCTTGAACTGCAGGCTTATTATTTTAAGACTGATTTTAGTTTTAGGATTATGATTTATTACTTCATCTGTATACCTAGAAATTGATGGAGGTTGCCATAAAAATTGAGTCCAATGAAATTCATGTGGAATTGTCCTTCATCTTGCTAGGGTCTTAATAAGGACCACTTCTTAACATGTAGACCAGAAATGGGGAAGTTCAGGCCCTGGGCATTGGATTCCCCAACAGACCACATCCAGTTCCCTGGTCCCAAGCCTATCCCCAAACATGGATCGCTTGTTGATTTCTCAGCTTGTGCAGCTTTTCTCCCATTCAGAAAGGCTGCAAATGCCTCTTCTATGGTTTACTCATCGACAGTAAAAACATTATGCTGCAATAAGCTGACCTTTTTTGTATTTTTAGACCCACCCCTTTTAGCTTTGGCTCCGCCTACTACTGCAATGTAGCCCCAAGAGCATCTCTGAAACTGAATCTAGGTCTCAAGCTGAAAGAGGTTCCCCATCTTTGTCCTACAATATTGCATGCAAACATAGCTAAATTGCTTATTTGATATCAGATCATCAGCAATGACCAAGACCCGCAACAATCCATACCTCTTGCCGCTTGAAGTTCTGTACATACTCTTCAAACTGTTCATCTTTTGTTTCATCAGCTTTTCCCAGCTTCTGAAGTACCTTTAAGAGCAAAGAAAGTAGAAAAGAAAACAGTTATGTTGAGCAGAACCTTCAAACTCCCAGTGGACTGCCAACATCATTTTAACTCCCCGCAATTCGTTTGCTTATCATGGTAAGATTTTACTGTGATTCTTCAGCTGCCCTAACATGAAACTGATCTCAAATGCAAATCCATGGCACTACTGTTTGAATATCAAAACCCCAAGAAGGGAGAATAGATTCAAAGCACAGAGCCACTTTGTGTGCCTGCGTGGGCGACTTGGAAATGCGTTCGGAACCAGCAAGGGTCTTGTCCTGCTTTTATGAAGCGATAGATCTTCCTGTCAAGAAGCAGTCCCAGAGGTTCCACTGCAGCAAAGGGAGGAGCACGATCTGCCTGAATAAGAAACCCCTGTGCAATCACATAAGATTAAAAACCCAAACTTCATCAGGCTTTTCCCTACATGTTATGCTTCATTATACATGATAGCAATCAATATTCTTCTAATGTAATATTTTAAATACAGAGAAAAGAAGAAAACAGTGAAATCTTCAGAACTGTCTGACATTTAATGAGGTACAAAATCATCTTCAGCACAGGCTGATAAATGATTATTTGGGTTTAGCTGCCACATTTATTTGTGGTTTACTGCTCAGGGTCTACTATGGCTGTACTTGAAAGTGCTGTGATGTACAGTCCAGTCGGCTCGCAGGTCATAAGATCTATATAAGAATACACAGCTTAGTGAAACAAAAAATGCTTTAATAAAATAAGACAGAGCGACTTATTTTTTAAAATAACATAAAACAACAACAATAAACGAATGAAAGAAAGAAACTAACGAACAAGACACCCTTTTGTGTAAGTTAAAGGAAATAGCTATAGGTTATTCTACAGTTGCCTTGGGCATGCAATGAGATGTATTGCCTACATACAGGCACAAAAGAAAACACAAGCCTTTAAAATGGGGGATTTACTCGGTGTACAGATGTACCCACATGCACATCAGTTAAATATATAACCAGCCCTTGCTTTTTATACCATAAGCCCTCACTCTCCAAGTGGTGGGTTGTGCCCCAATGCATCATCTTGCCCCTGTTTTTCTCAGGTTAGCTTCATTTCCATCAACTTTCCCAAGCCTGATGCCCTCCAGATATTTTAGACTACAGTACCCAGCATTGCTGCATATTGCCTTTGTTGGCTGGGGCTGGTAGGAGCTGAAGTCCAAAATATTTGGTAAGGCACCATCTTGTGCACGGCTGTTCTTGTAAGTGCTGTGATGCATAGCCCAGGCTGGCTGAGGAGTGCTGGGAGCTGTAGGTCTTTTTATGCCTCTATATGCATAGAATTATGCCCTAAAGTGTTGCTGAAGTGATGCCCAGGAGGGTTCTCAGATGGAAAAGGTCAAAGACAACAGATTGAAAAGTGTCACTGGAAGCTGTTCAACATTAAGAGTAACAACAGATGCTGATATTAAACAAAATGTAAAAATACACTAATATAAAATATGCATTTTTCATATCTAATATGCATTTTTCATATTAAACAAATATAAAACATGCATTACTTTCAAAGGCCATCATCTGTTAGCCTGAGAGTATATTCATAATTGAGGTGAGCAAACTCACATCAACCCCCCTCACCCACCCACAAATTCTGGGTTGCTCAGTGGCAAAACAGATGCTCTTGAAAACATCTAATGGGATTAAGGGGAGGGAAGAAACCACCTGCTAATGTTATTGTAAGCAGTCTGAGAGCAAAGCCTAGTTTTTTGGCAGTGGAGGCAAGAGGAAGATGAAATGGAATACAGGGAGATACAAAAGGTGGCATTTTTTCCATGGATGTTGACTGCAGCTAAATTCCTGATTTATATGGAGCTGCTAATAAAGTAGAATGGGGGGTGGGGGGCAAGTCACACCATCATGTCGCCTGATGCTTTTGTATTATCAGTCATTACAGAGAGAAGGGAAGGGAAGAAAAGAGGACAAGTGGAATAGGGGCTGTCCTTGCATTATCTGACCTGGCCTTATTGAGCACCAGATCAGACATTTATTTTAATCTGCCTGTGGCAGCTGCACATTATGTTCTTTCCATTTTACTCTACAGTAGGCAAAGGGGGCCCAGTCCAGATCTTAAAAGCCCCTTTCCTCCCATGCAAAGGCCCTGATCCAAATCTGTCCTCCTGCGCCTACTCTAGAATAAAAAGTAAACAAGATCTAGTTGCTGGACAAACATTGTTTTGGCTATTAAGGAAGTCAAATAAAGAGTTGCCATCTTATTTTGGATGGTTATCACGTAGGCTGAGTAAACTGCATATCCTACTTTGTGTGTGTACTTTTTGTTTGTCTGGGCTTCCTATTCTCACACAGAGAGTGAGATGCACATGTTATCTCTTTGTTCATTCCACTGGGAATGCAAAAAGAGGACTTGCACATCCCTATTCAGCTTTTTCCTGCTGTAAAGCTCAAAGCTGCACTTCAGCTTTCTCCACCCCTGCAAACTTTTTCAAGCTTCTGAAGGGGGATGGAGAAAACACAGAAGAAGGACAATACAAAGTGGGGACAGAGAAAGGCACATTGTTGGAGAAGAAAGGCAGAGAACATGCAGAGAAAGCACAAAGAAATGGCCATTAGAGAATTTCTGTATAAAAATGTGAGCAGAATGGAGAAGAAATGAATGGCACCATAGGCATCGGGATCCGTGTAAGAAATTGAGTATAAGCTATATTTGTCCATATTTCCTGGCCCACTCACCTCCTCCATTTCTGCCAAAGGTTAGTGAAATCGCTTTCCTGTCTGAACAAGGGACACTCGCATAGCAACACAATGTCGCTTCCTTCATGAATGGATGGCAATTGTTCAGAGATTATCACCAACACGCTCCCATCAGGCAAGAGGAATCCATTATTTTTAGACTTGGCACTCACATGGCCTTTGTGGCAGAGGAATCCCTGCCCGAGTTCACCGGAGTTGTGATGAGCCCTGGACCAGGGAGGCAGAGCCCATTCCCCAGCTCCTGGCCACACCAGTGACAACCATTACAGACTCAGCTGCTCTCAGCATGGTGCTGCAGTGGAGCCACAAACCCTGCACATTGTCCCAGGATTCTCAAGTCGCCAGGGCACAAAGGTGTTGAGCCGGAGGCCCATGGGCCAGATTACCATGCCTGGGCTCCCAGCCCAACCCCTGCTCTGAGCACAGGTCATGAATGCCAGGGCTACTTTTGTGTTTGCCTGGAATTCGTGGTTCCAACCTAGATCTGCAGTACAAGCACCTCTAGGTGGAAAATCATCAGAGCAGTAGCTAGAAGCTCTCCTGCAGAGCTGTAGTGGAGCCAAGACCCACAGGGACACAGTGCAAAGCGCTTCTTTACTAGCATGGACACTGACACCATGTGCTCCCATCTCAGAGTTTCTCATTGTCCCTGAGCTTAGCTGCAATCCTCACAGTAGCTGAAGGAAACTGATTTCCCTCCAGCAACAATATCTTGTTTTCTGTTGCAGTGCAAAGTAGTTTGGGTTGACTTCCCTTGAATGGACAATGAAGGCCTCCTTAGTTTTCCAAAGCACCTGCTTGGGGTGGAGATGGAAACTGCTAGGACTGGTTTGTCCGTATGGATCAGTACGGTTGCCTGCATCATTGCCCTCTTCTTGGGGGTGTAGTTGTGATAGTCATGATGAGCTCCTATGCTTCAACATTTACCACGACACCGCTGCTCTCCTTGCAAGAAGGGAAGAGAATTAACGAGGAGAGGAATGGCAGGGTGTGTGTGCATGAGATCAACAAGTCCCAAAACCTGACTTGTTGGGCAGACAGTTAGCCAGAAACGTGAATGAAAACAGTCCCTTTGTAATGCTGGGGAACAGATGAGGCAAAGGGCAGAGGAGCACTGGAAGCAATCACCATTCCCACCTTTCTTGGTGACAGATGAAAGGGTCACCCTGGAAAAGAAGCCTTCTCCTTTCTTCCTAGTGCCCTCCAGGTGTGCTGGCCTTGAAACTCCCATCATTTCCAGCCAGCCAGCGTGGCCATTGCCATGGCAGTGGGCTTGATTCAATGCCCCTTTTCATGAGTGTATATTTCCATCTATGTAGATGCATCCATAGATTATCAGATCAGACCCCCCGACCCCCACCCTGCGGCATTTTTCTTTCTGCTGGGTATAACCCAACCCGAGGCAGCCCTGGGAATGAAACAGGCACATGGACATGTAGAAAGAAATCTGCTGTCAGGGTAACCAATGCTTATGTTATCCTTACCTGGCCTCTGGGCCCCAAAATTCTGTGTCAGCAGCAACTCAGGGAGGTGAATTGGGGTAGCTTTCCACACTGTTCGCTCAACACTGCCACACACAGCCATAAATACCCACAGGGCTGCTGAACACTGGGTGAAGATCCCCATGGAAACCTAGCCATGTGATCTGGCCCTTAGTTAAAGGTTTATATTTGTGATTTATCCCCTTGATGCTTCAAAATGAGGTTTTTAACTCTCTAATCTGTCTGAATCTAGCCAAGGCTTTTCTAAGTATTCAGCATACCAAACCAGCTTTGAATCTTTTTCCCTGAACAGAAGCACCACTCAGAATAGTAAATGCAGAACAGCAAACGAGCCTTACCTAAGAAACTGTTGGGGTCACCTGTCACTAACAGAGAGAAAGACTCAAAGGTGTACATGAATGCAGGTAAGAGCAATACACTGGTCTAGATGAGAGCAGGTTTAGAAGGTTTCATGCACTTCAAA
Source organism: Varanus komodoensis (assembly GCF_004798865.1). Classification (NCBI taxonomy): domain Eukaryota; kingdom Metazoa; phylum Chordata; class Lepidosauria; order Squamata; family Varanidae; genus Varanus; species Varanus komodoensis. The sequence goes on along the minus strand of NW_025335269.1, from coordinate 14,034,212 downwards.
CAGTAAGGACAACAAGAGGCACATACTACTGAAGGACAGTGGCCTTCAGTGTTGATCAAATGGTCATTCTAATCCAGACTTCCTCAACCTGCTATTCCAATGCTATCCATAGGTTCATTCTGGGGAACATATTTCCTGGCAAGCTCTGGTTGAAGTCATTAAGGAGAAGCTGAGGCTACAGTCAGGTCCAAAAGGGGATGACACAGGAGGACAAGATGAGATAGTGAGAACATAAGACAAGGCCTCCTAGATCAGACCAAAGGGCCAGCGCTGTGCTCATATAGTGACCACTGAGTCCAGCATTCTGTTCCCAGAGTGGTCAACCAGATGCCCAATGGGAAGTCCACGGGCAGGGCAGTCCCTCCTGCTTGTTTTCCCCAGCCAACAGAGACATGCTACCTGATACTGGAGGTAATATATCACTGCTCCTAAACAGTAAGAAGAGCTCTAACAGAACCATCTCTGTTAGACTGTTTATACCAGAAAGCACAACTGATAAGAGAGTATCTGAAAATATTCCTTCCAGGGTCTGTGGATGGTACAGCTTTTGCCCTGGGCTAAAGAAATTCTATTTCAAATGAATGTGTCAGAGAAGCAAGACATATGGCTTGTAATTGCCTCGGAATATCATATTTGAGAATATTTCTGTTCTTTCTGCATTCCAGGCCATAGCAGTTGAAATGTGATGGATGCCCATAATAAACCTTTCACAATCCTACCCAGTAGGAATGCTGATTTTTATTCAGCCATTCCAGAAACACTAATGGAATAGGCAACTTACAATACAAACAATTTTACTATTTTATTTCTACTATATTCATTTTGGTTTTAGCACAATCAATATACACACTGTTTTTGGTCTGTAGCTCTACATTAATGGAGGAATACACACTTCTAGGCATTTATGCAGAGTAATATACTAAGTGTAGAAAACCAAAGTGCTGATTGTAGGTCTTCTTACTGCATGCTTACCACATAGCTGCTTGAATTATCTCCAAAAGCTGCTCCAGGACATCACTGGAGCCTCACAACTCACAGATCAAAGGGTTGAAGTTGGAAGCAGAAGTTACATCTAAGCAAAATTCAATCCAAACAAATGTGGAAGAATTACTTTCTGACAAGTAGTATCGTTCAAGTTCCTGTTTTATACTGCAATGTACAGTTTTAGTGTATGGTTAAATTATAAATATAATAGCTTTTTACCCTTCTTCCTGTGGAAGTAAAACTTTGCAACCACATTCCCCCTAAATTCATTGATATGAATGCTTTCTGGACCTTCTCCTTACAACTATCCATTCTGCCAATCTTAATCAAAGTCACTGGCAGACCTATTTTTAAAAGTAAGAGAGGAGATTTTGAGAAGTACTGAACCCAGCTGCACATTTTTGTACAAGCAATCCTCCCACACAAGTCTGTTTAAAATTTAAATCTGATGGACCCAAACTCTATCATGACTTTTTCCACCAGTTTGATGATAATGAAAAAGCAGTAGATGTGGGAGAAAAAGGGCTAGAGTTGCATCAGTGGGTAGTTCATACATAACTATGTACGGTCTCTGGTGTTCTGGATGCAAATTTGGAACTGGAGGAAATAATTCTGCAGGGAATGAAAACATAATGTGTCCCAAATGAAAATGAGTTAGAACAACTCCTTGTAATACAGCATTTTGATGAGTCACAAGAAATATCAGGACTTATGCCCTTGTTAGGAATATGAGAAACTACCATACACTAAACTAAAATGCTTGTCCGTTTAGCTCAGTATCATCAAGACCAGGGATGGCAGAAGTTAGATCTCCAGATGTTTTGGTCTTCAAATGCCAGAAGCCCCTGCCAGCATGACCAATGATCAGAAATGCTGGGAACTGATGTTCAGAATATCTAGAGAACTACTTTCTTCTCATCACTGTTTTAGATAAGGAGTAGTTAAGCACTGCTCCTTCAAGATGCTTTGGACTACAATCCTCATCACTCCCAGATGGCACAACCAACTTGGACTCGTAGTCCAAAATTTCTAGAGAAAGACAGGTTTCCTACCCCAATTCTAGAATGACAGTAGTTCTTTGGGGTTTGAGTTTTGAATGTTTCCTAGACCTACCTGGAGATAGTGGGGATTGAACCAGGAACCTTCTGCATGCAGAGCAAACATTCTACCACTAAGCTATGACTCTTCTCAAAGAATCTGATCCCATCTGCTAGGGTCAGTTAACTAACGGTCCAAGTGCATCAAATTATAAATTACAGGGCACATGGACAAACCTTGTTTTGCACTTCTTTTCTACCATGTATCAGTACTGAAAAAGAAAAAGACCTTGGAATTGTTGTGGACAGCAAGTTAAATATGAACCAGCAATGTGATGCAGCTACAAAAAGGACAACCAGTATTTTGGTGTTAAATAAAAGCATCACTTCCAGAACAAGAGAAGTACTAGTTCCCCTTTACTCTGCACTAGTCAGCCCTCACCTGGAATACTGTGTTCAGTTCTGAGCACTTAGGTTTAAAAAAGATGCAGAAAAACTGGAAAGGGTTCAGAGGAGGGCAATAAAGATGATCCAGGGTCTGGAAACTGAACCCTATCATAAGAGGCTGAGGGAGCTGGGCATGTTTGGCCTTGAAAAGAGAAGACTACAAGGGGATTTGATAGCATTCTACAAGTACCTCAAAGGCTGTCACAAAAAAGGAAGAAAAAAGACCTCTTCTCACTCCTCTCAGAGTACAGGACACAGAACAACAAACTTAAACGCAGCACACCAGATTCAGGATAGACACCAGGAAAAAAAATCCTAACTGTCAGAGCAACACAACAGTGGAACCAGTTGCCAAGAGGGGTTGTGAGCTCTCCCACACTAGAGACATTCAAGGCGAAACTGGACTGTCATCCGAGTGTCATGGTATGACTTGGTGTCCTGTACCAGCAGCGAGTTTGACCCAATGGCCTCCTTGGCCCCTTCTGACCCTATTATTCTATGAATCTATTAATCAATTGATCTACTTGGCCTACAACAAAGACCAAGGTAAATTCACTGAGTTCAGAATTATTTGTTAATGTCAGATAATCAAATGCAAGCCAATCCTGTCCCTATTACATGGGCAAAGAGAAAGAACAGGGTCACTAGCAAATTTAAATTCTTTCCCAGTCAAGAGGATAATAACACAGAGCACTGCTTTAGCGAAGCCATCTGTTTGATTGGGTCATCCATACAAGTGTGAAGGCTTTTAGCATTTCATTAAGAAACTAGCTGCCAGTGAATCTGCTCTAAGGAATGCAATCAACAATTCAGTTCACATTGATCATCATGCAGAAAAGGGAGATCAGTACTACAAAATACGACTGTGAGATAAACAGATGCCAATGTTATTGCACTTTCCAGGGGCTCTTTGGAAAGCTGTGATTTTGCCAAAAGAGCCCTGCTGGTTTCCGGCTGTATACATCACCACTGCAAGAATGTGAACATTTCTCCCCCTGTGAGTTTGTTTCTAAAAAATTGCTGACTGCATGGAGTCCCATGCTTTAGCTTGGGATTTGCTTTTGTACTATATTGCGTCTGTCCATCAATGAAAGCTAAAAGCATCAGTTTGTCCACTTCAGCTTTACTTGATGGGAGTACTAGATGGTATCACCAACAGTTTTTAAACAACTTACTTGGTTATGGTTCATGTTATGTCAATTAAAAAAGTAGGGTGGAAAGTAGTTAAAATTTGGGCAAAGGTGAAATGTGACTTAAAACTTAGTGTATTAGATTACTAGTAACAAATAGGGTCCCAATTTGGTTTTGATGCTGGTTCTTACCTATATATCCCTTAACATTTTGGATCAGGGTATATTCCTAAACTGATGTGCCTGCAATTTAAAATCTGCTTCAGAGGGCCTGTTCATACCAACAGAGGTTAGATTGGTGGGAACACAAGGTGGGAACTTCCTAGGGCAGTGGGGTCGCCATCTGTCCTCTATTTGACAGAGTATCAGAGAACTGCCATCTAATTCAGATGTCACCCATTTGAAGAACTGTTCAGTCCTGGTCCCTTTTAAAGATAAAGATGCCCCAGAAGGAAGAGCTGGGCCTTGAAGTCACCCCACAGCAGCTCCTGGACAGCAGACTGAGCAAACAACGGCTCGTCTGGTATCAAGCTTCCGCACCACAGTGAGATGTGCTGCACCATCCACTGAGGATGCCTGGAAACCTCTGGACTTGGACTACAGGCATCCCATGCAGAGAGGAAGGGGTACAGAGGCAAAGGTCGCCTCAGTGCTTCTCCCACTGTGTGAAGCAGACAGACAGCAGATGTTGACCGTCTAGTAGCAGCGTTTCAGAGCAGGAGGGAAGGAGGCTGAGGCAGCACAACAGCAAGTTGGCAGTGCTGCCCTCCTTCCTCCCTGCCCCTTGGAGCAGCTATTAAGCCTCTTCTTTTGTGAAGCAGCCTGCCTTGTCCTTTGATTCCAGTTGTGGGGAAGGGAAGGGGATCCGAGTCCCCGCTCAGGCTCAGAGTGATTGTCCAGAACTGGGAATCCAAAAAAACCTGTGACTATCCAGACTCTGCATGATCACTTTGCCTATTATAATAATTATTTCACAGAATAGTAAACCTGGAAAGGGCCAATAAGCTGAAGAGCTGGAAATGGGTCCAGTACCCTGCTTAATGCACTGTTTGAACCAGGCAGCATGGCTTGTTCCAGGCTGGACAGTAAAGCCCAAATATCTCAGTAACAGCCCATAGGTTATTCAAGGGTTAAAGGTAAAGGTAAAGATTTCCCCTTGACATTAAGTCCAGTCATACCTGGCTCTAGGGGGCAGTGCTCATCTCCGTTTCCCAGCTGAGAGCCAGCACTTGTCCGCAGACAGTCTCTGTGGTCATGTGGCCGGCATGACTAAACACCAAAGTGCACGGAACGCTGTTACCTGCCCACCAAAGTGGTACCTTTTTATCTACTTGCATTTGCATGCTTTCGAACTGCAAGGTTGGCAGGAGCTGGGACGGAGCAACGGTAACTCACCCCATTGTGCAGATCCAAACTGGCAACCTTTCGCTCAACCAGCTCAGTGGCTCAGCAGTCTAAACCACTGCGCCACCTGCATCCCACCTGCATATTCAAGGATTGCTGCCCACCAAAAACTAGCTATGCCCTGGCTTACCTTCGCCTGTGTGTGCAATTAAGGAATCTGGCCAGCATGTGTGCTGATTTATTCCAATCACAATGATTATGCAAACCAGGCCACATATGAATTGAATCATATTGGTGAAGGTGCACTGATCTAGCCCTGTAATATAACTCATGCATTGCCAAAAAAGAGGAATGGTACCTCCCAAAAAGAAGATGGACAAGGACACCAATTTATATGAAACATGCCCAGGTGCATGTGTAAATGCAAATTTGGAAAGAAATACTAATTTAAATACAGATGGAGAAGACTGACCAGGTGATCTGTGTGCCCAAATGCTAACTGTTGGAGGGCAGCTTCAAGACCCCTGCTCTATCCCACTCTGGCTTTTTACTATTAAACCAGATGTGCACTGCATCGCTCACCAAAAAGGTAGGAAACCGCCTTTTGTCAGCTCTCCAAAATTGTGCCCTGTCCTCTGTAAAACAGGACACTAGATAAACTCTTTTTCCTTTACACAGGTTTTCCCCCACATGAACAAATTACTAAGTTTCTAGAGGAAATCAGTAGCAATTAAAATTCCAAAGATGCTAAAGGCAAGGATATATTGATCGTATCCTGCAATCATCCTAAGCCCTATTGAAGCTACCAAAGACAAGCCTATTCATGATGGAGTCCTACTAACCACAAATGAAATAAACTAGCCAGCCATGCTTCTTTGATCTTCTGTCCTCCCAGTACCTGGACTCAAATATGGCCAGACACAAAAGTAGGCATATTTGGGCAACTGCCAAGGGCCCACACCCCGGCAGCAGTCTACTGACAAGGGCCCCCTGGAGTTGCGCCTCCTCTTCCCAGCTGGATCTTGTTCTGGCCCAGATAATATTGATGGTGAGAAGGAGGAACAGCTGATACCATGACTGATGAACTGTCTGTCAACCGAGCAAGGGGTACATTGATGAGCAAGAGAAGCTAGCAACAGTAGTGGTAGAGAGAGATACAACAGTAGAGAGAGATACAACGAGATAAGGACCAGTCATGAGTGCATTGCCCTAGGGCAGTGGTGGTGAACCTATGGCACGTGTGGTGCAGCGGGCATGTGGAGCCCTCTCTGTCGGCACATGAGTCAAGTTGCCCCAGCATCACCCCAGCAGCTGAGCATTAGATAACAGCGCACGTAGGGGCCATATGCATGCTTGGAAAGGAGTAGCAGCGCCAGGCGATGACTGCACCAGCCGCAACTTGTCCGAGCTTTCACATGGCCAGTGTGCTGCCAAGCATACACACACACACACACACACGTATTTGCTTGGACTGGCTGTGAGTTGTTTTTTCTAAACTAAAACCTCAGTATTCAGGTTTTATTGCAGTGTTGGCACTTTGCAATAAATAAGTGGGTTTTGGATTGCAGTTTGGGCACTCGATCTCTAAAAGGTTCGCCATCACTGCCCTAGGGTTTGCAAGAGGCTGGAGCCAGCACTGGGACGAAAGGCCCCACTTGGGTAAAAACCCAGCACGTCACAGTCAAAAACTCTTGGGAAGACTATTGTGAATGCAAGATCTTGGTGTCTTGTTTCCACATGGGTGGTTTTGTGGGGTCAAAAGCAAGATGTTCTTTGCAGTCTCCCTCCATGTCATTTGTTGCTCCAAATGTAATCCATCTGTTTGAAAGTCAGGCCTTGTAGCAAGGCGCCTGGATCCCGCACCCCGTTGTCACAGCCCTGTAGCACTGCAGAGGGCTTTTCCTTGTCTCTGATTGCTACTGCAGTCATGCTTGAACCAATCGCTGGGAGGTCTGCCAAAACCCTGCTGCATTACTATTTTATGAAATTCAAATGAAAGCAAGAGGAAAGCTACCTGTGCATCTTCAGAAAGGGGCTGCTTGAAGCATATAAAAATGATGCAGGAATTAATTTGATGTCGGAGAGAGGGAAACTCAGGAACTGAAGGATGTGAAATGCCATTAGATGCCAGGTTAGATATTTAATGTGTGTTGATCAGGCAGGTTTACATGAGGACATTGCTTGTACTGAACCAAGTCACTCAGTACAAACAATATTAGTTGCCGTCTGAAATAAGCACATTTCAGCTGTGGAAAATTTGGAGTTTCACCACTAGAACTGAATCACTCGGACAACTTGGACTGCCTTTGCCTCTTTTGCTCATAACTCACCTTAATACACAAGGAACCAGATTGGAACCAATACAGACGTCCCATCACTTGCTCCCCTTCGTTTGAGGGAAGATGAAGGCTCTAATTGTAGTGAGTTTCTTTGGTGGCTCTCACACACGCACACACACACGCAAATTGCAATATACTATTCAATCCTGTAGCAATTCAGTGTGCAATGCACATGTATCAACCAGGAGCTCAGCACAAATCATTTCAGAGGTACAGAACTTACGGTTTGAAGCCCCAGTATGGCCCCTCTGATCTAGCCCAGATGACCAAGCCTCCCTTCTCCTGGACTCACGGCCTTTCCTGAAGAGCATGATTTCTTTGGTTTCCCAGCTCCTGTGCTGTTCTCCCTGACCCTTTGAAAAAGTTGAAATGCTCCCCCTGGAACTTAATTACTGGCAGTAAGAGCTTCATGCTAAAACAAGAGCTTCCAGGTAGCCTTTGGGTTAGTCCTGCCCCATTCGCTCCCCCTCCCTTTCCTTTGCCCTCCACCCCTAAAATGCAGCCCCCAAGAGCTTCTCTGAAATGGACTTTGGCCCTTGGGCTGAAAGAGTCCAATGTCCCTGGTCTGTACTGTACTGAATCACAGAAATTGCAAATGCAATTATGCTTTTATTCTGTGAAGTTCTTGCTTGTGGGTGCCTTTTTAATGTTTGTTTAATTTTTGCTTTTGTTAACCACCCAGAGAGCCTCAGCTATTGGGTGGTATAAAACGAAACAAACAAATTAACGTTTCTTTATTTTTAAATGAGTGCCTTGATGATTTCTCACTGCTGTGGAAGCTCTTATATACCTTTAGCTCTTTAAGAAACGTTACTCAGGAGACAGTATTTGTCTACGGATTTTCTCTATAACCTTTCAGAAACGGGTTGTTTGATAGAATGTGTGTTGAATTGCATGATCAACTGTCAAATTGCATCTGTGCAAACCATTTGCAGTTGTTCACATGCAGACTTTCTCTCAGGCTGATGAAGTACAGGACTCTTATAATAGTTATAACTCAGTCTTAGAAATGTATATTGACTGTTTTCACTTCAATTCATAGCAACCTCTCTTTAAAAAACTGCTGCTTTACCTCTGGGTTTAAAAAATAATAATTCTCTTACAAAATGCGATGTTGCTACCTCTGTAGCTACATCAGTAATGTATGGCACTGAGGACACAGGAGTAAGATATTGGATGCTGTATAGAAAAACAAAATGGACAGATGGACCACAAATATATTGGTTGGAATCCGAAGAACAGGGCAAACTCCCTACATGCACCAAGTCCGTTTTGGGCTCCCATGTTTCAAACAGCAACACACATGTGCTATGTAAAAATGCCTTTGTGCTGCGTGTCCTTGTACCCCCAAGGGTGTTGAAGCTCTTTCAGCCGCAGGACAAATTCTACTCTGAAGAAGTTCTCTGGAGCTACATTCCAGAGGCTGAAGACAAAAGGTTCGCCAAAGGCAAATGAGGTGGGGGAAAATACAAAAATCTGCATAGTTTTTTGTCTGAAGTCCTTACTATCAGTTGCTAAGCTTTAGGAGAGGCAATTTTACCTTTCAGAAAGAGGAAAATACTGCAAAAGTGTCTGCAAACCATCAAACAATTGACAGTGGGGGGAAAGAGAGGGGTCCATTTGGTGAATTCTAGAAGGCCAAGCTCAGACCCCACATGGATTTGGCCCCTGGAACTGTGGAGATCAGAGATAGCAGAGGAAGTTCCCTCCTCAATCACTGTCCAGGACTGGGTTTTGTGGAATGGTTCCACAGATTGGTTGAACCAATTTGGCTGGCCAAATTGGCTGATAGGCCAGGAATTTCCCACCCTTACCTTAAATGTTGTCCTTAAAATGGTGCTAAGTGTGTCTCTTGAATAAGAAAGATATTTAGAAGATACACATATCTTCTCCTTGGGGAAATGCAAGGATTTTTCCTTTGCTCTGATGAAAGAGCTGTTTGGTTTCTGCTCGGCTAGCTGTATGCCTTTGAAGTCTGGCTTTGAAATGTTCTGTCTGATCCATAATAGTTCAATGATCTCTTCACTTTTGATCTTAGGTACATGCCTGGAAAATAAATGCGCGCGCACACTCACGCACATACAAGCATATGTATATTCAAGCTGCTGTTTTTTATAGGCCAATGCATGCTTTCAGTGGCTTCCATAAAGCATGGGGAAAATGTGCTCTCCTTCCACAGCCAATGAACACTCATCATGACTAAGGATAAGCCCTGGCTGAGCTGTCTTTTTAAAAGTGTTCCACAGTTAGCCTTCAGTGCTGCTGAGATTACGGCGCTAATGGCCCATTGCCTATAGACACTCTGCCCCAATATAAGCTTCATTTCTCAGTGTTAATTACATGAAGGTTAAAATGCTGTACCAAGTGCATTATTGTGTTAAGCTATGGAGGTATCTATATGTTGTTTAAGCGTGTACTGCACAGTTCACTTCAGACCGATGGCTTAAAACTGAACATGTTGGGTTTGACATCCTGGAGCTTTTCCCATGAGATGTTGTATGTTTGTGGGCATTTGTCTTAAATCACCCTGTATCTTTTTTTTTTTTTAACTCAAAATTACGGGGATGCTGAGGACCCATCAAGCTTTGTTATCTACAAGTTGATGCCAACAGCGGTGGCGAAATTCCACTGACTGACCTTATGGAGAAGCACTGGCATCAAACACGTCCTGAGTAGCAGAGGTGACCACTCCATGCCAAACCCACTGAATCACAGGTCACCGCAGCCAACCCAGGACACTTCGACTGGAGTCCTGTGTGCTGGCCTCCCCATCTAGCGCCTTTCTGATGTGTTGGATTGCAGCCCCCATTATCCCCAGCCAGTGTACCCAATAACATTGGGGCGAAGGAAGGCGCAGTCAAATACATTAAGAGGGCACTAGGTTGGGCAAGGATGCAATTCACAGGCACCTGAGAGTAAGGCTCATTCCGTTCAGTAGGACTTACTTCTGAGTAGATATACATAGGACCAGTTCATGCACATCAGAAAACTGATGCGCCTGGTTGGAAGCTGCACCCTGCAAAGGACTCCCTATGCCGCCCCCTTGCATGCACCAGAGCGAAGTTCCTCACAGCAGTCCTTGTGAGCCAGTCACCATGGGACAATCGCTCAGTTGATTTACCTTCTGTCCCTTTGCAAACGCCAGAGCAAAGTAGCTGACGCTTGCAAACAAACCAGTGGCATCTGTGTGAACTGTCTGCCCCCCCCCACACACACCTTCTTGCTTTGGCTTGTCAAAGAGGCGCAAGCGGAACACCTCTCAGGCAAGCCAGAGCGAGGAAGAGGAGCAGCAGAGGATACCTGCGGGAGCATGCAGCCTCAACTGGGCACTACTGCCCAGCTGCTTCGCACGCCTGTCACTGGCTGGTCACGCCTCTGATGCGCTTCACTCTAACCTAACCTGTAACGGAACGCAGCTTGCTTCACCCAAAAGAACAGGCATGCTGCATAGCATTATGCAGTCATATCTTTGAGTATTTCAGAACTAACCTATGTAGCGCTATAACAAAAACCTTGAGTTTAGCCCCGAAACAGACTGATCACCAGTGAACTCTCACACAACTGGTTGTGTACGCTCCGTGGAGCTAATGCCCATTACCGATCTGGTTGCCGCATTCCGCACCAGCTGAGGCTGTCCACAAGGCAGCCCTAACTCAGGATAGTCATTCAAGGATGAGATGAACTAACACACCCAACTAAGATGGGAAGGAGAAAGAAGGGGGTTTCATGTGCCCTCCTGCGTGCATTCAGTGAATGCAAGAAGAGGTTCTTGTGGTTATGTCCACTAGTTTCACTTCTTACCAGAAAAGCACAATTCTTCCCCTCAACCCCTGACCCCATGAGCAACATCCATTGGTTACTTCTGACTGGGCAGTGCCCTTCCCTCAGTGTAGGAGCTCTCCACATAACCTAAGCATTCTCCTCTCTCCTTGAGGAGAGTGCGGGAAAGAGAAGTCAGCAGCATCCTATGGTTGTTCATCAGGGGAGAGGGAGGGGGAGGCAGCGAGTGTGTGAAGTTCACACAGTCCTGAGAAGCTCTCCATGCATACATTGAGTGTGCAGAGGGAATCAAGGGAAATCCCCTACAGAGTTGGCAGTTGCATATGGATGACCACACTCTAGAAGTGACAACAACCACCCATAAGATCTCTCAGCAGCTTCATATAGATTTTGCAAAGAAAAGGCTCTTCCGAAGCACCACATGAAAGCTCCTATGAAGAGGGAAAACCATTGGCCATTTCCACTTTCTGCACTATCCCAGTGAGGAAGGAGTGGGACCTTTGCTGCATGATGTCTTCTTTCTACTTGCAATGCATGTGGTGTAGGAGCTGTTGGAAACAGAACAGGGAAACGCTGATGAGTATGCAAGTGTTCCATATGGTTAAAAATCAAAACTGAAGCTTGAAGCATCTTCCTTGAATGAAATTCTCCCAGCCTCTGAACTGGTCCTGCCTTCCCAAGTAGGCCATCAGGACCTCGATGGGAGGAAGAGCTATAAACAGCTTCCTCTTTGGGCTAGAATCTTTTCTAATCCGCAAGATCTTTCTGACTCTACTGTGCTTTTGTGTACTACTTTACTCCAATGTTCCGGCTCAGACCTGATATACAGTCAGTCCGCAGAGATGCCACAATCAAACAGAATAAGCTGCTAAGATGTCCAAAAGAAAAGACAAGAACCTTATCACTTTTCTGGCAAAGGTCATCACCAGGGTGACCAAACCAGTGAATCTCAGTCCAAATCTAGATTGAAGTACATCTAAATAATCCTTTACATCCAGGAATTCCTGGGGCTTGTCAGGAACTACCCATTCAACCAGGTAAGCTAGGAAAGAAAGATTAAAACTAGCCTGGAATTCCAGGTTATGAGAATCTAAGGAAGATCTCCACAGAGCAATGATGGGGAATGTGCAACCGTCGTGATGATGTTGGACTACAGCTCCTCTTATCCCTGGTCATGCCAACCGGGACTGATAGGAATTAGAAATCACAGGCTCCCCATCCCTAACCTGCAGCCTTTTTCAGGCTAGATGGAACAAAGCACTGGGCTTTCTGCACATTCAGTAAGATGCTTCCCCTTTAGTGACCAATTCCATGCTCCCCACACCTATTCTGGGTTGAAGTTTAGCCTTCCATTCATGCAAGATGTGAGAGCCACCAGTGTTGCTCTTTCATCCCGCATCCTTTGTTTCTTATATCCCGTGCCTCTAGCAGCTACTCTAAAACTAGTGGATTGTTTCCAACTCATCACCCTGCTTAAGCTATGCGCAACCCAAAAAGCAAGGTCACATGAGTGACAAACGGTGATGCGGCAAGTAAGGGGAGTAAGGGAGCAGGAAGGCTGGTGTGGTCAAAGGACAAGCAAAGGACAAGGCACAGTTAGGCAGTCAGGTATGTTACACAGTCCGGGAGTCGAAACGTGCACAGAGCATTAGTCACCCAAGTCCAGAAAGCAGAACAGAAGACCCTGGCTTCGAGAAACAACCATGTCTTAGCACTGACTGGGCTGGCACTGGAGGTTTACATTTTCAAAGCTTGCTGAGCAGCTCCCATGGCTTCGCTAGAGCTTTCTGGCCAGAACCCTACTCATAAAGAGTTACTTTCTCTTGCAGAATGCCTCTCTGTAAGCAAGCAGCCCTCCTCACAGGAGTCCTGCCTGCCCTTGAGGCGACAGTGCTCCTTGCAGCCGGAGGATGGCTCAGCCTCTGCTCCAGCTGCGTAATGCCCCGTCCCTGCAGAGGAGGAGCTGTGGCCATCTCCCAGAAGGGCCCAGACTCCTCCTGGCCTTCTGACACAAATGGTGCAGTGGCCTTTGTCCCTGGGCGGTGCAGTTGCTCCTCACAGGAGCAGTCTCCCAGCAGCAGCATGACACCTACCCCCAACACCTCCCAAAACCCAGGCAGTACTGGGAATTATTTCAGTTGGCACTGATTTCCATGAAGACCATCTTCACAATATTTCAATAAGCCTTCCAAAAGCAGGTACCACAATCCCCAGTGCCTACAAACTGGAGACCACAGATCTGGAGTACTACTGCATTTCAAAGATCGTAAGCTTACTGAAACAGAACTAGAAGATGATTTCCCATAGGCATTCCAGGGCAGTGGCATTACTTCTGGTACAGTGGCTCGATTATTTGGATTCACTCTGGTTGACTGCTTTCTACAACAGCTTCTTCCCAAAAGAGAAAGAATGACCTTCAAATATTTGTGGCACAGAAATATCAAAAGAGGAAACCAGGCTCCTTATTCTGTATAAGATTCTTTCATGTAACGGGTCATGATATATTCCAAGTGTATGTGTTTTGCAATTCTGGGCCTTTGTACAATATTGTTCCAGTACTTTCAGGATCACCCTTGTTGTTCTATGACTCTTCCATTGCACTGGATAGAACTTTAGGCATATCCATGGAAAATGCAATGCATGCATTGTACTCAGAGAAAGGTGCAGGACAGGATATTTTTGCCTTTCACTGAAAATATTTAAAGGGAACCCAACTTTTCAACTGGTCCCTAGAAGGAATTTTAATGTACAGACAACAGCAGGTGGCAAAAGCCTGACATGGACATTATCCTCAGCAGGATCAGAACCACGTAAAGGCTGCAACCACAGTTCCCACCCCGCCATTTCATGCACACTGGTGCCATTCCTAGCTGTTCCTGCATTGAGGGAGGTCTGGAGAGGGGAACCTGATCTAAGCACATAGACTCTGCTCCTTTGATTCAGAGCCAGCTGTGATCAGGGTTCTGATTAAAGGAGGAACCTACATATGGCTCCCCTCCATAGATATTCCCCTGGATAGAAGGTATAACCAGTGAGCATACCCAGATTGTCTCTCTCACTGTCTCTCTCTTGCTCTCCCCAGATGACTACAACCATGCCGAGCAAGGGCCCTCAAACTATGTCCCGGGGGCCAGATCTGGCCCGCCATGCCCATTTGGACCCACCGCACGCGCTTGCTGCCACCCATCTCACCCCGCGCACGGGAGGCAGCGGTTTGCTCTCTCGGAGAAAATGATATCCAAGCAAGCAAGCAAGCCGCTGCCTTGTGCACCAGCCTCACCACGCACACCCCCACCTTGCCTCCCCTCCCCCCGCACGCCTGCCCTCGCCTCGCCACACATCCCGCCCCTGCCTCAGCACACACACACACCCACACGCACCACCCCCGCCCCCTTGCTGGCCCGCACACACAACCAGGCTCCACCTTTCCAGCCCGTGCCCAGCACCAGCAGGTTTCAACTGGCCCCTTGGTCAAAATGTTTGAGGACCCCTGCGCATGGCTCCTCAAACTGTGGCCTGTGGGCCAGATCCATCCCGCCATGCCCATTTATCTGGCCCACCGTAGAGGTTGTGGACTCGCTGCGAAGCAGTGGCTTGCTCATGCAGAGATCGTTTTGGACTCGCTCGGAGAAAAGGATCTCCTTGTGAGCAAGCCGGTGCCTCGACGTGCGCGCGCCCAGCAGTGGCGTGCTTGCAAGGAGATCCTTTTCTCCGAGTGAGTCCAAAACGATCTCCTTGCAAGCAAGCAAGCCAGTGCCTCACCATGCGGTGGCTTGCTCGCAAGGAGATCATTTTGGACTCGTTTGGAGAAAACAATCTCCACACATGCCTGCCCTGGCCTCGCTGCGCCCGCGCACGTGCACGTGCCCCCCCCAGCCCAGCCCGGCCCCCCTGCCCTCGCTGCCTTGGCGGCCAGCGCCCATCACCAGCACTTTTCAACTGGCCCCCTGTTGAAAATCATCAGAGGACCCCTGATGTAGAGGATTGTGTGCCCTGACCATTCTTCTCCCCTTCCTTCCAAGCTGACCAGGACATGATGCCAGATGAAGTTAATATGGATCAGTTCACTGCATTAAAGAATCACTTTTAAAAGATTATTATCAATATACCCAATCATTTGTAATATCACACTAACTATCTGTGATATTACAATATTGTAATATTGTGCCCCTAGGACTGCACAGATCATCCATGAATTGATCTCTGCACCCACAAGTGCTTTCCATCATGAATATGAAGAAAATTCAAGCTGAGGCAACCCAGATTGAGGCTGGACATCAGGAAAAGCTTCCTCACGGTCAGAGCAATATGACAGTGGAACCAGCTGCCTAGAGAGGTGGTGGCACTCCCACACTGGAGACATTCAAAAAGAACCTGGACAGCCCTCTGAGTGGGACCGTGTAAACTGGTGTCCTGCAACAGCAGAGGGTTGGACTCGATGGCCTTCATGGCCCCTTCCAACTCTTCTATTCTATGATTCTATGTGTACATTCTGGAAAACTCATATAAAACCAGAATGAAAGTTACATTCTTACTCATACAGCTATTCCTAGCATAGTGATGACCATGTTTTGCCTGCCTGCCAGGCAGCTGTTACAGATGAAAAGCTTGTCAGAAAAGAAAAGCTGGCAACCCTAATTCATGGTTGAATGCACATGGATGAAAATGCAAATTTTCCAGAGGAAGGTTCTCAGCCCCTGCCTTGGGATGTATGAATCCATTTGTTTTGCCCCCCTGCCATTCAATTTGTTTTTTAAATCGCATGTTATTTCTGCCCCAAATGTGAAGAAATTTTGGTAAATCAAAACTGAATTGAAAGAAGCTTTTCACCCATGCCTACAACCACCAAGTGGGGAAATGTATCCAAGCCAACACCCAATCCTCTGAGAGGCAGAAAGCAGCATTTTCTAGAGGAAGATACTGGGACAAAGTGCTCAGAAAGAAGCTAGTGGCTGCCAAGAACTGAAACAGACCAAGGGCTAAGAATCAGAGCACAGAATTCAAGTGGATTGTTCTATAGATTTTGCTTCCTAAATGGCCTCCTTCTTAGAAGAAAATTCCCCTTCTTCTAAAATGAAGGGGTTTTCCCCCCTAGTCATGTGTAGAAAAAAGCATGCCAAATAGGGCATTTTCTCTGGTACATTCCCACCCCCTAAATTAACAGAACATGTCTCTTCTTTAAGGTACTACAATGGTTTTGAATGTAGGTTTTTCTCTTGCCAGTTTCTGTAGTGATGTCCAATTATATAAACCATTTCTCTAAAGGCCAGTTAGTGAGAGGTGGGTGGGGATGTAGTAGTGGTGTGGTGGAACCGGGGCTCACAAAGATGCTGGGCTGGCACTTTTTGATTAGCAGGGATGCTGTTATCATCTGCGCACCCCAGGCAGAGAGCTGCAATACTCACAGAAGCTGTTGGGAAAATGTATTGTAACTACCTACTGTTCCTTATTGAAATGCAAAGTTCATTTTGGTTTGGTTGGTTCTTGGTGGATGGCCGGGCAAGCCCAACTACTGCAGCTTCCACTGTTGTCCTAGTACTTCTGTTTCTGTTCCTAATATGGCTAGCACCTTCTTACTCCCAAGCATGGCAAGTTGGCTGAGTTGATATGCTGAGTATATGCAATTATGCTTAAGATATAATATAATAAAACGTATACTGTAAGTTTTATTATACTGTATAATATACAGTATACTGTAACACTGTGTAAGACCTTCTGCCATCTTTTTAAAAAGGAGCAATCTAATGTCACGTGAATTGCAGGCAGCATTGGAATAAACATTAGCAAGATTAAATGCACCAGCAACAGACAGCTTGCAGCAGATGCACAAAGTTCTCTGAATGTGTCCGTGGGTGTTTGCATAGAGAAGTTATCGGCTGAGGAAAGTGGATCTGCAGGCTGTCCTTGTAAATGTTTTAGCAGAACACTTGGCTTGGGCATTTCACTGCAATGCATGCAGCAAAGGAACAGCTTCTCTTTGCTTTATTGGCCCAGGCACCAGCAGTCCAGCACCTAGCAGCATCAGCAAAACCTTAGAAGGCTGATGACTCGAGAGAAAAAGTAAACATCACAAAGGAACTTTTTAGCTAGGCATTGTTTATCTAGGGCTACTACAAATCAGAAAGCTTTTACAGCTAGAGGCATTTTTGAACAAATGACTGTGGCCAAAGAAGCCCAGTTTGCTCAAGGAAGAAAAGTCTAGCCCTTATGAAAGCACGGGCTGTCTACTGTGTTGCCACCATGTCTGGAAAATGAAACTTCTGGAAGGAATCATCAGTATGCAGGTGATCTGCCTCCGAGCTCAGGGAGGTGGTGGAAATGTTGAACAAGTGTCTGGAGAAAGTTTAGGGATAGATGAGGTCACACAGCTTTTGGCTAACTCCTGATGGAAGCCTCGGGAGTTGGAAAAGCCACTGAAGTGGTTGGAGGTATGCAGCCTGTGTTGAGATGGGGTTGAACTTCCCTTGAAGGGTTAGGTATGCAGCTTAGGGACACTCCTAAACTCACATTCTCAAAGGAGGAGCAAAGAATCCCCAACCTTTGATATAAGGATAGATTCTACACACTAGGAAAATAACAAGAATGCATAAGGATTTGTAATAAACCATTACCACCATGAACTCATATTAATGATCCTTGGAATGTCAGAGAAGTATTAGAAGGACATGTCCAAACTCTGGTTTTAGAGGGGTGTCCTTTCAGCCCAAGGACCAAATTCAATCTCAGTGACGTTCTTAAGGCCATATTTTTGTGGTGAGTGAAACCAAAGGGAGAAATGGAGGAGGGCCAAAATACACCCCCCCCCAACCCAGTACATATAAGCTTAAAGCGCTGTGCAGATAATTAAGTCTTGCAAAAGGCGTTTCAATCACTTAGAATTGGCACAAAAGCCTGGGAAACACACAATGATTGGTACCTGAAAGAAAGTGGGTGCGGCCTCTGGCAGAATGCCACAAGGTTGCCTTGGGACTGAGGAGGTTGGGTCTGAGGTCTGTTAATGTACCAACTAATCATTAGGAATATTTAGCTACAGAGGGTTCCTGGTTCACACAGACGGTGGGCAAAATAGTGGTCATATTGCATCCCGGCAAATGAGGGGAGGAGAGGGGGGCACTTAGCAAAAAGAATTTCTCCCTCCCCAGGAATCTGCCATGCATTCCCCCAAACCTGCTCAGCTCCTGGATCCTTCTTGGATCAAATTCGGCTAGATCTGCATGATCGTTCTGATTCTTGCCCTGTAACTGGAGGTTGTCAAGATTACATATATTGCACTGCTTGCTGCAAACTGGTATATGTCTTTTTGGTTCACGTGATCCCTCCAGGCAGAAGTCTACCTGGCAAGCCACCAGGATACTGGTGGGCTGTGAGGCCAAGCATAGTTGTTGTTACATCATTACATGTCTATACTGCCCACAGTCAAAGCTCTCTGGGCTGTTCACAACACTGAAGACACCCATTCAAGTTTCCGCCAGGCTTGGCCCGGCTTAGTTTCCAAGATTAGGCAGAATCAGGCACTTCAGCCTATACTTGTTGAGAGCAATTGTCTAGTGTCTCAGGAAGGATTTCCCCTTCCCTACCACATGTCTGGGCAGAAAGTAGATTAGGATCTGTTGCATGACCGCTGGGCAATTTGAAGCAGATCAGCAAGGATTCTTGACTTCAAATTGTTTAACAACAGCAATCTTAAAATCACACTGCTGCCCCACTTCATACTGCCAATCTCGTGCATGTGTGGGCAGAAAAAAAGTCCTACAGTTCTCAGCATGATCGGCTGAGATTTTTTTTTTCTTATCTAAACATGCATAGGATTGCTTCCTAAATTAAGAAAGCTCTAGGAGAAGTAAACAGAGAGCGGAATTTTAGGTGGAAGAAGCAAGTTCTGTTTAGTTCTGGTATTCAGAACAAATTCCAGTGCACAGAATGCTTTAATGCCAGGTTTGCTTTCTCTACCAGACTCCAGCTAGTGGAGCTTGAGGCTGTGTTGCAAAGAGAGAGGGAGAGCAGTTCCCAGAAGCAGGATTTCCTTGTCTACCAGGCACGATGCATCTCATACATACCAAGATAAGCTCCCACCTTAGGGACTGCCTCTCCCCTTCTGTCCCTACCTGAGCTTTGTGAACACTGGATGGAGCATTTCTGGAGGTGGGGGGCACATACTCCTGGCGTTCACTGCAGAAGAGGATTTAGTTGCAATGTCCACCCTCTGGAAGCATCACCCATTGACCTTAGACAGGCCACTGCACTTCTGACATTTAGAGAGTAATTTAGAGAGAGCCAGTGTGGTGTAGTGGTTAAGAGCATGGGACTGGGACTCAGGCGATCTGGGTTCTAGTCCCCGCTCGGCCATGGAGCCAACTGGGTGACTTGGGGCCAGTCACAGACTCTCAGCCCAACCTACCTCACAGGGTTGCTGTTGTGGGGATGAGATGGAGGAGGAGAATGATGTAAGCTGCCTTGAGCACTTTGAGGAAAAAGGGAGGATATAAATCGAAAAATAAAAAAATAAAAATCTCACAAGCAAGAACTTCAGAAACAGGGTGTAAGGTGTGGCAGTGGTAATTGCAGCCACAGGGCCTCATTTGGGGCATAAGATGCATGCAAGCCTCAAGGATGGCTGTGACAGGATTGTGCCTTTAGACACCGCGCAGGATTTCCCTTTCGTGTGGCCCGGCCAGCTGTCGTGCACAGCGGTTTAGAGCTAATTAGCATTTATCTATTATGATGCAGTTTTAGGGTTATATTTTATTATATTTTTGGTACGTATGAACTGTATGTTCAATGCTTTGCTAGCATATACATTTGGGTAATAAAAGAGTATCTACCCCCACTGGTCCTAAATTTGGGACCAAATTCCTATGATAAATGCTTTTGTTGTTAAAGGAGCAGCATATCATGTTTATACATAATGAAGACCTTTTTCACTGTGCATATTTCTGTGCAAATGGAGGGTTATTTTTAGGTTTCAGGATGAGTCACTGGACTCTACAGTGCTATAAATCACAAGCTCATAGATGTTGATGATACAGGAAAGGAAAGGAGGTTTGATTATAGCTTAGTAACTGCCGAGGAAGTGGGGTCAGCGTTACCAAGTGAGAAAATTAATCCCTTAATATGCGAAAAGCCATGCTGGATTATGCCAAAGATCCAACAGGATTGCTAAAGCAGGATGGGTGCAAGACTTCTGCCAATAATATTTGGCATCCCAATAAAATACAGAAGCATCTGGTCCCAACATCAATTCTCATATCAACAGAGACTTGCCAAAACCTAGATCAAGCCCAAATCTAACTTCTGTACCTCACTGGCCATGTTATACATGCCCATTCAGAAGGTATTTGACACAACCAACTCTGTATGATGCAAAGATGGGTTGTTGCACACTGTTAATATTTGTAACCTGACCACCTTCTAAGGAATTTGGAGAAATACCTGGTTTTTCATCCATCTAGGCACACTGGCCTGAACAAGAGCCCCTTAGCTTCACAGACTGAATTAAACAGAATTGATTAGTGGCAGTTTTCAGCTTAACAATATTGCAATTGTGCCTTTTCTTCAGTAAAGAAACCATTTATAGCCCAGCCTAACATTCCACCCCATCAGAAAACTTCTGAAAGCTTAACTAGTGGATTGAGAAATGTAGTATTATAGTTACTCTGGATCCAAGAATCACAGAGGCAATTAAGAAAAGGAAGAGCTCCTAACCAATACTAGCCTTCTCAATTTTCTGTCCTGGTAGACTAAAGCATTTATTTAGATTTCTAATTTATCTCATCCAGAGGGCTTGAGTTGGCTGCAAAACCCAAATCACAGCTCAGTATAATTCAAATACATTTTCTACTAAAATAATGAATGAACCATCAGTATCAATGTACCACTCAATGTGCCACCCCAAATAAAACACAGAATATCCTGTAGCACATCAGAAAAAGTGTTCAGACTCAAATTTTGGCTAATTCCTAAAGGAAAGAAGGCCTACATTAGGCATGAATTCTGGAAGATTTGACTTAAGTGTCCCATTATGGACCACAATCCTGCATGTCTGCTCAAAAGTCCCACTGATTTCAATAAGGTTTACTTCCAAGTAAATGAGTATAGGATTGCAAGCTTGAGTTCCTTCAAGTACATTTTTTCTCATGCACACTTACCTAATTCACAGGATCATATTGAGGATAAAGAAACATAAGTCATGTATACACTTTATCTTTTTAGTGGAAAGGGTGAATAGTAATGTGATAAATACACATGATAAAATAAAAACAGAGAGCTCTAATATATTTATTTATTAGATGTATATCCCACTTTTCTTCTTTTTTAAAGAACTCAGCATGACTCACATAATTCTCCTGATACTGCTCCCTGTCTTCTCCCCGCAACAACAACCTGGTGAGGTAGGCTGGGGTTAGAGTCTATGACTGGCTCAAAGTCATTCAATTGTCTCCATGACTGAGGAACTAAAACCCAGATTGCCTGAGTCCCAGACCTGTGCTCTTAACCACTACACAATACTGACGCTTATATTATATAAGCCAGATAAGAAATTTTAAAAACTACATTGACATACCATGGAAGTATTCGTTGGAATCCAACTGCTTTTAAAATATCCTCATTCATTTTTGTCAAAACTAGCATGGATACATATTCAGGTGGCAGATAATTATAAGATCCCTTCTTTACACTAGACACAGAGGGGTGCATTATACTCCCCAAGCTGCATAATTTAGCTCAAAGTAAATAATCTATAGCAAATGCTTCCCGTGGATAATTATGTAGTATTCTAAAACCCTGATGCCCTTCAGAAACACGGCTGGTGGCCACTGAAGAAAAATGAAATTTTGCGCAACAATGTTCATTAAGAAATAAGAAAGAATGTATAAATAGGGCTCAATGGGGCTACAATATGATTTGGAAGAAACTGTAATTATGGCAGGTTTATGAAATCAAGCCACATCATAAGATCTGTCTGGAGAGTTCCCTTCTCTACTGCAATCCTGCTTGTCTGTTCAAAGTCCCACTGAGTTTAACAAAGCTTACTTCCAAGCAAATGGGTTTAGGATTGCAGCTTGAGTTCCTTGATATACATTTTTCTCATGTATCCTTACCTAATCCACAGGATCATACTGAGGATAAAGAAACATAGTCATGTATACACTTATCTTTTCAGCAGAAAAGGTGGAATAGTAATGTGATAAATATTATAAAATGAAAACAGAGCTCTATATAAGCTAGATAAAACAAAGTTCAGTTAATAGGACTTGCTTGGAGCTATCCAACGACCTGGGATCCCGATCCTCTTCCCCTGTTCTAACTGCCATCAACTTGCAAGACTTAAGTGGCCCTCAAATGGGACACAGCTAAGATTAATCCTAGTTTGGGTGATGCAGCAGGCTGTGGTTAATCAAAAATGGAAGCAAGAGCTTCTGAAACCCTTCCCCAGTTTGCATCAGAGGAGGAGGGGAAGTATGTGAACCTGAAGTCGATATAGGCTGTTTAACATCATGTCAAAACTAGTCCATTATGATACCAATGATCTGTGTTGGATCTCATATGGAGACTGGCCAGTCTTATGAGACTTAAGCTTCTTTGGAGCATCTATACTAGGGGTCTCAAACTCAACTTACCTGGGGGCTGCTAGAGTCTGGGTGAGGCTGGGCCGCATCCAGTATTCCACCACCGTGGTGGTGGTGGGCCGCTCATCTCACGGCCGGCCCGGGCACCACCGGAGCTTTGAAGGCCGCAGGGCCCCTCCCCCGTGCCCTGCCCATCCTGGCAATTGGCCCACGGGCCGCAAGCTTGAGACCCCTGATCTATGCCCTCGCCAAGACCTCTTGAGTGTTTCTTGCACAATGCCTGTCAGGCTGGATATTGAGAAGGTGGCCAAGAGCCTCCACTTGATCAGTACTAGCTTAACCCAGAAGAAGAAACGGATTACAATTCCATGGCTGAATCTTCTAGCCTAGAAGAGCCTTTTAAAGCATGTGGGTCTTTTTGTGCTGTTGAACTCCACCTCCCATCAGCCCCAGACAGCATGACCAGGGAATAACAGTACAACCTTCCCACTCCCATTTTAAAGCTCAGTTTTCTGACATTGAAGAGTGGCTTCTATGGTTCTATTTTTATTATACAATTGTGATTGCTTTTATTGATTAATTTTTACAAGGGTTCACAATGTGAACAATAAAGGCAATGAACAATAAGAATGATGGACACACCTTTCCTTAAGAGGAACATGTAGCAAAGAAAAAGTAATAGAATTTGGGACATGTCACACTAAGAAGAAAGAACACTTTCTTTCCTTGAGAAATTCCAATCATACAGTTAATCACCAATGAACAGAAAGCCAACACATCTATTGATTTCAAGTGGGTAAAATATATCAATGGTATACAACAATCACAAGATTTGGTTTGGACCCCCATTGAAGAATTTGGAGCACAGCCCAATTCAACTCAGCTGAATTTGATTAAACTCTGATCTATATCAAAAGATCAGTGGATTTTCTCATAGATTACTTCAGCATCCCTCTCCAAAAGCACTTGAACTGGGGATCACTGATCAAGCCTGATAAAACCACTTGCTCTGATTAGAAGCTAGAGCTGCCAATCACAAAACTAGGCCTGACTTCTTTCCTTCCCATCCTGGTGTTTTCCTTATAAGGAAAGCTTGGAAGAAATGTTCCTGTTTTGGAGACACACTACACCATACCTCTGAGTTCTTCTACATCTCAAATATTCACAAGTTTTCAGATTTGGATTCCATCAGTGCAGGAGATCTGGCACAAAATGGATCCAATCTATGGTTGTCTGTGAATCAGCTTGTGAAATTTCAACGATAAGGAAGGTGTTCTGTACTGGTAAAGAGGGGGGAGTGGGAAAAATGCCACCTTGTTGGCTTTAAGCAAATTAGGTGGTATGCCCATTTTAATGATAAATAAAACCTATCATCATCAAATTCTCATCACCTCTGGAGGACCACTAACCCCTGCTAGATGGAATGGTGGCAAGGTGGCCTTTACTCAGTGGTGGAACTGGTATGATGCTTGAACTAGGAGCACTGTTTCACTGATGTAACTGGGGAAGCTATCACTTTGCCATTATGAGAGAAATCAGCACAATCAGAGGCAGTACCAAGGCTGTGCACTGAATGATGGCAGCACAGCTTGTCCTTGGATAAAGAGGGGAGGCAGAAGGGCAGGTGGGATGATGGATTGATTGGGTCCCCATCTAGTAAACCAGATGTCAACTGAACAAAGTGATTTAGAAACCTCTTTCACTTAAACCAGTGGAAAAGAGGAGGCCAGTGACTTACCAGGAGGCTTACAGGAATGGATTTTGCAGCTCAGTACTTCCTGCCTCCCTTTGCTGACACCAAAGCCTGGTTGGCAGACAACGTAGATGGATTGGCTGAAAGCACTAGGGAAGAACAACCATTCCCAGGGAACAACCAATCCTCTGGTTTTTGATCTTATGCCAGCTCCAGCTCACAGTGGGGAGTGTTATTTGTGGATGGTTGCTATGGAACATGCCGAGAGGCCTTTTTTCCCCTTCAAAACATGCATAGGATTCTGCCCTTAGGCTGCAATCCTATCCTAGCCTGCTGGGAGTAATTCCTTTTGATCCAGATGGGGCTTTCTTCTGGACAGACATCTGTAGGACTGCCATGTTGGACTGTCCCTGGTGTATTCAGGGATGGGTGGTGTGGAAACATTGCCATGGGGGACAGATAATGGCAAAGGGAATGAAGCATGTTGGTTTTGAAGTATCCCATTGCAAGACTAGTTCTTTCTCTTTGTAACTTTATCAATTAAATCAAGAGCAGGTTGCATTTCATCAGTCAGCTCTGTTAGTTCGTTCAAGAGCTGCTGTTCTTGAAGATCTGGATGTTTTTAATCCATATTTTGCCACTATTGCCTTAAACGTGTGCACAAATATCTATACACTTTTCCTGCTGATGCTGTTTTAGAACACAAAAAGAACCCTGAAAGGCCTATCCAGGCCTGCATTTGGTTCCCACAGTGGCAGCTAAAGGGAAGTCTGTAA
This sequence comes from Varanus komodoensis, assembly GCF_004798865.1. Classification (NCBI taxonomy): domain Eukaryota; kingdom Metazoa; phylum Chordata; class Lepidosauria; order Squamata; family Varanidae; genus Varanus; species Varanus komodoensis. Next base: position 14,009,115 of record NW_025335269.1, on the reverse strand, counting down.
GTAGAACAAGAGTGCCATGCACCTTCCTACTCATATTCTCCTGTCATTGGCATGGAGATAAGATATAACCACCATGGCTAGTAGACTAATTCCCTTTTAAACTGTCTATGTGAAGCCATCGTAACATCTTGTGGTAACTAGTCCCACAGTTTTAATTATGTACTATCTAATTATGCATTATCCAGACCGACCATACAGAATCCCTCATCATTCCATTTCATTGTGTGGCCTTGGATTTTAGCATTACAAGAAAACATTTCTCCCTCTCCATTTTCACCCCACCTTGTTCATTTTTCATTTTCTCATTAAAATGTTGGTATTATGTCCGTGGAAACGCTCCTGGATTTCTTGAAAAGGTGATGCTGGCATCATATGACAAGCTAGCTATGACTTGGCCTAAGTCCCATTGGTTTCAGTGGGAGCCAAGTGCTAGTAATTTAGCTGGGGTTCAACTCATAATGTTTTATCATGTATTACTGGTGCTGTTCTTCTATCTTCTGAACACTGTGAGCCTTTTTGGGTAGAATTTATGAAAATGGGGCATCCAGGTAATCTTACATGCTTTCATGGGATCTGCTTCTGTGTTGCATGGCCACTGGGCAGAGTGAAACGAGCGCTTCAGGCAGCGATGCTGGTGGCACCAGTGTTAGCGTCGCCTGAAATTTAAAGGACCTATCCATGGTCCTGAAGCATACCCCTAAATTAGGTTCCACCCTGTGCCTCATTTCTTTAAGGTTCAGACTGAAACCTGGGGTGATACACTGCCCCAAGTTACTGGAGCCCCAGGCCACCGATTTGGGGGTGCAGCAACATCAGCCCACACAGCTACTCTTTATGAGCCCCCGGCCATTCCCATCCGTTGGACGACAAAGCTGTGTGCGCCACCAACCTCTCCTGTGCCTCTAAACTAACCTGTTGCCTCAGGTGTGCTGGATAACCTTATCCCACAAGCCATGTCAAAGGAAGCTTCTGTCCTGAACTGGCCCTGTTGAGGGGGACACCTCTAGCACTGTGCTATATTCATCCCTGCTTGAGAGTCAAGCAGCATACATACACACATACATATATATGAGAACAATACGCCTTTGTGAAGAAACACATGTACATCTATATATAAATGTGATGTAGAAATAATCAACAAATTAAGCAGGTAATGAACAGTAGCTCATTACAGTATTTCATTACGTAATCAGTGAACAGATGGGCTTAAAACTCCAGACGGATTCCTGCTGAGCTGAGAAAGAAACCATTTTCTCTCTCTCTCTCTTTCCTAGGTCATTTCTTGGGAAACCATTTTGGGCCAGTGTTCAACAGAGACAGTTTTCAATAGCAAACTGTGTATATATTGTCAGACATGGATCAAAATTTAGAGGGTTAAAATGAGTGATCTGATATGCACATTATTCCCAGTGTTCCAAACAGGGATTCAAGTGGAAGGACCTTTAATTAGAAACCAAGGCCAAGAATATCCATGCTATTGTATTCCTGATTACTATGTATGGGTGTGAAAGCTGGACAGTGAAGAAAGCTGACAAAAGAGCATTGATGGATTTGAAATTGATGCATGGTGCTTCATGAAGGAGAGCTTTGCAAGTGTCCTGGACCAACAGAAAGATGAACAAGTGGCTCCTAGATCCCTTCAAGCCAGGACTTTCCTCATAAGCAAAAATGACAAAACTGAGGCTGTCACACCTTAGGCACATCATGAGAAGGCAAAACTCCCAGATGACAAGTATGTAGGGAAAGGGAAAGGCATAAGAAAAGGAAGACCAAATATAAGATGGATTGACTCCATTCGGGAAGCCACAGACTTGAATTTGGAAGAGCTGAGAAGGACTTTCATGGGTAGGAAATTCTGGAGGACATTGATGGGGTTGCTGTAAGTCAGAGATGGATTGACGCCATGGAACAACAACAATGCAAGTACACCAGAATTCCATAAGTGACACAGCTGTTGAAAGAGAATGTTTGGGTTGAATGTTCAGGTGATGCTTGAATGCTTCCAGCAAAGATGAGCCTACCTCCTCCCAAGGCAGTGGGTTCCCCTCTTACTAGTAGGACATTTCTCCTTTTTCTCCATTTCTCTTCTGCATGTCAGCCCTTCAGAAATCCGTATCATCTTCTCTTCTCCAGATTAAACATATTTCAACTATACTTCATGGGACTTATCCAGAGCCCTCTCTATAATCATACGAAGCATGCCATGGCCACATGTGAAGAATGCATTGAACAGAAGACAGGAAGCTGCCTCCTGTTCAGTCAGACCATTGGCCCATCTTATTCTATATTGCAGAGATGCAGAACCTTTGTCCTGCAGAAACTCTTTGGGTTCCTCCACCAGATGGGGCTTGGAGGCCAAACTCCAGCCCCTGGAAGATTCCCTCCAAGAGGATTCCCCACTGTTATCTGAGATTGGCAAGAAGAGCAAGGATGAAAGCAATGGGAAACTCAGCTAGCATTGGGCTGCTTCTTTCAGTGTTGGCTGAGATCCCTGCTCCATGCTGACACGGCCAGATGCAAAAAGTAGAAAAGCAAGCTGAGCAGGGGGCAAGCAGGACATCACCCAGGCTGTGAAGTCTCAATGGTGCCAATTTGCCCCCCTCCCACCAATGAATGATTCTCTACCCCATCCATACCAAGAAGAAGCTGATACCCAGGATTTCCAATAAGACTCTTTCCTAGCTGAATCTGGAGATGCATGGATTGAACCTAGGATTTTCCACATGCAAAGCATGCCATGATTTCACATGCTGGCAATGCCAATGAGAGACACATGAAATTGCTAATGAAGTAATCCTCAAGTGAGGGGGATTCCTTTTTTCACTAGGTATCATTGCCTTAGAAAAAGGGGTCATTCAATGTAAGATATTTACTAACACCTACAAGTTAGGATTCAAAGCACTCTAGGAATGTACAGACATTGTCAAATCCACTCCATCTGCATTTTGCTGACTGTCAAGTGCTTTTTATTCCAGTGTCTGTTTATTCACAGAATAGGATGTTGTGCCTAAACATTCATATGCACATGGAAATACATACTTCCAAAAATTGACAAATCCCTCCTGCAATGTATTTTTATGCTTTAAACGACAGAAGGGGAATGTACATTTTTGGTCAATGTTTTTTCATATTTATCTGTTACTCAGTTTGCATAGAATTACATAAGTGTTTTTAATGGTCCACAAGATCTGTACAAGTGTGGAGAAGTTGCTCTACCACAAAATTCAACAGCCAGATTCATCAAAATCCAAAATCATTTGATCTATTGCTGATTTCTCCAACATCTGCATTCAACTTAAGAACAAGCTCAACAACTGCACAAAGCCTACAGGGCAAGCAAAGTATTTCAAAATTCTTAGCTTCCTTTTTTAAAAAAAATTGAGCCAGCACCATATTTTAAATACGCCAGCACAGCACTGAGCAGAAGGAAAAGTTCATCTTGTAGGGACTGAGTGTCCCTTTCCCAGGCTGCCTGGGAATTTCTATTCAAGCCTTCAGCAAACCATCCTGTGCTGTTTCACTGTGCAAAGGCAAAGAACAATACACTGGAGAGCGTTCAAAGGAGGACTTCCCTGCCCGCATTGTGCAGCTGTCCAGTCCATTTTGCTCCTCATTCTGCTACTTGGCCAGCCCTGCCACTGCTTACTTGCCTCTGACAGTACTTGAGTATTACAGAGAACTCTCAGATGCTGCTCTTAATTATCTGGCGTCATGGACAGTCAGTTTTCTGTCAAAGAATTTTAAGCAGCTTGGAGTACAACTGCATCTCTCCTTAGTTGCTGCTTGGGGAAAAGCTGGCAGGAAAAGCCCCTGATAAAGCCCTGTGTGGGGGGACAAGGTGGCCATTACAGATCGCTGATGGGGAGATTGAGAGGAGGCCCTTCTTATCAATGGGTTGCTCTGCTCTTCAAAGGCACCCAGCGAGGAAGATCACATTAGTCCGTCATGAGCTTGGGTGGTTATTAAAAGAAACACAATCCTCTTACAGTATGGAAAGTGTGCAGGCATGGAAGTAGGCAAGGCTGCGGGAGAAGCAAATCTTTCTATCCGCGAAGAGATCACGACAATGGTTGCAATTCCTGGACTGCTATGGGCTCCCAATATCATGGATGGTGGCTTCAGCCTGAGGATGCAAGGCATGCTGGAGGATGAACAGGTGCACCCAGTGCGAGGGACTTTCCTGAACGCACCTTGAGAACATTCTCTTGCTAACAAAGCAGTGCAGCTTCCTCAACCTGAGGCTCCTCAGGCATTTCAGACTACAGCTCCCATCAGCCCCCACCACAAGGCCAACAGTCAGAAAGGCTGGAAGGTGTCCAAAACATCTGGAATGCATCAGGCTGAAGAAGACATTGGCTTCAGAAAACGCTGCTGCCATCCCTGAATGTTATTCCAGATGGACCAGAAGCAATAAAGGCAAGTTCCTCTCAGGAACATCAACTTGACCTTCTCTCAAGAAATCTATATAAGAGTAAAGAACTGTGCAAATTGATCTTGCCCACTATACCGACCTCTAGCAGCAGGGCCAGCTTTAGAGGGCGGTGAAGTCAGGCATCTGCTGAAGCCCCCCAAATGCCAAATGGACCACTCTCTTCCACCCCACAAACACATGTACACACTGATCACAGTAACATCTTCCCTTTGCAGGGAGCATCCAGAAAGCTCAGAAAGAGTGTAATGGAACTCTCAGATTGCTTCTTCTAGTTTTGGATGTTTTGCCCAAGCAATCCCAAAACCCTCAAGTCAGCAGAGAAGCTAGCTTGGGACACACGCATGGCACCACCTTTTGTGTCAAGCTATTTCTCAGCCTCTGAAAGTTCCAACCTTAAAACAAGATTTGAGTATGAAACCCAGGCCCAACTGGTAGCAATGTCCAAAGCAGTGGGTGCTCTCAGCACAGGGGCCAGAGACACCAAGTTATTCAGCTACCAAGAGAGGAACACACACACCAGAGCTGAATGTCATCTGGATTCCATTGCAGCATTCCATCTTCACATGTTTCATTGAAGATAATAATGACTAAATGGGACAAGGGATATTACATAACACCCCTAAAGAGGGCAGCTTGCCAAAGGAAAAAGAGCTGGGTGCGGGGAGAGGAGAAAAACACCACCTTTCTTGGGTAATTATTATCACAGGCTCCCAGTGCAGAGGCAGCTTTCATACTGAATAACCTACTTCCTGGGAATTATGCCTCGGCCAGGAAGAAAAGGCACCTTTCTAAAATACCCAAATAAATACCCACATGGACCTAGTAAGGAGGGTGTTCCTTTCCATCTCCCAATGCACTCATCCCCCCATCCCCCATGTGCTTCTCTTGATTATCACCGTTTAGTCTATGCCCCGGGATTCCTCTGACCTTCTCCGGGAAGGACACAACATTTCCGCCTTAACACAATCCAGGCGGACAAGGGGCAGCTCGAGAGGTGTTTTTCAGCGCTCGTGTTCACGGGGGTGGGGTCTCACAAACAGATGACTCCCCACCAGTTCAGCCAGTCTGCTCTTCCAGATCCCGCTGCGGGTTTATTATTATTATTATTATTATTATTAGTAGTAGTAGTAGTTGTAGTAGTGTTATCATTGCAGCGATAAGTGCTCACTATGCCCCCGCTCGCAGACGAGAGCGCAAGACCCCCTCCGCAAGACAGCCTTCGAGAAGACCGAGCGAGAGGCGTGCGGGTCCCGCGGGGCGCCTCTTGCAGGCCCTCCGCACAGGCTGCAGGGAGGAGCGACATGCACCGAGCGACAGGCGAAGCAGCAGCAGCAGCAGCAGCGACGCCGATGCCTCGCAGCCGCGCCGCGGCAGAAGCGCTCGGCGTTGCCTTCGCAAGCCCGTGACTGCGCCTCTTGCTCCTGCCAGGATTCTCCAGCGGCCGCCTTTGCACATCTTCGCAAAGGCGGAGCTCCTGCCGCAGCTTCGCCTAGACGTCCATCCCCAACGGAAGCCGAGGTGCGCTTCCCTCGCCTCGCGCCCTCCACCTGCCCCCTTTCTCTCTGCATCCCGGGGTGAAGGGCTGCAGGGCCCCTCTGCGCTTGGCCGCATCCTCTCCCTCCTTCTCGGATCCCCCCTGCCCGCCCAAAGGTCCAAAGCGCAGAGATGCCGCCGCCGCCGCCGCCACTCCTCGGCTTACCTTCTCCTGAGCCCTGTTCAGCCTCTTTTGGACATTTTTAGCAAAGATGCCTGTTTTCATGTCGGCCATGGTGGCTGCTCCAGGGATCCTTCGCAGGAGGCAAATCAGACCGAGCCCAGCGGCGGAGAGAGGGAAACCGAGAGGGAGCAGGGAGCGCGCGCGCTGCGGGGGAGGGAGGCGGGACGGGGAGGGACAAAGGAAGGGACGCGAGGCGGTCTTAAAGGGGCAGCGGGCGGCAAGCTGCTGCTGCTCAGGGGACAGGATTCGCCGGGGGCGGGGCGGGGGGCGAGCGAGCACAGGCGACGCTCAGGGAGGGACCGGTCGCTGGCTTGCCTGGGAGGAGAACCCCGTGGTCGCTTCGGGTGCAGCACACCGAAGATCAGCGTGGGAGAGAGCGCCGCTCAAAGCCGTGGAATGAACTTCGGGGCAGCCGGGGTTAGGGTCGGGGTGATTTCCCGGGTTAAATCAGGGGGAGACAACCAGGCGCCTGCCAAAGGGTTCCGCCTGCGGCACCATTCAGCCGCAGCCAGCATGGCCCATCGACGTGGATTCTGGGAGTTGTAGCCCAAACGCCTGAAGAGCCCCGGGTTCCCAGCCCCTAGCCTAAGTGAATCACAGCCCCAAAGCATGTATTCCTGCAGTCCTCATAACCACATGTGTTCCTGTGGACCCTACCAATCAGATGAGCGTTCAAAATCAGGTGATTGACACCAAACCGGTTTACAGCTGGGGTAGCCAACGACTTTATCCTCCCAACAGGAAAAGGAAATGGAGTTGCTGTGTTCTGTGGATCAGTACTTTCCCAGAGTGAGTCTGGGAAAGTACTGAGTGAAATCCAGCTGCATTTCTATTATTCCATGTGCTAACTCAGTTGTATTTGCAGCACTTCCAGATGGACAGCTCCTAGCATGTAATACGTTGCTGTAGGGTTATGCAACCGTTATCCAACCCTCAAACAACCCTCAGTGGCTGGACTGGCCTGGAAAGGTATCCTGCAGGCAGGGGTTCCATATTCCAAATGGCATCCTGCATGGACCACACATACTGTGCGTTAGGGAATCCCCAGGGGCCCAGCATGTTGTGCAAACTGAACCATTGTGCAGCAATTAACATCTTTTCCCCCTTACTTTTTTCTGTGATAAGAAAAAAGCAGCAGGCTTGGTGAGAATATACAGGAAGCTTACAAGTGGAAGATGTTGACATCCTCATTATATTATTTTACCATTGCTATTTATTGGTATTCTATTGTAATGGTCTCTCAGAGAGCACAGTGCTACTGGCCAGCTTTCAGACAAATCTAATAAATAAAACACCTACACACACACACACAATCCTGTGTTTGAGGCAGGACAATTGCACAATAAAAGCATCACCTGGATGTATCTTAAATAACTCTTAAAATGTGTTCTACCAAAAGTAGATCTGAACCTAATACAATAAACATGTTATGGCATTCACCCATCATTTCTAAACTGGAGAACTACTTTATATTAGAATCTTGGGTGTGATCCACTCACTCCAATGCAGGGAAAGTTCCAGTAGGTGGTAGAATATGATGTGACAACCCCTGAGCAGGAAGAGCATGGGACTGGGACTCAGAGGATCTGGGTTCGAGTCCCCGCTCGGCCATGGAGCCAACTGGGTGACTTTGGGCCAGTCACAGTCTCTCAGCCCAACCTACCTCACAGGGTTGTTGTTGTGGGGATAAGATGGAAGAGGAGAGATAATGTAAGCTGCCTTGAGCCCTTTGTAGGAAAAAGGCAGGATATAAATTGAAAAAAAAAAAAATCTGCATCACCACATCACAGTGGGTTAAATAACCCATGGTGAGCTGTTCAAACCACCCCATCAAGGATTCTGAAACATATCCTAATCCCTGAAAGCATAAGAATTCCTGACAGTTTTCCACAGTAGATGAGTCAATGTTGAGAAGATTGCCTGAGGGATAACATTGAAGAGCCATTTAATTGTGGTTTTGATTGATTGTTTTTTGCATTACATTGTAGCCAAGGGTTTCTCTTCATTGGTACTGTATTATTGTTAGTCACCTGAAGGACCATTGTTAATGGAATTGTGAGCTATAGCATTATCTATGTATTTGTTTAATAAATAGTTGCTGCAGATGGTGGTCAAGGGAATGAGTTTTTTCCAGACAAATCTGTCTCTTGGATTAACAAACACTCATAAAAGGATCTCTGGGTATTCATCCACTGGACTACTGCAGGCAGCCCTGCCCTCTTATGGACAAAACTGCTGACAATAGAACTGATTCAAATTTAACCTTGATTAAAATGTTGTAGGGCCCACAGGTTGCCAGTTAGAGGTACACAAGAGGAAAAAAAAGGTCCATATTGCTTCTTTCCTAACTCCCCTTAACTAAGAACAAAGTACAGGAAGGACACATTTAATGAAAACTGAGTCTCTGAAGTCCCAATGGGAATATTTAACCCTCCCAGTGAAGGTGATGGGGCTCAGAAGAGACTGACTCAGGCAGGATTGTGTCAAAGCAGGCATCCAGGAGTAATAAAGTTAATTCCTAGATAGCTCAAATACTTTACCCTCAGTTCCTTTTGTATCTGAACAAGAGGAAGGGTGAAGTACAAAATTTCCCAACCTGGTAGCCTTTAGAGGCATTAAAAGCCATTGACTGGGAATTCTGGGTGTTGCAGTCTAAATGTGTCTGGAAGGCACAAGGTTGGGGAAAGCTGAAGTAGGGGAATGGTAAAGTACGGCGCTGCATGAACAAAGGAAATGCAAGGGAGCTATGTTTCTTGTATCTGAATGCATCATTCATTCATTCATTCATTCATTCATTCATTCATTCATTCATTCGTTTATTAAAACATTTCTATGCTGCCCCTTGCCGAAGCCTCGGGGCGGCTCACAACACAAAATAAAATACACTATTTTATTTATCTAACATGTTAGATAAATTTATCTAACATGTTGATCTGCACATCTTTCCAGTGACATCTGCAACCCAACCTTTTCTCCACAGCTTCATCAGCCACCCTAGTTCAAGCTCACAGAAAAACCTCCTAATGTTTCGATTCTTCCAATGTGAGCCAAATCCCAGGGCTATCCCTCTGGGCTGCATCTGGTAGTTGAGCAGCCTGGGTCACAGTTGCTTTAGTTCATAGGTAAGGGTAAATTTGGAAGTGCAGGAACTTGTCATGATAGCCACACCTGCTAGGAGAGTCCAGAAATGCAGGCAGCCATGTGGAGACATAAACCCTCAAGAGCAGCCGTATATGGCATAATGCCCACTCTGCGAGGATCAGCTGCCAGTCACAGAACAATGGGTGGGGCAGAGGGTGGGGCAGTGGCAAGCCTTTCGGCCTTGCCTGGGGGGCCTGGGGTCACCTCGCTGCTCAGCCATGGAATTCACAGGGCGGCCTCTGAGCAGTTACTGTCCAGGCCTACCCCCCAGGACTATCATGGGGATAATGCAGAGAGCCCAGCCCCAGCCCACCACCCTGAGCTCAGTGGAGGAACCGCAAGGGACAGGTGGAAGCAACCGTGAAGTATTGCATAGAGCTCAAACTGCTCGTTCACATGTTGGTACCCACACTGTATACCCAATGCTTGAGCAGTGCAAAATAACTTTCCTGCAGACTATGGGCCCTCCCCAGTTGTGAAAAAGGAGCAAAGCAGCACTCCTCCGTATTCCTGTTCCACCTCACCACCACTTTTGATGGTATTTGAGAAGAACTGCTTGCCTTCTGGGGCTTCCAAGCACATTTATAAAGGATGTGGCCCTGGGACTAGGATCAAATGGAAATATAATGTGTTTCCAGCAGAACTTGTTTGCATGTTCTCTTAAGCGGTTTGTGATGTGGTGAAAGGCTCAGGCTGGCACCATGGAGTGAAAATAGGTAAGCCAGCCTGCTTCTGAGCAAAGGCCCTTTTGGTCCAGCACTCCATACAGACGGTGGCAGACCAGCTGCCCACAGGATCCCTCAAGCCAGACAGGTGCACAGCTTCCACCTGCCCAAGTGCCCTTGCAACCATGCCGTCTCTGGTGAAGAAAGCAGCACACAGACAGCAGGGCCAGTAGCCATGGATAGCCACCTCCTCCACAAACCTGTCCAATCCCCCCTTTAAAGCCACCCAAATTGGTGGCCAGCACCACTTCCCATGGCACTGAATTCCATCATTTAACCATGCTGACCCTGGAGCATACCGGGTGAGCCGGGGCCAAGAATACTAGTTAGCCTACTTCACAGGGCTGTTGTGAGACTCTGATGGGGTCACCTCTGTGGACATCATAAGATCATCAAAGACTTCTCTGATTTCCTTTCTGGGGAAGCTTAGCTGAATAAGAACATGAAAGCCTTCTTATGGTGCTCTGCCCATGGAAGCTCAGCTAGCACCTAGGCTAGTATCAGTCCAGCCCTATGTTAAATGTTACTTAATTGCCCAGGAGTTTTAACATTTTCAAACTGGTTGATGTTTTGTCTGTTTTACTGACATTACACCTCTAATGTAATTTTACTGTTTTATTGTACTGTATTTATGCCCTGACTTAGCTTTAGGTGTTTTTCATGCCTGTTTTGTACATTCTTGTTATCAGGATGAAGGGTAGTTTAAAAGTGTTTAGGTGGTGGTGGTGGTGGTGGTAGGATGATGATATGCTGCTATAAGGGAGAGCTGTGAATGAATATCAAATATACAATGTAAAAATGAACATAAAAGTTAAGTAAGATGCATTTCTGAGCCTTGGCTACTTTAAGGAGCAGCCTTAAACTTTGTCAGAGGCCTGCTTAACATAATAGCTCTCCAGGATTTGAGGTTAAACTCTCTCCTCCCAGCTCAGCTGTTCACTCAGATCTTTTCACTAGGAAAGTCTAAAATTGAACCTGGGGCTTCTGATACATAAATTATGCACATTAGTTCCAAGATATGAGAATGACTACAATCCTGCAGAGCACATAAGTGAAAATAAATAGATTTTGGCAGATGTGACACATGCATCAACATTTTAATTTTACTTGCATCTACATGTGGTGGGTCAAGGAAGACATCCTACTTGAATGGGTTTTAAAGGAGTAAGTAGTTAAAAATGTGTCTTGCCACATCACTTCAATGGCAATGTATTCAAGGGCTGACCCTTTTAGCTGGCAGGCATCGGCAACAGGTGCTTTGTGTTCATAATCTCCATTCCTGATTTCTCCAATTCAAACCTCAGGTAGCATGGCTAGGAAAGTTTCTATAGCAGCCTTTGATCAGTGGAGGTGAACAATACTGGGTTAAATGGATGAAAAAAAATGAGCCTTAAGATAAAGCAAGTCCTGGTAGACAGTGTGTCACTCAGTTAGATGGTCCAATGTTGCACCTGCTGCTTTTTTTTGGTGGGGGGTGCTTAAAAGCGATCACAGGAGGACTACAAAACTTTGAATTTGGGAGAAGAAGAGTTTGAGTCTTGTCAAGCCTTTCCTCCCATCAAAAGCACCTTTCGCCTTAGCTCCATTGAAAGTTGTTGGGAGGGATGCAAGTGCATGAGTTTATCCCTACTACAAATAAAAGCTGCTTTGGGGATGGGAAATTTGGATTAGGAAGATGGCTTGGTGAGAGCGTCATTGTTCCAATCTAATTTGAAATCCAAGGATGTTTGGAGTTGTCCATAAGCTCTGATAAGAAATTTCTCAACAGTTGAATTCTTGAGCAGAAATTAGGGTAAGTGAAGGCTATTGTTATTTTAGAGTTATGGTTGTCTTAAGAAACCTGCATGTAATTCCAAAAGGAGCTGCTTAAATTATGAGATGTTTTCACCAACTAAATTTACAGTCATTTTCAAATAAGCCAAAAACCCCTCAACAATACATGCAAACATCACTATAGAAACCCATTCCACAGACACCTTTTATATTTTTTCCTTCCTTTAAAGCAAACAAAAACAAAACAACAAAACAACAACCACAACTCAAAAACACCCTATTTCATTTAATAATGCTGTTTTACCCTCTAGAGGGAGATTTGCACATCTATCCACAGCAAACTTTGTTTCACTTATTAAGTGAAGACCATCTAAATATTGTGTCTCCATCTTCTCCAGCCTTAATTCTCCCTCTGGCTCAGAGGAGGACAGAGAAAGAGAGAAGGGAATCTGTGCGGTAACTGATCATTTGTGCCTCTGGGACCTTTCAGGGCAGATGATGTGGTGTTATTGCACTCAGAAGGGACCCTCCTCCAATGCAACCTCACTACCTCCACACTGTAGGTGCCAGTAGATATAGAACTGGAAGTAGAGGGAATGGACTTAACCGAGGAGATACACACTTGTCAGCCTTGATAAAGCCTCTGCATATGGCTTAGACAACAGCTCTTTTTGAGTCAATTCTGGCTTATACCTGCCATGGCAATCCATGGCTTGGCTCTCCAACACCCTTCTTGCTTCCTTAGATTGGCTCTCCCTGGGAATCTTGATATGAGCTAGAGAAAGCAAAGTCCTTTTCAATGCATGCATAATCAGTGTAATGCCACCTCTTGTAGATATGGTTGCTCTAAGGAGCTTACAGTGCAGTTGGACAATAGAGGAGGAGGTCACCTTTTTATACATGTGTGGTAGGCCATTTAATATGCATTGGCTTCTACAGTGTTTTCCACTTTACGCAAGAGAAACATAAAATCTGGACTGTATTAAAAATAAACCTGTTTGGTGTGATGGGCTAGGAGTGTCTAAGGATGGGACAGGAACACATTACTTTAAATAAAATCTTAGCTGAGTACTTGCTGAGAAGCCTTAAACAAGCAGTCTCTCCCCACCTCTAATTTCCTCCATCTTACAATATATCTGCAATATAGGAGTAGGAAACCTGAGCTATCTTTTCTTTCACTGCGGGAAACAGTGGGAGAGAGAGACAAAGACACTAAAAACGGATTGAGGGTAAGAAATATAACTTTTAAAATCCATTTTTAAGTATGTGAGCCATGTCCCTGGGCTGCAGACCAAGCCACAGCCAGCTTGCCGAGCCCGGGGGCAGAGGCAGGAGCTGCAGCCTCCCTGCAGCTGTGCAGCTGCCCCTGGGCTTGGTGAGGTGGCTGCAGCTTGCCCAGGGAAGGCTGTGGTGGAGGCGTGGGAGCCACGGCCTGCTATGGGCAAGCTGCCGCTGTGGAGCAGCTGCCATGCTTCTTCCCCCTGCGGTGGGGAGAGGCAGGAGGCGCCCTACTTCGTCAGCCACGGCCCTGCCCCTCCCCTCGGAAAGAAGCCCTTACGTCAGAACTGCCCTGCTTTCGCCTCTCCAGCCTCCTGCTCCCTCGGAACTGGGGCAGCAGTGAGGACTCTAATTCCTATCATGCCCAACCAGCATGGCCAATGGAGTTATCTGGACAGTACCAGTTCTGGCAAGGTTGCCCTTAAAATATGGTAGTCATTAGCTCTGCATCCAAATGCAGCCATTGTGTATTGTGGGAATTGTTCTGGGCTGATTTGCTTCAAATACTAAGAGTGGCACTAACGGTATTTATCCTTAGTATTTTTGCTTCATTCTTTGTAAATACCAGTTGCAGTCATCAGCTGTATTATGCAAAATACTATATTTAGTGCCTTGGTTGTGTTGTTGCTATGACCCTTGAATATGGATATGTTCTTCCCCACCTCATCTTGGGTTTCTGCTGCAGCCTGAGGGAGCAGAGCAAACAGTTTTAATTTTTTTTATTTTAATTAATTTTAATAATTTTTAATGTGCGGTGTGCATAGTGAGATGCCATGCATAAGGGATGACATACAAAAATTTTAAATAAATAAATAAGAATTCTTACATATTTTTTCAAATATAGTCCGCCCCTCTCCCCAACAGTCTGAGGGACAGTGAACTGGCCCCGTTTAAAAAGTTTGAGGACCCCTGTCCTAGAGACTTTGTTAATTTGCCTTCTCTGTTTTCCAGAGACATGCCTATGGTTTGCTTTCTTTTTCTTATCACAGGAAGTTTATTTGGCATCCAGTTTGGGATGTCTAGCAAAGTTAAGCTTATTTAATTTAAAAAAGCCAAACTTGAAAAGCCTATCAGGTGACATGAATAAGTAAAATGAAGGGCAACATTTTATCAGTGCAGAAAACGTTACCGGCGAGGAAGCTGTCCAAGGTGCTGATTTCAGATGCTCACAGCCGAGAAATAATTGAGGTTAAGGCTCTACCCCCAAACGTGGGGATTTTGTTTGACTGCAACTCCCATCAGCCCCAGACATTATGGCTGATTTTCAGGGAACATTCTGGAGAGCTGCAGTTTCTCCACTCTTGCTATACCCACTTCCCTGGGAGTACGTTTCTCTCTCTCTCTCTCTCTCACACACACAAGGGTGACAGAATTTCTTCAACCAGGAAATAAAATTCAGCATCTAGGGGGTGGGGAAGTGAAACTCGTTAGAGTGACGAGTATCAAGTAGTGCAAGGCGATCCAATTAAAGTGGTGCAATGTGAACAGATGGCTAGAATAAATTTTTAAAGAGTTGAGGCAAACAAACTGCAGTCAGAACAGTATTGAATGAGGGTGATGCCTCATATCCCCAAAGGGCTGTACAAGATGGTAATTTGAGAAGTGTTATTTTTGTGTGTTTTAATTAGACATACCCTGTATTTTCCCCTAGCAAGGTTATGATACTTCGTTAACCATAACAACTACAGGAGTTACAGTCCTAATGCGAGATGAGAGCCATTATCCCTTAGGCTTAGATAAGTATCCAGATAAGTATCCCTCCTGGAGTGACTCAGTGTTATGAGCAGCTTGGTATTTTTACAGTAGTATGTAAGGATATTAGATTATATAATTTTATACTTCTGCTGGAACATTCATCATAGGTGCAATCTGATGATACAAGCCATTATTACTCCTGAGAGATGCCCTTCACAATGCTGAATGGAACAAAACAACTCATCATAGACCTCCTTCCAAAGGCAACACTGCCATTAATGCATGGAAGCATTAGGACAAAATGAGCCTTCACGTCCTCTGAGATTACAGCAATTTTTAACGTTGTTTGTGGATTTTGCCCTATTTAAATATGCTTAATTTCTTTCTACTTATCCTGTTCGGTTGTGGATAAGCAAACACTTCTGAATGTCCAGAAGAACTGACACTTATAGTCAAGGTAGGTTTAAATCATGTGCCTCTGGTTTCAAGCAGCAGCAGCATCGATGATGATGATGATGATGATGCAAGGCCAAATTCAAAATTAGTCATACTTAGAATAAACCCAAAGAAATCAATGGAACTCATTAGTTGGGACATACTTAAGTCCCACTGAGTTCAACAGACCTGTTCTACTTAGGCATGATTAGCTATGGATCCATCTTATGAATTCATGGCTAGGGTGATTTAAACAATTTGCTTCCCAGTTTGCAATGTCTACCACTGTAGCACCCTACCCCAGAAAATTATCAACCAAATAATTCAGTCAAAAGTTTAGGCACTAATGACAAGAACAACCTGGAATTCACAATTCCTCCTTTTCCTTTGTGAAAGCAGTTTGCAAGAATGATGTCAGTAACCATATTTGCTTTAGACTGTTAGGCAGTAGTGCTTGGGAAATAGTTATCCACATTAAAATCAGAAAACATCCTAGGGATACTCATAGCATATCTCTAATAGTGCATTTGGGGTACTGAATGCAAACAAAATTACAGCCAAAACAGGGCCACTGAGAAGCAAGAGAGAACCCTAAATACAGGGGGAAAATACCCTCCTAAGAAAGCACCCAATGAGAAGTGAACATGCTTAATAGCATAGACTGTTGAGTGTCAACTGGAAAAGGAAAGGATTGGGCAAAGATTCTTTGCCTGAAATGCTTCTTGTATAAAGGTGAAGATGCAACAGAATGGTGCAAAGTGAATCCCATTTGTAAACATAAAATTCATCACTCCCTTGGTAACTGCACATGGTCCAGGACTTTCCATAGATAGTATCACTGCCTCCAACAGACAGCCTTGTTTGCCCTGTAAAGATGAAAATAGTGAAATGGGGGTGGGGAGTGGGGTGTGTGTGGGGGGGGGGGAAGCCTTAGTAAACATGTCCCACTTTTCGGAAGTCTGTTGATACTAAAAATAGCCACTGTTTATTTATTTGATCTGTTTAAAAGCTGCCTGCTAGCATTATGCTTTAAAAATAGCCACTATGGCTCTTAAAGCAAGAGAAAGAGCAATCCAAGGAGAGAACCCATTAGCACTGAAGAAAGAGCATTATTTGCAAGGCAGATTAAAAATGTCTTAGTGGATTCATAGTTACTGAGTTATATTTAAACACATTTTTCAGATCACAAAAACCATCAGCAGTACCTTTCTGAAAGTAGTAAGAGATCTTTCAATTTTTAGGCATGAAAGCCTTTTGTGTGTTTGTGTGTGAGAGATGACATGTTGTCAGTACACAGTGCCTTCCTTGTTTTTACACACACACACTTATATCAACACACCAGAAGCAAAGTAATCTTCAAAAAAATTAGAAGCACCCTTCAACTCATGTCTTCACCCAATAAAACTGCCCCCTAGCTGTTATTTAGCTAAAGTTTTCATACATTATCTACCAACTAAACCTTGAAGCTTTAATCATTTGGCTTTGAAAACAAGGGGCACACTGCTATATTCAAAAGGATGGGCCTAGCCAGCCAAATATGACATGTTTTAGTTAAAATATTTAATTATTTTTACTCAAGCACATAAATAAATTGCTGCACACTCCCATGTTTGCCCTGTCCCATTTGGGAAACCTTCTCTGCCAGATTTTCCAGGCTAGGAATGAATCCCTCTATATAAGGTAAGAACTGTGCCTTGCAGTGCAGTATCCTGCATACACTGAAACCTGTGCCTATATGTGCACTAGCAAATTTCCTGGTCATATGTGACAGCAATTCAGATACTAACTGCTTGGTAGTGGTCAATGGGCAATGGAATATAATTTCAGAAAGATTTATACCAGCACTGGCAGCAATGCACAGTTTGCAATGGAATGGTAGATGCAATTTAAAAATGAAGAACCTGGCAAAGTCATTTCTGAATGCTTGTTCTAAGCACCTGAACAGAGAATTTTAATTTGGAAGTTATCTAGGTGACCAATCTTGCTCAGCTGTCCAGCACTGCCTACCAACCTGACTCCTAATTCAGTTTCTCAAATGCAGCAGTACACAGTGCTCATCCTGGTAACTAAAGGATTTTCTGACAAAATAGAGAACCATGATGAGCAGATCCTAAATGCCAATCTTAGCCTTGGGTACAGCAGACAGGATGGAACCCAATCTGAAACAGGATGCATGCCTGGAAAGGATCCTTCTGGGAACAGAACTTGAATGCCTCCAAATAGAGCCGCGGTGTGGCATGGTGGTTAGTATGTTGACCTGGAAATGGGAAATCTTGAGTTCTAGTCCCTACTTAGCCATGAATGTCATTGGGTGACTTTAGACCAGTCATGGACTCTCAACCTAATCTACCTCATAGGGTTGTTGCTGTGAGGATAAAATGTGAAGGACAAGAACTTTGTCAACTACTCTAGGTTCCTTGAAAGAGGAAGGTGGTGGAATAAAAAGACATGCAAGCAGAAGAGAAGCAGCTCCATTAACAACCCCATGGACACATTCTCGATGGATGCAGAACCTGACTTTTTCAGGGCTTCACCCATCACTCAAATCACCAGTTTTCTACACTGAAGAAACCCTATGAGTTGGCTGTAGATGCACTTTATAGTCCAGCATTTTAAAACATGTGCACGTAAAAATGGAAAATGTATGTATACATGATGCCAACATGTATCCATATACATGATCTTTATCAGGGAGCCCAAATGTGCTTGAAGACCCAGGTTTCCCCTACATAACATGTAATATGCCCCTTATTTGCCCAGAGTAGCACATTATAGGCAAACTTTCCAAGGGGCTTAAAAAGGAGATGACTTGTTAAATTCTTTGATTGGCTCAGAAATCTCTGGTCTTGGCAACGTATGATGCCACACTCCAAGGGGGCCAAGGGTATATTGTTGGCCTACTACAACTGGAGGAATTTTCTCCTGCTGCCCTGCACTATTAAGTATATAAAGGCAACTAGTTTGATGCTGTGTAAACTTCTAGCCTTGTTAAGTGCATGGAAAATAGGTTTGTCCAAGCCATGCTGGAAAAGTAACCTTGAATTTAAGTATCAGTAACAAGCTTGTAACATTCTGTACAAAGTCATCCAATAAGAAAAAAAAAATGCTATCCACTAGGCAATTGTAACGGACTGCTTCCCTCCCACTTATGAATGTGGCAATGCATTCACAAGCTCTTTCTCCCTTTTTAAAAATTAGGGTCTTGCATCAGTGTGCCGGAGCACAGACTTCCTATTTAGTCCAGCATTTTACATCCCTTTCTTGTCAACATTCTTATCAATTTTATCTGCCACTTCAGTGCTTGACTTGCTAGAAAAAGCCCTTTGTATGTGGACAGGCTGATACTACCAAAGTAATTACACCACCTGGAAAGCTCCTTCTTTATCTATCAGCTGCTTTTGGCTCTTCACCCCTCCTCATGCTAGGTGCTCCATACCACCAATTCTACTGTGACATAAGAGCAATAATCGGAAATGCAAATTCCAAGGCAGAACAGTAAGGCTGCTCAATTAAGATATGCAAATACTGAGGTAGAGCAGGACATAAAGAGGACTGGTAAATGCAGAAATGTCAAGGCAGAACAGTAAAATGGAGGGAAAATAGCACAAATTTCATAGACATGATCTTCCAGATATGCACACTTGTGCAAGACAAAAAAAAGTTAAAAAGGTGGTGTGCATATTTGGTACACTTTCCGGTTTCCTTCTCAAATGTTAAGAGCACAAGATATGGGATGGGAAACGGAAATGTTTAGTGAACTTTTTTTCAGGGGGCTAGTATTTTTATAAGGCTATGTGTACAAATTGATAGTATCCTAGTGTTTTAAAAAATATTCCATACTCCTTTGAAATTACAAGCATTGCCTACAATTTAGCACAGAGAGGAGTACTGCCATTTGCAGTGCTAGCTATTAACTGGTTTTTACACAATGGGCACAAACCTATAGCCTCCCAAAATCATCTGGGAGGCTGCAGGATTCTTTTAAGTTGGGGAGCTTACTATCTGAAAGCCTGGATTCTGAAGGTAAAACACACCCTATATTCCCCCACTCTAGCCTGCTCATGGTTTAGGGAAGAGCAGAAGTGGACCAGCTACCTTTTGAAGAAGTCTGCCTGCCATTTCTGATTTTCTAACCAGGAATCCCCGCAAAACTTGCAAAGAATTGGATGGTTCCTTTTTTAAAAAAAGTTTCCTCAAATTTAAGATGCTTGCCACAGTCCAAACTGGGGGAAAAGACTATTATGGAAGCCAATACTGAACAACAAAAAGCCAATCCAAAGCTGGAATGTATTTGCAGCAGGTCAAAGGATGAGCCCATCATATTTACTTATAAAGAGAAAAATCACAATGCAGCAAAATAAGCAGACAACATAATTTAGTAACTTCAAAGAACTGACACTGTTTTAAAGAATATTGTGTGTCAGTTCTGTACAGGATCCATGTGATTGCTATGGAAACAGATATTACTGCAATCATACAAATCCTGAAAATGAGGATAAAGGATGCTTTTACTAGGATTTTTTTAAAGCAGGGACTATGCTATTGTATAGCACAATCTGTGAGTTTGAATAGGACAGATGGATACATGAAACAATGCAGAAACATCTGTGATTATGTAATCAAGATGACAGTACTAATATATGGGTCAGAGAGAAAGGTCTTAATAGCAAGAGGCAGGGGACAATATGGTTTTATACATAATAAAAACCTACCAGATTTACTCTGCCTATCTATACTTTTTACTTCACTACCAGATGCTACACGGTGTGATACCCCTGTTTAATAGAGGTGGGGAAAGAGGAGAAAGGGTATTGTAGCACATCTATGTGCCTTGTCTAACTTGAAAGTCTATGGAAAGGATGTGAACATCCTTTAATGAAGATATCTTCCCTGAAAGTATCATTATGAGGAAAAAGCCTGCATATACAATTGTACAGTCTGACAGCTATCTGGTTCCTATAAATGGCCAAATTAATAAAGACCTTGGGTGGATGTAACAGAATAGGAAAATATGTCAATGGATTTCCTGCTCACTTCTGATCTGATGATAGGAAGAAAGCTGAGTCTGGGTATTTTTCTCAGACTTCTATCTCTCAGCTAGAGTGCAATTTGCACATATTTTAAAACTGTTAAAGAAATTTTAAGCAAAAAAACACCCTAAAATTTTGCAGCTTTGGTGTGATTATGTCAAACTGTACAGTTGATGCAAAATTGTAATTAAGTCCAGCCATATCACACTTGAGCCACATGATTTTCCACATGCTAATTGTGCAAATTTCAATAGCAGTAAAAAAAGGAGGTTGTAAATTGTGGTCCTTCATACAGACAGAAGTCTAGAAGCTGGATTCACTTGCACCATAGTGAATCAATATCAGCACAAATGATAGGGTTCGAATTAGGTTTAGGTCAAAGAGAACATGTAGCATTAAACCTGAGTGAGAGCTGGGTTTAAGCTTCAGGTTAGTTTTAGTTAGCCTTTGTGTTAGGGAATGTTCCTGTTTCAGGTTTGGAAAACTTGGGTCAGTGCTTGTCTTGAATGTTGGAAATGGTCCAGAGGAATTGAACAATCCACCTGAAAACCCTGTGTGCTGTCTTTCTGCAAGTCTTTGGAATGCATGGGGATTATCCTTTTGTGAGGGTAATCGGATAATTTTATCCCATTGGTGTTGGTTATGACCTATAAAGCCCTTAATGGCTTGGGTCCTGGTTACCTGAAGGAGCGCTTAAGTCCATATATGCCCGCCCGCCCCTTGAGATCAGTGGGGGAGGCCCTTCTCTGGGAACCCTCTGTGAAGGAAATTAGGAGGGTAAGTACTCGGAGGAGGGCTTTCTCTGCGGTGGCGCCCAATCTATGGAATGCGCTCCCCAGAGAGGTCCGCCTGGTGCCGTCATTTGTTCTTTGGCACCAGGTGAAGACCCTTTTATTCAAATGTTATTTTAATTGTTAATATTATTTATTTTATTCTTTGGCCAGGGCGACTTAATTTATACTGTTAAATTATATTGTTTTATGTTATTTATTTATGATTGTGAGCCGCCCTGAGTCTTCGGCGAATGGGGCGGCATAGAAGTTCCCTAAATAAATAATTTTCAGGTTAGGGCTGAGAAAACTGGGCGTATATGTCTGGGGGCCTTACAGCTGTCCAGAGCAATAAAACTAACCCAGTGTTCCACTGGAGCACTCTGAATGTTTTGTTCAAGAGGGACAGCTTGCTATTTTGTTGCAACAGAGTTAAGGTTAGGAAACGCTGGCTCGCTGGGCATGTCTATAGGCTGGGAAAAATTTTGGAGGGGGCAAGCTATGTCAACAGTTACCTAACAGCTGCCTTTATGAACCTTTGCTTAATAGGACAGAATTATGCTTTTGTTATAAGGAGGGGATTAGCTTTAGGTTAGAGTTGCCCAGTTATCAAACTTCCAGGATTCAACACATGCACAGACAACCAACCCTAGCCTAACCTGAAGCTCATCTTCTCCCCATCCAAAAGCATAATCCCATGGTATTCAACAGGAGCTGCAGAAAAGCAGCTGTATTCTGCAACTGCTATGGGGTTGTCTGTTTTCCCCTTCTTTCTGCCCTGGCATCACTCTTCCCTATCAATAGGTTTCAAGTTATCTCTACAAATTGCTACACAATCTTCCTTCTTTTAAGCACCTTCTTACCAGGATGCCTTAAAATAAAAAAAATCAGACAAATTAGCACACGGAGGCAATTTATTAGCATTGTTGCTTTGTTGATGTTGCATTGTCATCTTTTGGACCAACAGCAGCTGCTGTTTCAGGGCCAGTGCTCAATTCTGATGGACTGTCAACACAGCACTGCCAATTGGTTTCTACTACCAGGTCATCCCCTGCCACCAAAGACTCCTGTTTGCTTGCTTGTCCACCCACCTATGTGGTCCACCAACAGCTGAACTAGGCCTCTCATGGTTACTTTGGAATAAAAAAAGGTGTACCAACTAGCAGCACCTTCCAAGCAATGTATAATTTGGGTCTTGGTCATTATGCTGGTTGTCATTCTTAGACAAAGCAACAACTGCTTGTATTCAAGAAGCAGACCAAGAATTAAAGGGAAAGTGTACAGGCTCTCAGAATGACATCTGTCTTTCATATTTGCTGGGAAGCATTTGCCTAACCACCTTGGCTCTTCAGAGAAATTTCAGTGAGTTTTTTCCTGTTGGGAAAGGGCTTACGCAAAGCAAGAGATCAATAATAAAGAGTCAGGAAGAGAAGTAAAGTAGGTATACGTCTTCACTTGAGTTTGGAGAATGTTTTGCTCTTTACCCATGATAGGCAGCTTCACAAGATTACAAGTATGGTCTGCTCCTCATATTCAGGTGAGGAGATGCAAGTACCTGGAGGCTGCATAGCAACTATCTTAGAAATAGAAGACAGTCATAGTAACTAACAGGTATACTTTAGCCTTTCCCAAACTGGGTATTCTCCAAATGTTCTAAGCATCAGTTCACATCAAATCCAGTCATCACGGGATTTCAAAACAGCATGGGTAGTAAAACATCTGCAGTGATTCAGATTTAAAAGGCTGCCTTAGATTAATTCAAGCAGAACCCCCAAATCCAAAGGCTGTGTATTTCAGGATCTGCTGTTTTCACATCTGGTGTTGCTACCTTTCCATTAGGAGCTTTCCAGCAGCATACAGTTAGCCACTGCTCATGGGGACAATGTTTATCAATCACTAAATATTAGCTCAGAGGAAGTTTGTTTCCATGCACCTATTCCTGGGGAATCTGATTAGGAATGTTCCAGTATTTATGCAGAGTTGCAGGCTTCTTATGCGCAAATGAGCAGACCAAAGGTTTCTTATGCTGGACTAGGTAAGCCTTTGGTCTGATCCAGCATGGTGGCTGGAAGCTGTCAGTGGCCAGGATGTGGGCATTGGAACAAAAGACATGGGCACCAGAATCCAGGCAAACAAGCCAATGTCTAAGCATTAAGTCATCGTCAGGAAGAGAAGAGACACAAGGCAAGTACAGCCAAATAAACACTAACATAATCAGGGCAGGCCAGAAGTCAGAAACAGGAGAAGCAAGACAACAGGGAAAATACCTGGGTACCAAGCCATAAGGAGGGTCTAGGAACAGAAGCAAAGTCCAGGAGCAGGAACTCAAGTAACACCAACCAGAAAGAAAACAGCATATCCTGAAACCCTCATTACTGAAGGAGCTGCTGCAGGGAAGAGCTAGTTCTTAAATAGCTCTTCTCCCAGGGCTCCCAGGTGCTGCTCATTAAGACCCTGGCAGGTGCTCAAGTTTGAGGGAGTAATGCTGCAACTACCAGGACTGCTATTCCAGTGCTTGGCCACCAGAAGGAGCCCTGAAGCTGCCTCAGATCCTGACAACCTCCTGGAGACACCGGGCATTGAACCTGAAAGCTTCTACATGCAAAGCATGAGTTTTGCCACTGAACTACAGCACCCCCCCCCCCC